>NC_045781.1:26165556-26473756 GCF_008692025.1 Phocoena sinus | reverse complement strand
TGCTTCCCTTTCCTTCTCTCCCTTCCCCAAGGCAGCACCTCCACTCCCCCCCCATGCTTGTTGAGAAAGGATGTCATCATGGTCCCCGGGACCCACAGATGCTGATCAAAGGCAGAGACCTAGCCTATGGCGATAGAGTTTTGCCAAGTCTAAAATGTAACCTCCGTAACCGCAGATGGCTCTTTCTCCATCCCAAACAAATCTTCCTTCATGAAACTAGGATGGCTTTGATTTCTTGCAGTCTATATACTCAGAGATTTTCCTAAGAAACAAAACCCCAAGGGAAAGCATCTTCAGGCCAAGCACATATCTACCCCTGAGACACCAATTTTGTCAGGCAACTTCCCCCCCTCCCTCCACATTCCAAGGGAGATTATTAATTGTCCCCAGGAGAGGAGGGCAGATAAAAGGAAGATCCCCAGTTGAGATGCAAATCCCACAAAAGGAGCCATTGCTTCTCCTCTGTTTGCCAAATCAACGTGAGCCAGAGGTCTCAGTGACAACAGAGAAAGTCATCGCTTAAGGAATCACAGCCACTGCCCCAAACTCTGGATAAGGATTTTGTTTTATTTTAGGAAGACAAAGATGATTTTTTTGTTTAGCTTAAAATTACGAGGTACATAATCTTTCCTTTCTCCTCTGCTCCCAAATGGAGGCTTCCACACCAAATTTTGTTTCCCGACCAGAGAAGGAGCAATTGTTGGCCTCCTCGTGGCCCCGAGGGTCCCCCCCCACCCCTCCAACCCCCAAGCTTCTGTGTTTACTCTTGGACTGTCCCCTGGCAAACAGCATTCGGCAGGGTTATCTGGCCAGTTACAGCCTTCAAGAAATAAATATCTAACACCTTGTTCCCTTCGGCAGTTCAAAAGCCTGTCACTGGGGTACACTGGTGGTTTTAAAAAAGGCTATGATTCGTATGCAAACGACAGGAGGATTTTCATGATTTCATAATAAAATGTGGAAACGCTCTGATGGCAAGTTGTAAGAAGGTGTGAAACAGTGCCTCTGAAACAGACAGATATTTGTGTAAGCATCCTTTATGTATTGCCAGTGCCGAATAATAACATATCAAAGCCCCAACTTACCTCATCTGCCTGGTACAGCCAAGGCATAAATAAAGGGGAACAATGGAATTACTATTACTCACTCACTGAGAGCCAGCGACATCACTGTATCCTTTATAATTGCTGGCAAGAAGATTAATGTTTTGTTACATATCAGAGCAAGGTCACAAGGGGGCTTTCAGGCCTGTCTAAACATCTAGTCTTTAAGCTCCTTCTCTTCACTTGCTCTTTTTTGAGGAAATGAACTTGTAGCGTTTCCTCTAATTATGGTGATTTTTGCTTTTGAAAGCAGGCCCACATCATCACCTCGCTCCGAACACGCACACACACACGCACGCACGCGCCTTTTCCAAATGATATTTGGGGACAGGCTTGATTTAGCGACAGCATATGGGCAATGTTGTTATGAGGAGACCTTGCCCTTTTAACCAATGTGGATAATTCATTGCCTGTCACTGAGGCTTGAAGCCACGGGCTTGGGCTTAAGAGATTGACTTTATTGGGGTCCTCCGGGGGCTCCCTACCAAAGACTGCTAGCACCGTTCGCTGCTCTTCTGTTATGTTTAGCCCGTACACCCGTCCATACAGATGTTTCCAACAGCAAACAGTTCGTGACCCAGAAAGAACAAAATATTTTGGCTTTCCCTGCCTTTCAGCACCTGTTCAAACCAAAGGGCCTTCGGAGCTCTGAGCACAGATCAGAAGGCCCAGCCAGCAACTGGAGAGAGGCCGCGTCATGGCTGGAGCCAAAGTGACAGATTCGGGCCCCTCCGTGCGATGACCCTTAGCTCCCACAAGTGTCAGAGGGAGGCAAGCGGCTGATCCCACGCAGGGGTCGACCAGCTTCATGCAGAGGCTCATGAATATACCTGTCAGCTTATTTCTACTATGTCAGAGATTGACCCAGAAACTCCATGTCCCTCCCCCCACCATTTTATCCTGTATGTTTCAGGGCAATGCCATGGCTTTGGTGCAGCACTGGGCTCGAGCCATCTGCCGTCTGTGCAAAGTCTGCAGGGCAGTAGCAGACTTCAGAGGTTCTTTCTGGGGCTTGGGATAGCACCCTGGGGGTGGCAGAGGCTCTTTACATTTTCCCAAAGAGAACCAGTGACAGCACCTAGAGGGCTTGGGATCAACAAGAAGGTCTTAAAAATACGGCTCAGTGCACAGTAGGAAGCCCTAAGGGGGACCTCTTACCTCTGGCAGAATCTGACAGGAAAGGCATTGTGGAGGTTGCCCAGAGGGTACAGGGACCACCTCTCCAGTGTCTGTTTATCTCACTGCTCCACACCCTTTGCCTGGGCAAAGGGTTTTTTGCTTTTGTTTTTTTTTTTTTTTTTTTTTTTTTGCGGTACGCGGGCCTCTCACTGTTGTGGCCTCTCCCGCCGCGGAGCACAGGCTCCCGACGCGCAGGCTCAGCGGCCATGGCTCACGGGCCCAGCCGCTCCGCGGCATGTGGGATCTTCCCGGACCGGGGCACGAACCTGTGTCCCCTGCATCGGCAGGCAGATTCTCAACCACTGTGCCACCTGGGAAGCCCTGGGCAAAGGGTTTTTAAGTTGCCAACCCCAATTTTAAGGAGATTTGCTTATTTGTTTTTCTTCCTTGCAGCTCAAGGAGGAATTAAGAAGGAAAAGAGACAGCTTGGAATGAAGGTGGGTGCAGGAAGCGATTAGATGTGAAAGGAGGGATGCCCTGACTTCTGCGACGTGCCTCAGCTTCACTAATCACAGTGGCAGTCGGAGCAGTAGAGGCACAATTACCATATGTGCCCTTTCGCCTCGGCATGAAGCAAAGCAATGATGTTACACCTAATATAGCTGCTTGTGCTTCACACACAGTGCAGACCTTCAATAAACATGTGTTGAATCAGTAAGTGACTGGCTGGCTAGCTGGCTGGGTGGATGGATGCATGGATGCATGGATGGACGACTGTGGAGATTTGACACAAGGTAGATTAGACAAACAATCATATTTATTAGGCATATTTATTAGAATAACTAAATCCGCTTTCTCGGTAGAATAAGGCCAGTCAACTAAGCCAATTCCTTCAACTGGGGTTCAGTTGAAAACATGGTGATCTCTTCCAATGCGGGACAAAGAAAATTCAATGTGATGGACTTTTCCGAGAACCTGTACACAAAACAATGTATTCTGTTCTTTTTGTGAAATTTGAGGGGATTTTTCAGGGGCTAATTTTGACTATATGACTAAGATTTCCCCTTATTACACTCACTTTGGTATATAAGAAGCTATCCTCATTATACCTGGGAATCTTATACCCATAACTCATAAATATGACGGGGTGAGATAATGCTCTCTCACCATGTGCAGGCTGAGGTTTTTCTTCTCGCTGGGTGCGGAGGATTATTTCATCCTTCTTCCCGTGATCTGAGAGGAAGAATACCACAGCTGCTCAGATAAACGAATGAATTGAATGTTAGGCTCCTTCCACACATCAGTAATGAACAGGGCTCAGGTTGATAGCTTCCTATAATTTGTTGAGGTCCATCAACACCAGTGGTTGGCAAAAGGACCACAAGGAGAACACGTGAAGTTTTCTGAGAAAGCAGACTTACTAGAAACTCCCACCTGGAAAGTTTAGCTTGGGATGTCACTGCCTTGGAGAATAATGCTATGTGAACTTGGCAAAAATGATCCTCAAGCAGGAAGGGCAATGGGGACTGGAGGGTGAAGAGGCAGATATGTAGTTATGTTAGGGCACCGGATATTATGGTTTGTCGTACTGTATTTGTTAGGTTCTCAACCAATTCAATACAATGTTGTCACTGCTTTTTGCCATATCAGTATAAGAAGCTTGTTGGCCATCGGGTGAGGCTGCAACCCGACCCCATTAACTATTTGGAAGGTCAATGTGGTAGGTATCTTCTAAGATGGTCTCCAATGATCCCCACCTCATACTATTCATGCCCTGGTACAATCCCCTCCCCACGAGTACGGAATGGACCTAGTAATTTGCTCTTAATGAATAGAATATGGCAAAAATGATGAGAAGTCTTTTCTGAAGCTAGGTTTCAAAAGATTGCAATTTCCACCTTGCTCACCTTCTCTTGGCCTCTCACTGGCTTGCTCTGTAGAAGCCAGTTGTCATGTTGTAAGCTGCCCTATAGAGAAGTCCCCAGGGCTAGGAACATAAGGGGCCTTCGACCAATAGCTAGGGAGGAACTGAGGCCTCCCAACAACCACATGAGTGAGCTGGGAAGGGGATCCTTCCCCAGTTGAGGCTTGAGATGACAGCAGCCTCTGCTGAAACCATGATGGAAACCCCCAGGAGACCCTGAGCCATCTAAGCTACACCCAGATCTCTGACCTCCTGAAACCATAAGATAATATTTGTTTCCTTTAAGCCAGTAAGTTTGGGGGTAATTTGTTATGTGGCAGCAGACAACTAATACAGTTAGGATTTGCCACCTAACACGATTTTTCCTTCAGAGTCCAGCTCCCTCTTTGTAACAATCGATATTTGGTAATTTTTGTTTGGTTTGGTTTTTCTTTTGAGGACTGAAAAGAAACTCTAGGCTACAGATAGGTGACTGATATGTTCACTCTGCTAATTCCTTGCTGGAGAAATTCTGTTCTGGTTATTTTCATTGCATCAGAAAGAGCATTGCTTTAAGCCAAAACTCAGTGGCTTACAGTGACATTGTTTTAATTTATTTCTTGGATTATTTAGGTCAGAAATTTGAGCAACATGTAGTTGGATAATTTTTCTGGGCGGCAACTGATACGACACAGAGGTGTTCAGTGAATGTCTGGGCGTGATGGAGGGACCAAGGTAGCTTCCTCACATGTCTAGTGGAGTGCCTGTCCCTTGGGAGTTCATCTGGAGTGTCAACCAGAGCACAGGTGGCCTCTCCAGCCTGCAGGTCTCAGGGTGCTCCAACTTCTCTCATGGCAGCTGGCTTTCCCAAGAACAAGAGTTTCAACAAGTTTGGTTCCACGTTCATCCTCTGAAGAAGGATTTTCTGATTGGTTAGACTCATAGAGAGAGCAACAGGCCCAATTAATACTTGGGGGAGAAAAGGAAAAATATGGTCCAAATAAGTTGGAAAACATTACCTTCCCTGGCTCCCTTTGGACAATCGAAATGTACGTTAGCATATGAGAAACCTTAAAAATCAAGAACACAGTGTAACTTGTTTAATCGAAATTTTGCAAATATATTGAATACAGAACCATAACCCTATTTTGATACATAGAAAGATTATCTCACTTTTGGAAGCAAGGCACCAAGGTTGACAATTTGTCCTTTCAACATCAGTAATATTAACAAAGGCCACTCAAAGATTGTCCAGGGCAGTGCACTCAGTAGAAGCTTCTGCAGTGATGGAAATGTTCAACATGGTAGCTGCCAGCTACATGCAGCTATTGAGCACTTGATATGTGAGTAGTCCAGGTCTAGGTCTAGTTCATCTCATTCTTTACTATTGATTGAAGGTCCCACACTTGGTGAAGTCACAGAGTCCCCCTAGTGCCCTCTCATCCTTTCAGCTACTGACCAGTACCCCTTGACCTGCAGGATGAACCCACAATCAAGCAAGTAGTAGACCTTCAGCACCCTACTTCAAGGCTGAGGTTGTTCTGACTGTTTGTGATGGTTAATTTTATGTGTCAACTTGACCGGATCACAGGATACCCAGATCGCTGGCTAACCATTATCCCTGGCTGTATTTGTAAGGGTGTTTCAGAAGAGATTAGCATTTGAATTGGTGAACTGAGTAAAGAAGATGGCCGTCCCCAGTATGAGTGGGCACCATCCTATGTGTTGAGGGCTTGAATGAAACCAAAATGCAGAGGAAGGTTGAGTTAGTTCTGCTTGACCGGTTGAGCTAAGAATAGATTTTCTCCTGCCCTCAGTGTTCCTGGATCTCAAGCCTTCAGACCCAATGGAATCTAGCCATTGGCTCTCCTATTCTCAGGCCTTCAACCTATATCACCAGCTCTCCTGGGTCTCCAGCCTGCAATGGCAGATGGTGGGACTTCTTAGCCTCCATAATCATGTGAGCCTATACCTTATTATAATAAATTTCTTCACATATATACAGAGCCTGGTCTCCAGAAGCCCTCAGGGACAGCTACTGCTCCCTCTGGGGTAGCTGTCACAGTCTCCCTGTTAGATTGTGATAGTGTATTACCAGGGGGCAGTAATCCCAAGAGTGAGACCATAGCTCTTCAAGGGTATGACATGGAACAGTGGATAAAGCTAGGGTTCCTGAAGCCGTACTGTCCAAGATAAAATCTGGACGCCCCCATTCACTCAATTTGTACATTTGGAGAAGTTAATAGTGCTGTGGTGAGCGGTCCCACTCTTAATACTTGCAGGGCTGAAGGAAGAGCATACAAGGGTCAGTCACGCGTGTGATCTACTGCTCCCTGCTCCATCCATCCCACAACCCCAAGCCCACCCCTACCCTAGTGGACAGCCACTTCTAGACCTGGGAGCGCTTGCTGGTGGGACATCCCACTTTGAGAGGAGAGACCCAGGAAAGAGGTGTGTGCAGCCTGTAGGCAGAACATTCTGAGGTCTGGGCACCCCGAGTGTGGTCTAGAAGAGGGGACGTGAGTTCCACGTGGACCTATCCATTGGCTCAGAATGTCCTCACCACGGAGAGAGGCACAGACTGTAAAGGGCCAGAGTGGAGTGGGTAGAATATGTACATATATACTCAAGCATGCACGCAGGGCCCAGATCAGAGGCCCTTCTTACCTGGATCCCAGATTGGTTCTGGGGGGAAGGGAGTAAGTAAGGGATGGCTTAGAACAGGGCTGGCACCTGGTAAAGATTCAGTAAGCTGCTGTCATTTTTCAATTCAGCTTTACTATGGCCTCTAGCTGTGTAAGGTCCACTGTCCTCTGAGCCTGAGACCTACCAACAGATGATGAGGGAGAAACTTTATTTGAGTTGGAGTGAAAATAAAGCCAGTTCATCTCTTCAAAGAGAGCAGGCCGGGGAAACAGGAGGCCTCAAGTTCCCAGCGGCCATTATATTCTGGATTCATAAGGTCAAACTTTACAGCCTTGTTACTGCCACACTTGCTAATCCCTATCAAAGATACGCTATCTATTTCATCTCTGCATTCAATGAAAACACTTCCATGTTTTTCTTAGAATGATGGCTACAAAAGAGTCATAGGTGACACAAGAATTAAAAAAGGGTAACATGTTTCTAAACAGATATCACATATACGGAGCTGTTTATTGTAATGTAAGTGAGCAAAATGTGAGGTGTTCAGATCGCCAGGAAAAGAGTACTGGAAAGAGGAAGTTTACACATGAATTTGCAGTCACTTCACACATAGAGGAGTCTCAGGGCTCAGAGGAGGTTGAGGCCAAAGATGTGGCCGGGGTGTAAAGGTGTAAATTTAAGGAGGTGCTTGCTCTCTGGGTCGTGGAAGTGTGGGATCAACCTTAAATTTAAGGAGGCTGTGCTAACCTGGGAGGCTTTTAAGAGGGGCAAGTGGGCTTTGACATCACACTCCATCCTCTGATAAACCAGCTGATAAATGAGCACACAGAAACAATCTTCAGATTATTCGCACACCCCACAGTTGGCTGGCAGCTCTCTAGGTTGGAAATGGAAAAAGCTGAGGATAGCTAGGGCTCTTCCCCATGACGAGCCACCCTCCCCAGATGTGCAGACAGCCTGCACATCTGCATGCTTCTTTTGCTTTCGGCTCAGCTGGGAGGCTCACCGACAATGTCTGCCGAGGTGAGCTAGCATCTGATGGGGCTGACCAGCTCCAGACTGAGTCCTAGACCCGCCCAACCCCCTGTAGGATCCAGAGGCATGCTCAGCTGTGAAGATATTTGTCTTTGTTTCCATAGGCATTTATTTGTGTTTTTCCCCCACTGTTTTGCATGTCATTGAGACTTAGAGAAGACATATTGTACGTCCTAAAGAGAAGCAGTAAAAATAATTTAGCTTATTTCTTTCATGTCTGAGTGTATTAATTCTTGCCTACATAGGAAATACCAAAAACAAACTGTAAACAAGGAATCATTGGGAATCAGATTATGCAAGAATAATGACACACTTTCTCATCTAAGATGTGGGGAGGGGGTTGGGGTGATGTGAATCTAGTTTTAGTGCCAGTGGCTTTAAAAAATGTTTTTCTTTTTCAAAGGAAATTACTCAGAATGTGATAAAAAATGTTTTCTGCGCTAAAAGGATTCATTTACCTTTTGTATCATGAGAAAATAAATGCAATCAATACCTCAGTTCTCCTCTGTGGAGAAAGATAATTTCCAAGCTTGAATCCTAGGGATTGGCCACTTAGTTTTGATCTTCCTAATAACACAGATTCAGTTCCTCTTAAGGATTTCTCTGTTACTCAGACTCTTCCCAGATGACTTCAGGGGGTCTCTGCTTTCTTTTCCACTCTAGACCATCTTCCTTTCCATGCGGTCCCCTTCTTTCCTGTAACCCCCAGCTTAGCACCCAGAGACTAAAAGGCACAATGGACTTTAACCTGGGGAAAGAGACAAGTTAATTATTGTGGCCTCCAAAGATGGGGTCTGCCCCACCTCTAACATCAATCCAAAGTGTGAGTTGGGACCAGTTACCTAACCTCATCATCCCTCACTTTCTTCTCTTGCAAAATAGAAACGAAAAACAGTACCTACCTGATAGCGCATTCATTGAATGAATGCATGAAAAGTGCACCCTCACAGACGCACCCAGAGATAACATTTTGCCAGCTACCTGGGCATCCCTTAGCCCAGTCAACTTGAAACGTAAAATTAACCATCTTACCTACCCTGCCACCTGAGATGCTGCCCATTCACTCCATTGAACATGGATTTATTGAGCCACTATTAAGTATCAGGCACGAGGGACACATCAACAAAGACAGACAGACAAGACAAACCACTAGTTACTTCTTTCATGAGAACATTTTATCCACGACAGAAGGTATTAACTTGGGATTTCTAGGAGCCACAGTTTCCAGTAGTTTCTCGAAGGGCTTCATGACCCAGGAAAGCTCATGAAAGCAGTAGAGTCTGGCTTAGTGAGTTCAGATCCCAGCTGTCCCACTCGATAGCAATGTGACTTCGGGCAACTTCTCAGCCTTCCTGTGCCTCCCTTTCTTCAGGGGAACATTGATAACGCCAACCGCACAGGGCTGTAGCGAGGATTCTGTGGGACAGCACACATAAAGCATTAAAAATCATGCTTTGCCACCCAGGAAGCTCTGCAGGAAGAACACATGAGTGTTCATATAATTTTAAATCAACTTTATGGAGGTATAATTTAGGTGCAAGAAAGTACACCCATTTGAGTTGTACAGTTGGATGAGTTTTTTTTTTTTTAGCGGTACGTGGACCTCTCACTGTTGTGGCCTCTCCCGTTGCGGAGCACAGGCTCCGGACGCGCAGGCTCAGCAGCCATGGCTCACGGGCCCAGCCGCTCCACGGCATGTGGGATCTTCCCGGACTGGGGCATGAACCCGTGTCCCCTGCATCGGCAGGCAGACTCTCAACAACTGTGCCACCAGGGAAGCCCAGTTGGATGAGTTTTGACAGCTGTATTCACATGAGGGATATCACCAGATCAAGAGACCACTATAGCTTTACCACTGGCATAATTATTTTCCTTTGTGGCATTGCTGGGGGAATTCATGGCCTTCAGAAAGGCCAAAATATATACTCAGTAAATGTGAACTATTTTTACCATTACCATTAGCTCTGAAAACTCACTCCTTGGGGAAAGTTATCTAGAAGCTCAGAGCAAAACAGGGAAGCTCCAATTTGGGAAAGAAAAACAGCTGAAGACTCTTCTGAGAAAGTCCTAGGGTGGTCCAGCCAGGCGGCAAAAGGTAAGTGGCAGTCGTGGTCTGATCTGCCCCCTCCCTTCAAGCCCCCAAGGGCCTTTGAACTTGACCCCCTCCTAAATTCAGACATGCACATAGAGGGCACCCAGCAGGTTTTGCAGCAGTGTCCTGCTCCTTAGCCAGTCAAGGGTCTCAAGGTGGGAAAGCAGCCCCTGGGCCAGGGCCAGAGAGGTCACTGTCCAGAGAGAAGCCCCTCCCCTTCTGCAGCTTTGATGGAGCTGCCAGATCGCCACCTCCCATCTGCAAGCCCAAGTGTCATGTTTTCAAAAAAGTCTTGCCAAAAAAACCAACAGTGTAGACTCCCAGGAAAACAAGAATTAGATGTAGTTTTGTCAAGGCAGGAGCCCTGCCGTGGCTGGCTGCTCTTAGATAAGATATCTGTTCACCTTTCATAAATGTCAGACTCGAAATAAAAAAGGATAATGAGGTCTCATTTCCACCAAAGCAAGCATGCACCTACTAATTAACCCACATACCACTAACAAACGTGCTGTTTAGATGCTTTTGTTGCAGTTGTCGAGGCGCAAATAGCTTGGGCTCAGAGGATCTGATTTTCTTACCCTCCTCTGCTATTTTTAAGATATTTTAAATGGTCCTGCTGAGTCAACATCTGTTCATTCATTTAATGCACATTTGCATAATACCCACTGTGCGCAAGGCACTTGATCAGGGCTGTGGGGGACCTTATGAGGCTGTATTTTGGGATGAGCAGAGGACCTGGCGCCCCGCAAGTTGGGATGTGAATGTTGACCTCATCACTCTACGTGTGGTTATAAATGTTACACACCTCAGTTGATTCATGGGCTCATATAAAATGGAGATAATGCTTCTGTGTGTTGTAAGTTGTTGTTGGGATTAAATGAGATAATATAAGTAAAGTGTCTAGCAGGTGGAAAGTGGTGGAGCAGGTCAAGGAGAAAGAGAAGGGAGGGAGAAGGAGGAAAAGGGAGAATGGGAGAGGAAGGAGGACGAAGGGAAGATGGTGGAGGTGACAAGGAGTGGAAAACACATGAGGAGAAGTAGGAGGTGGGATCTCTGTCTCATTGATCTGCAGATGGTGAACAAGATTGACACACATACAAATTACCAGGGTGGAACTGGTGACTAGAGAGAGATAGAAAAGTATGACACTCGAAAGAAGGCAGCTAAACCTTACAATGGAATTGGGAGGCAGAGGTCAGGGGATGCAGAGAACGTCAGAGGATGACTATTTTGGAGTCCTTGATGGATGGACAGACCAAAAAGGGAGAGATGGGCAGGGAAAGCCTTGAGCAAAATCCTGGAGGTGGGACTGTCCAGGCTGTGTTTACAACAGTCCCAGCTGGTGGGGCCGGTGGGGTGTGGTGGAAGGCGAGGCTGCAAACATATGCTTCACCTGGACCATGCAGACTGGGTGCTTTGCTCTGAAGGTGGTTAGAAGTTTTGAATGAGAAGGCGATTCCAGAGGTGGAAATCCAAAGTGAGAGAAATAATTCTGAATAATTTCGCTTGACACACTACAAGTAAGGAAGAGAATTCTATAAAGGGGGTTTTGTTTCTTTACTGCGGGAACAGTGATGCTCCCTTACCTCTAAAATGCATCTTATGTCTTTCAAAAGCAATGCTTCAGGAATTATTGTAGTTAATTCTAACAAGTTAGTAGTGAGTAAATGGTGGCCCCCAAAGTGATCAGTCCACATCCTAATTCCAGGAGTTTTTGAAGGCGACCTTATTTAGAATGAAAGGGTCTTTGCAGATGTCATTAAATCAGGGATCTTGAGATTAGATTATCCAGGTGGGTCCTAAGTCCAATGATAAGAGACATACAGAGGAGAGACACAGAGGGAGAAGAGAAGGCCAAGTGAAGATGGAGTGATGCAATCACAAGCCAAGGAATGTGTGGAGCCACCAGAAGCTGCAAAGGGCAAGGAAGCATCTCCCCAAGGGCCTTCAGAAAGAGAGTGGCCCTGCCAGCACCTTGATTTCAGACTTCTGGCTTTGAGGCCAGGGCTTGGTGATTTCAAGAGTTTTACAAGGTAGGAAGCTGGTTGAAACTAGGCAGGGTTTATGACAAAATAATTTTAGATTGGTGGGTAGAGTGAGAAAAGAATCTTGACGCAAGCCTTAATGAGCAAACTGCTGGCCTTGAAAAGTATTTAGTTGATTTATGGGAACAGGTATTTCCTGGAGCTCCAGCTATGTTATTTTTCTTGGTCCCATTATTTTTCAGCACAGGCAGAGGGAAGCATGGGTGTTTAAGTTCTCACCATAAATATATAGAACAGCAGAAGCACTGTTTTAGGCCCCCATGTGTGTGTATGTATGTGTGTGTATATCTCTCTATATACAGGTATATATGGACTTACTCATCAGCCTTCCTAATCTCTTGTGATTTTATGGATGAAACATAGGGTACGCCATGGTACTGAAAAGATCCTTGGGGCCCATGCTTTAACATAAACTTAGGTGAGAGCAGGACCTTTTTCTCTTCATTGGTCACGTGGGAATTAGCATCTCTCCTCTGCCCTTCTCAGAGTATTTATATTATAGTTTATAGTTTGCTAGAGTTGCCATACACACACACACACACACACACACACACATATGTATATATATGTATATCTCTGCCTTCATAAATCTTGAATTCTAATGGGAATATGAAGGAGAACAGAAAATAGAATAGTCAATAAATACACACATACGTATAGAAAACTGGATTTCAGAAGGTGTTAAGCTTTAAGGAGAAAAATAAAACATGAAAAGAAGATGAGGATTGTGGTGGGATAAGAGGAAGGAATATGACAATGTTCAGAAGCGCTGTGGGAAAAAATTTGCCTCTGTGGCCACACAGGCTTGGGGAGTGCTGGGTTAAACAAACGTAAAGACCCCAGGACACCTAAGTCTTATGTCCGTCAGTGTTTATGAAGAGACTCCAAGAAGAGACTGAAACAGACAGTATTTCTTTTTTTTTTTTTTTGCGGTACGCGGGCCTCTCACTGTTGTGGCCTCTCCCGTTGCGGAGCACAGGCTCCGGACGCGCAGGCTCAGCGGCCATGGCTCACGGGCCCAGCCGCTCCGCGGCCTGTGGGATCCTCCCGGACCGGGGCACGAACCCGTGTCCCCTGCCTCGGCAGGCGGACTCTCAACCACCGCGCCACCAGGGAAGCCCCAGACAGTAGTTCTTAAATGGATTTGGCTTCATGGCCTTCTTTCCATAGACCCTAAGGCTGTTTTTGTCCTTGGCAGTTGTTTTAAGGAAGACCCCCATCGTCAAAGGATGCCTGCCCGGAATGCAGGACACCTGCCTTGAAGAAACTGAAAGCCAGCCAGGGAGGTGCTGGTGTGATTATCCGAGGCTTGGGCTGGTGTGGAATGCAGGGGTGAGAAGAAAGAACCCATCCCAGATGGAGGGTGAGGAAAGGAGAGTGTGACAACCTATGAGCTTCTTCCTAGCAGTTCTGCCAGAATATGGGACCACTTTGCCCAGGAGATGCAGAAACACCTCAATTTTTCTCAGTTTTTTCTGTTCCTATCACTGAATTGGGGTTAATGTTTGTTGAATGAATGAAGAGACCCAGTGGATTGAAGGCAACTAGGTAGACGGCATCAAAACTTAATCAGTTTATGGAAAACAATGAGGTTATGCACTTTTTAAATCTCCCGTTACAAATTCACAGCCCCTCTTCTTGCTTTCACTGCCCCCAGTCTTTTTTTTTTTTTTTTTTTTGGTACACCGCACAGCATACAGGGTCTTAGTTCCCTGACCAGGGATCGAACCCGTGCCCCCTGCAGTGGAAGCCCGGAGTCCTAACCACCGGACCGCCAGGGACTTTCCCGGCCACCACTCTTCTAGCAGGAATTCTGGTTTAGTTTATTAGCATCTCTCAGTCACTTAGGAGTGTTTCCATGTGCCTGACCCATCCCCATGCTGCATGGAGTGGGGAGATGACACCTCTGTTGTCTGAACGTCACAACCACCGCGACCCTGTCTCCACACATAGCAGCTCGCCTACTGGACTCCGTCACCTCAAACCCTGGACTGAGTTGCAGATGGAGCCATGGATTGGGTAACTGCTCCCTGCACACCATCCCCCTGGCAGTTCCAGCAACGAGGATGCCTCCTGGCTTCGGGAAAAAGCTTCCTTACCTTTGAAGACCCACCAGGCCCCTGACGTTACAGGACTTCACCAAGGTGTCCGGCCCCCTGTGATTTCAATGGCGGCCTCTTCTCTCCAACCCTCAGATTCGAGGTACTGACTACCTTGCTTCTCCCTCCTCTGCTCTCCGAGGCCTCCCTGTCCTGATTTGCAATCTGGCCTCCCTGGGGACCACCCCAGGCTTCAGACAAGCTGAAGTGTCCCTGACTCTCAATGAGGGGAGGACCCCATTCAGGATAACGCCTCTCCCAATAGGCTTCTCTGACCTGATGTAAATTTGGGGGTGCAAATAGACGAAGAACATTGCCCAGCTGTACTCTGCTACATCCAAGCCGCGAATGTATGTGTGGAGATGTTCAGGGTGTAACTCCATCCATCAACCGCGTCTAGGCCTCCAGGCCTGTCCCAGCGTCTGTAAACCATCGTTTCCAACACACCCTACGTGTTTGCTTTCACCCAACAAGATAATGGAGCTGTTCCTCCTCAGGCCTCCGGGGCTGTGTTTCTGGCTTTGGGGCTCATCAGCTTGGGGACCATCTCCCACCTTGGACAGACCCCGACTTCCTCCCCAGGTCTGAGTCTCTACCTCCTGCCTGGCAGTGTTCAGCTTCATGGGCTCCTGAATCACCCTCCTCAGAAACATTTTGTTCCCAGGGTTTTTTTAAGCTTGCCACAAAAACATAGAATTATTTTTTTTTTAATTTGAAATTCATTTTCAGTCTTCTTTTATAGATCTGTCATTTATACAATGGCTGGAAAACTTTCTAAAATCAGATATAATTTATGAACCCCTTCTTTTCGGAGTAATGTCATTTTGTACATTAAAATGCTAATGCCTGGAGGGATCAGATGTGTCTCTCCTGTGGGTGGGGGAGGGGAGGGGAGGGAGGGGGAGATAGTGGGTGGGAGGCTGTTCCGGTTCTTCTGAAATAAGTTTCAGTGTGCCTGTGCTCAGCCCCCCAGCAGGGGCTTGCAGGGAAGGAAGGAAATAGGGAAAAAAATATATTTTTCACATCCTTGAAGTGAGAATAGCAGTGGAAAGCAGCTTAAGCCCCTTATGAAAGAAAAAGACCTTGACAAATAGTTAATGACACCCCTGACCCATAAAGCTTTAAAATTGTACCTGATTCTCAAAAAAAAAAAAAAAAATTCTCTGACGTGGTTGAGGGCAACAGTGTGAAGCAGTAGTTTTCAGTCTTAGCGGCTTATTAGAACTGCTTGGGGAAGCTTTTTAAAAATACATAAGCCCAGGCCCCTTCTCCTCATTCTGGTTTCATTGATGTGGGCTGGGGTCCAGACACAAGTATTTTTAAAAGTGTTCCACCAGATGAATCTAATGGGAATAGCGGCCCTCAGAAGATGGGGTTCCAATCTCGAGTCAATATAGTTGGTGCATTGCATGATCTTGGGTCAGTAATCAAAGCAATGCTTACTTACTCCTTGCCATGGGTCATGTGCTAGTCCAAGCTCTTTCCCTGTATCGAGTCTTCTTAACAATCCAGGTCATCCATACTCTTGTTGTTATCCTGTTCCTCAGATGAAGAAACTGAGGCTCAGGGAGATTAAGTAACCTGCCTAAAGTCACAGAGCCAGTAATTGACTCAGGTGAGATTTGAACCCAGGCAATCCGACCCTGGGGGCCCAGGTTCTACCTGCTATGCTCACTGATTTCCTAAAGGATCTAAGTTTCTGTTTCTAAGTCGTCTATTAATTCATTTGCTCATCTATAAAATGAGGTGAATGGAGCTAGGTGATTTTTAAAGTTCTGTGGTTATAGGGTCTCAATTTTAAAGAGGATGAAAACGAGTCCCAGAGCAATGAAGCGTCTCGCTGCCATCACCCAGCCACTGAGTCAGACAGAGCCAGCTCTTCAATCCAGATCTCCTGAATCATAGTGCAGAACTCTTTCCCCATTTCACAGTAAAGCAAGTTGAAGGAGGAGTTCATCTCTAAAACAACCCACTGGAAATTAAAGTATTCGACGAAAAGAACGCAAGTCCCAGGTTTAAAATTGTGACTCAAATCTTAAACCCATATTCTTCCCTGTATCTTCCAGGAGACAGACTAAAGTGATATTCAACATAACCAAATTGAGCACCTCGTTTACGGAACCCTAATCTACCTGCTGTGAGGGATAGGAGAGAAGAAAAGAAGTGTGGTCTTGTCTTCACTGGAAAAAAAAAAAACAAACCCCAAACACTGTAGAGCATCAGACACAAGGGAGAAGAGAACTCTCTCTAACCCCCTATGCCAGGGTCGTGGGCATCCTTCACTCAGTTTTCTGCCTCTCCCTTCCTAGCTCCTCCTCAATGGAGAGAGGAGAAGTTGTGTTTTAAGGCAATTGAAGGATGACATTTATTGGAGGGTGTGGTTACTGGGTTAAAAAGACATTGGACTTTGCCCAATTTTTCCTTCCCTTCCACTCCCTGCAGTGGGTAGGGTGGGGCTGGGGGGGGCGGGGTGCAGTCTTCCCCCACTGTCCCTCCACATGCATTCTGAGTGCCCTGATTAATTTTCAGGTCCCCATACCAAGCAGTGGTCCAGGAGACAGTCACAAGTGCCGATTTGGATTCCGAGTCCAGGGCTACAATGTCTGTAGGAGAACCTCTTAGAACTTCCAGAGTCTGAAGACATGCACTTTAACCCCAAATTTCCAGAAACTCTATGTTAAAGCGCATCCTTCCAGCCATCTGCTCTACCCTACCCTCAGTGTGAGTCACCCAGATGACTAATATTACACTGTGATAAGTAGCATTATCCTAAATGTACCCTGTGAAGCCATCAACAGAGCAAACATTGAAATAGAACAATTGCTCTGGAAGAAGTCACTTAGCACTTATTCAGATCAATGGATACTAACTTCCAAGCAAGCTCAGACATATGGTCTTAAATATTTAGATAAATAAAAAGGGTGGGGTTGAGGGGGGAATTAATTTCTTTTCCTAAGAAAGAAGACTTATAAAGAGGAGGAAGGAGAAAAAGAATTTTTAGAAAAAAATGTATTCTTGTCCATACACCATCTCTTTAGAAACATTTTTATGAGCTAAATGAAAATGAATTTTAAAAAAGGAGATTAAATTCCCCCCAAAACACACATGGGCTTAAAAATTTAAGGGGAAAATACACTGTGCATCGCACAGCAGGTCAGCCATCCCACTGCCTACCCACCTTTTACCCTCTTCACGCCTGGGAGATCTGCACCCAGCCTGGATGGTGTGGTGGACGTTTGGAGCTGTGGCACCCCAAGGTGGTCCAGCACCTCGCTGCCAACCAGCCAGAATTCATGAGTTTTCATGACAGGGCCAAAGTACAAGGACAGATTTGACCAGGATGGACTCCTACCTCTCCACTGTGGTTGCAGATTGGAAACTAATTGCTTGATCTCTTCCCTGAGCTTACAAAAGTCAGATTCCGAGTAAGAAGACATCAAACCCAGGCTCAGCAATAGATTTACTACCGGAGATAATGTGAAGCTGGGTGTCTGGGCCTACGGTTTATACATCTGACAGATTTTGAAGAGCCTACTCTCTTAAACATGGACTTCTTGATGACTTGACATTCTCTCACCATCCTTTCTTGAGCTCACGTATGTGCCGGACGCTGTGTGAAGGGCTTGAACCATGTCAGGTACTTTATCAAGTTAACCACCAAATAAGGATTCTTAGGCTCAAGAATCCAGTGAGTTCTCAAGGTCCCATGTCTGATTTCTGATGGGGGAGGAGCCAGTTTGTCAAGTTATAATGCCACGGTCCTCATATCTTTTACCACTTCATTAGAGTATTACTTAAAATGTAAATTTGAAATGTGTGCAGCAGTCATCAGTAACTCCAAACGGTTCATTTATAGAAAATAAGCGCAGGGGGGTTGGCACTCCCTCATCTCTTAGAGAGAACTTCTAGATAAACCCTGACCTGGTTGCTATGTTTGGACAATGCATTAGCATTTCAGTACCGATCTGAGAAAACCATAATTAGTCATGTAAATATGTTAGAGGAAAAAGAGATAGAAATAATATAGTTCTTTCTCTGTTCCTCCCTCAAATAAATGTAGATAATCAGAGTGTGTCTATGCCACAAGATACATGATTCACATTCTCCAGTGTTAGCTCCCTTTGCTATTCATATCAATAGTGTTGGCTCTTGTCCCTTTGTTGTAATTAATCTCTTAATTATCTGTCTTTTTCACTTGACTCTGAAGGCAAGGACCTATCTGATGCACCTTGTGCCCCTAGTTTGGGTTGGGTGGTTTTAAGGTCCCTTACACAGAGATGACAAATGTGTGGCACACATGCTGTTGTTCCACCTTCCCAGGCTGTGGAAGACATTACTAATCAATCACTGCACTGAGCCTCTTGCTGGTCATAGACTTCTTCAAGTCAGACCTGTGGGTAGTCTCTAGCAACTAACCACAAATGACATGAAAAATGGAATCTTTTCCACACCCCAGTTCTAATGTTTAAATATGAAACCTTCCTCATAAAGAAAGGGCTCTGGAAACACGAGAACACTGAGGAGATGTGAGAAATGATAGAAGCTCCCTAATCAACAGCATCCCTCTGCTAGGGGCTGGTCCAGAGAAGGCTCATCAAAGAAGTGACACAGGCAAGTCACCCACATTGGGCAAACCTGCCTGAGATTTTTCAGTCTGGAACTAGGGGAGGAATTCTAAGTTTTCTTCAGTGATGAGGACTTGAGATGTGAGATTAGGAGGAGTCAGAGACTATGGGAAAACTACTCTGATAAAATAAAACTGTCATGCAGAGTTGGCTTGAAGACATCCTGGCCCACGTGATTTCTGGTGTCCAGTCATCTCTGAGGCACAAATGGACCTCTAACCTTTATCTTAGTTTGGTTGCATTGCCAACAAAGTCCCCTTTTTGGTGGCATTAGTTTGAGGCTACTTCACATTTTGATTGAAGCCATCGAAAGTTGAGAACATGATTTTACTCAGCGTTCTTGGCATTCACACTGCTTTAAGACTTTACCTGTATAGCTAACAAGACATGTTGCAGCAAAGCTCTGGGCTGCCTCCACACCATCACATCTGATTGGAGGGCTGGAAAAAAATGCAACTTGATGCTTTGGAGTTCTTGTGACATTTGTTCCCTTATTCCTTTATAATGACTCAGCCAAGAGGGACTGATTCTTTCCCTGGGTTCTTGACTCGGAGATCTGTCATTCTCAAATCTACAGCAAAAACTCATTCTCAGTAGGAGGCAGCTTGTAGGGTTCTAGCCCTGGCTCCACCACCGATGTGTACATGGCTTTGGAGATGTCCCTTTACTTTTCTGTTTCTGTCAAATAGGGAGTGGAGACAGTGACCTTGAGGATCTTTGCAACAGTGAAGTTTCTTGCCTGACTTTGCTCAGAGCTGGACAAAGCTAAGGCCTCAGGTTGACCTCTTCCTTCTGGCTGGCACTCTTCCAGGCTGAGGGAGCTCGTCTCTCGCTAATGAAAGGAGGCATCCGCAAACTACAGAATGCTTCCCTGCTCCACCTTCCGTGAAGCCTGTTGCTGTTTTGTCTCATAAAGAGGAAACCCATTTCTCTGTTCTGGGTTTTGTGGTCCCCACACTCTTTTTTTCCTCACTCTTATCACTAAGCTTCAACGTCCTCCAGAGTGACCTATTCACAGCATCAGTCCCCATCTCTTAGGGATGCTCAGTGAATTTTCCTTTTATACAACCTCCAGTAATTCACAGGATGAATAAATTCAAGTCCCACACCTGGATCTAGTAACAAAGTTATTCTAGGATCAGGAAGCAAAAAAACAGGCTTCTATCAAAACCCAGCAGCTGAGAGATGAAGGAAGGTCTTCTCCAGACCTCTTGTATCTTGGGTTAGACTTCTACCTCCATAAAAGAGAAAAGACCAAAGCTTAGGCCAAGGGAATAGTTGCACTCGTGTGTGTGTGTGTGTGTGTGTGTGTGTGTGTGTTTCTTTCAAATGAATTCTTCTGACAAAAAAGGCTTGCTCGTGTGGGTGGACAATCTTTTAAGAGCCATGAATCAGCCTCTGTCTGCTCTAATGGATGCCTCATCTGAGACTTCTCAAGTGATTGGCACTTGGTACCCAAGGAGTAATCAGTTGGAAAATCTTTTCAGTGTGGCAGAGTTAGGGATGTGAGAGCTGCTCTCATGATGTGATGGGAACAAATGTTCATCATTACAGACAGGCATGGGGGGAAGAGAAAGATAAGAGGAAGTAGGAAGTCCACCTTTCATTCCTTACACAGAATTTTTACAGAACAGCTAGTAACATCTTCACAGTTTACGAAGCCCAGAGGAGTTAGTTTTAGAACCCACGTCTCCTGACTCTCCATCCAGGGATTTTTATTCTTGAACCCTCACTTCCTTTGTTGAAGACCCCCCTCAGCCGTCTCTTCTGCATCCCAATTACGCAGACACTCAGGCACTTTGACTCTCATGTTCTAGATCTCTCCAAGACTTCTCTATTTTTTTTAAATCGAAGTATAGTTGATTTACAATGTTGCGTTAATTTCTGCTGTACAGCAAAGTGATTCAGTTATACACATATATGCATTCTTTATATGTATATTCTTTTCCATTATGGCTTATCATAGGATATTAAATATATTTCTCTGTGCTATACAGTAGGACCTTGCTGTTTATCCACTCTGTATATAAAAGCTTACAACTGCTAACCCCAACTTCCCACTCCATCCCTCCCCAAACCCCCTCCCCCTTGGCAACCACCAATCCAAGACTTCTTTAGCATATCCATGTGTACTGCTTCAAGCCACATCAAAATGATTAACTCCACAAGCAGATAATGTTTGGTTTCCAAAGGGATTCTTTACTTCGCCGAGGACTTCTTTGAATAGCAAGTTCTGTGTTGAAATAGACATTTATTTCCAAAAATTGGGATTGAAGAGCCAAAGCTGTGAGCAGAGGCTGTACCCTGAAGAGTCACGTGGAAAGACAAAGTCATGAGGCAGTGGATACCACGGAAAGGTACAAAGCAGGGCAAGGATGAAGATAGGGAGGAGAAAGAAAGCAAGGCCAGGGATAGTGGGGAGAGTCCAGGAAAAGCACAGACCCAGTGGGTAGCACATTCAAGGACCTGAGGAAAGGTCCTGAAAACCCTGCCAAGATCCAGAGCTGCCTTAGACCCTGTTCCTGCTTCCTGAGGCCTCACCTGACTGCCATCTTCCCTGCCCCCAGCGACAATAGCCGCCCCCATCTTGAGACAGCCAAGAGAGACACTGTTTCTTCATCCCTGAGTGCCTAGTTGAATTGTTTGTTTCAGGAATGAAGCTATTGTGTAAAATTCAGCCCATCTGAACCTCCAGCAGCTTATGGCAAGGGAGAAGTCCCCTCGTTTGGCTAATGATCAGAGAAAGCTACAATGAAGCAGCAGGGACGCTCTCTTCAGGGCTGACCCAATGTGACTCTTCTCTGTAGTAGAAAGTCGGATAAAGAATGAGAAACATGGACGGAGACACATCCCGCTAGGACATGAGGAGAAACAGCTAACTGACAGGAAACAATGGGCTCTGAGATCAGCTGCTCTGACAAATAAGTGAAGTATTTCTTAGCTATTCCTGCTGTTGGGTTTTACTCCTTCCTATGCCCTAGTCCCAGTTAACTATTTTCATACAGTTCTAAAGGCTGGGTTCATATAAGTTTTCTACTGCACCAGGAAATAAAAAAACACTTCATGCCGATGCTTTTAGAGTAGTTTAATACTCTTGTAAATAGATCAAACAAGCTGAAACCACTTTGCAGTCCCCAAATTTGGGTCCACAAGAGTACCAAGCAAGCAACCTAGTAGAAAAAAAAGCCCATCTATTTCTTTTCCACTCAAACAGAATTCTAAGAGGCCCCTGAGATAACAGGATAATTAACCTCCTTTCAATAACTCTCAGGAGTTAGTGGAAGCAGCTCTGATCAGAGAATGTGGAAAATTGCATTTCATACTGGGTACCACTCAACACCGGTTACCTCATCTTGGGCAAGTTCCTGACCTCTTGGGGCTTTGGTTAATCCACCTGTAAAGTGAAATTTGGGACTTGTCCAGTTGTTTTCCAATTATGCTTCCTGTAGCCCTAGGACCATGTGAAGGAATTGGAGCAGGTGAGGTCCTAGGTTCCCCACCTGCATTAAAAAATGCAACTCTGTGTTGCTTATCGACTTCTGCCTATTCTTTCCATTCAAGGGTTTCATTGCTTAAAATGTTTTAAAAATAAGATAAAATAGAAAACCACTGAACTTGGTGGCTTCCAGAGTGAACTCTCTGAAAAAAGCAATCACTATTGCAAAGGGAAAAATAATGTTTCTAAGATTTATGCACAGACAAGACACAAAATAAAAATGCCATCAGTGAGGAACATCAGTGTCAACTCTGGAGTTGGGTCCTTTGATCATTTAACAGACCCCAGGATCAGATTGGTTAGAGGATATTTATATCTCACTTTACTAATCCCATCCCCAAATATTTGATATATGTTGCTTAAAATAATCAACCCTATAATAAACAAAACCTTAGTTTTGTTTAGTATTCACTAATCAATATTTTATAGCTAAGAAAAAATGTATAAGCTCACTTGGGGACCTTGTTATAAAAGCAGCTCTTCTGGCCAGTCCCCCAAGATTCTGTTCTAGAATATCTGGGGTGGGGATTTGGAATCTGCTGTTTTAAGAAGTCTCCCAGCCTATAGATCACACTTTGAGGATTACCACTTGTGTTAGGTTGAAGCTCCCAGAGGCAGACCCTGGCATGAAGTTTATGTGTAAGTGATTGATTAAGAAACTGCTCCCAGAAGAAACTGGCAAGAAAGTGGGGGAAACAGGACAGGAGAGGGAAAGAATGTACATAAGAATACAACTTCAGATAAAGTCTCAGGTTTGTTCTAATCCTGCAGGGAGATGCCTAAGAGTGAGTGAGTTCCTACAAGAGTCAAGGGATCTGGGCTTTCACACACCGGTCGGTCATAGGCTGACCCACAGGGGATGCAAATTCCCAGGTACCACCAGCTCTCTGCATTGAAAGTGGTCCTCATGAGAGAGAATCTGGGTGGAGCAGGGCAGGTGAAATTCTTCACAAACTGAAAACTATCAAATGGGTCAGGCTTAAGAGGCCACAGTTGAAGGACACATTCAGTCCAAGATGCTCCATTGCTAGAAAATCAGTGCCAACATGAAAAAAGCATGAATGCCCAAGGAAACATTTATGACAAGCTTGGATGAGTGAATAAAAAGGGAATACTCAAGGTGAAAATGTTACTGTACTCACGCATCAGTAATTTCATGTAAAGTCAAAGGTCCATCAAATATGACACTGTGGATTCAACAGAAGGTTTTCTACTCAAATGGCATTAAATTTCTTTTTGACACTCTCAGAGGGCAGATTTGTGAAATAACTACCCATTTCACTGCCACTTTCCACTGTGAAGTGTGCAGCTGCTAAGCGAGCCCACTCCATCCATCTTAATTCTTTCCCTTCAAGGCACTTATATATTTCTACAGTTCTGATGATTATACATATTTCTCTTGTCTCTGGTACTGAGCCATAAACTCCGTGAGGGTAAAGACCACATCTAATTGTCAGTACTCTCCAGTGCTTACAGTAGAGGTCTTCACAAACTCTGAACAGGTAAATAAAGGCTGCAGGTTGACTTGAACTATCCACAGTCCAAAGCTTTCCTTTGTTAGCTCCATGTACGCAAAACTTTTCCTAGCCTTCCATTATATTGGATTCCTTGGGTTAATCAACCAAGGAATCCTTTATGTGATTAATCCTAATTCCTTAGGTAATTAATCAACCAAGTATTTATTGAGCACCTAGTCTGTATCCATTTTGACACTGAGAAGGTTACAAAGTGGCATAAAACACAGTCCAAGTACTCTGGGCTCATTGTTTGGGAGAAACAACGTTTAAATCGTATGAATCCAAAAAGAGAATAATGTAACAATATAATCAAGTGCTACATTATCAAATGCTACTAAAACTCAAAAGGGAGAGTATATATCAAAAGTTAGCTGTGAAGTACAAACTACAAAAGCAAAAGGAATTAGAGTACATCTCATCATCATGTCAGCTCTGATCAGTTGGCCGTGGTTGCCTAGAGAATCGTCTTAAGAAATCTTAGCCCAAATATGAGCTGAGACACTGTCCCAATTGATAAGCAGTACCTGCCAGAGCAAAAAATGATGAGTGGTTTTATAAGTGAAGCAAATTTTATATCCGCAGCTACAACATTACTCCATGTTCAAGAATAGCTTAAGATGTGGTATATAAATACACTGGATATTACTCAGCCATGAAAAAGAATGAAATTCTGCCACTTGCAGTAACATGGATGGACCTAGAGAATATTATGCTTAGTGAAATAAGTCAGACAGAGAAAGACAAATCCTGCATGATATTACTTATGTGTGGAATCTAAAAAATAACACAAATGAATGTATATAGCAAAACAGAAACAGACTCACAGATATAGGAAACAATCTAGTGGTTACCAGAGGGGAGAGGGAAGGGGGTAGGTGCAAGTTAGGGGTATGGGTTTAAGAGATACAAACTAATATGTATAAGATAGATAGGTAACAAGGATATATTGCATAGCATAGGAAAATATAAACATTATCTTGTAATAACTTTTAATGGAGTATAATCTGTAAAAATCCTGAATCACTATTCTGTATACCTGAAACTGATATAATATTGTAAATCAACTATACTTCAATTTTTTAAAAAGAATAGCTTAATAGGGGAGAGAGTTTAGAATCCAACTACCAAAGGTAAATCCTATATTTATATCAGACAAAATAGACTTTAACTTAAAGAATTAAGGGTCTTTCACAGAGATTGTCATACTGACTGAAGTAAGTCAGACAGAGAAAGAGAAATATCATATGATATCCTTTATATGTGGAATCTAAGAAGAAATGTTACAAATGAACTTATTTACAAAACAGAAACAGACTCACAGACTTAGAGAACGAATTTCTGGTTACTAGGGGAGAAGGATGGGGGAAAGGGATAGTCAGGGAGTTTGGGATCGACAGGTATATGTATATACTGCTATATTTAAAATGGATAACCAATAAGGACCTACTGTATAGCACAGGGAACTCTGCTCAGTGTTATGTGGCAGCCTGGATGGGAGGGGAGTTTGAGGGAGAATGGATACATGTATATGTATGGCTGAGTCACTTTGCTGTGCACCTGAAACTATCACAGCATTGTTAATTGGCTATACCCCAAAAGAAAATTAAAAGTTAAAAAAAAAAAAGACAAGGGGTCTTTCAGAGTTTGACCACTTAACAATGAGCAAAGAGGAAACCAACTATAAATGATGTCAGGAACAGTGTTTCAAACTAATGATTTACATGTCAAAGAATTAATAGATATCTTTGGAGAAACTGATGAAGCTCGCAAATATTTTCACTCCAAAAGTGACTTTTCTGTGGCATTTTAATAAAAGTCAATGGTTAGGAAAGAGATGTTGTTGAAAAAAATTATATCAAAAATCCTATCCCTTGCTTCATTCTTTGTTCATTCTAAGAGTTAGTGAATTGTTGTGTCTATATTTTGTTAAATGTAAGATAAATTATTTGTCCCTTTTTTCAAGATATAGACCAAATGAGACCTTTTTATTTCCTTCACTCTTATGAAATTTTGATGTTTGATTTTAAGTGAATTTATTCTCAAAAGTCTTTATCTTCTGCTCTTTATACTTAGATAATAGGATCTTCTTACATAGAAGGGGCTTATTAAGTGTTTATTAAATATTTGGCTGAATGAATAGGTATTATTTGTCTGCCTTCAGGCGTGAACGCAGTTAAAGCAACTTTGATCAACAAGCAACTACAACATGGTTCTTAAAGACGTTTCTGGGAAGGGATAGCTTAGCAACCTTGAGTCTTTCACTCAGAGAGAAGAAATTGGCAATACTTTATTAAATCTCACCAGTACATCTCCAGTCATACTTCAACAGAGGCACACATAGATGTGGAGCATTGACTATGTGCCAGGCACTGTGCAAGCATTCAGTACCATGAACTTCCTGTAAGGAACTTGTAGATAAATCAAATAATTAAGATGTAGACTCATTGCAGTCTGATATATAATTGTATAAAACCAAAGGCTAATGCATATAATACAGATACTGAGAACCAAAAAGGGGTTAAGACAAGAAGAAAATAGTGCGACAATTATCGACAGCAAAGAAGAGGAAGAGTAGTGACAGTATTAGAAAAGGTAAAATGAAGATAAGGCAAGATGACACATAGGAGGTTCCTGTGCTCCCCTCCTCCCATGGACACACCAAACATACAGCTACACAGAGAGCAATTTCCTTTGAGGGCGATCCAGAAACTAGCTAAGCAATGCTGACACATTAGATGAATGAAAAAACACCCACACTGAAACAGGAAGGAAAGGCCGAGATACATTGTCACCATAAACCCCATCCTTGGCACAGCACCATTCAATCAGGAGAGAATGCATAACTCCCACCTTCTCCCTAATATTTGAAGGGTTTGAACCCCACATTTAACACCTCAACTTTAAGACTCCCAACTGAGGGATAGGCTCTCAAAATACCTAGCTTCAAAGCCAACCAGTCTTTTGCCCATGATACCCACAAGAGTATAGTAAACAAAAAAGCATTTCTTAACCAGCTATTCCTCCCAGGAACACAGAGGGAGCAGGCAAAAAGGCTCATCCATCTCTCAATCTTTCCCTGAAAGAAGTTTATCTGCATACTTTAAAATCTGTTGCCCAGGAGTCAGGCTTCTAATTTAGCTGTGATCCTCCCTGGAGACCAGAGAAGCTGGTGGACACTTCTCCTATCTTCTCACTTCTCACCTGGCTCTGATAGCCATGGGGCTTACAATTCACAGACCCACAGGACTGTGGCAAACAAAGAAGCAGTTCCTTCTTCTGCTTCTAAGGATCACACCCCCCCTCCTCCTGCAACTATACACCCAGGCCCAGCACAGAGGGAACAGACAGAAAGGCCTATCTCCCAGTTTCTCCCTGGAATGAGATTAACTTCTGCTTCTAAATGCTGACTGTGATATTCCCCTTTGGGAAACTAGTGGATCTTGACATACCCTCAACTACTGGGAGCCACTAGGAACAAAGAAGGAAGCTTGGGCAATCACAAAAGTTTGACAGACAACTAGGAGCTTGGGCTGGGCTAATTGATGATGTTCATCTCCTACACAAGACCACTCTGTCAAGACTGGGAGAGGTGGCTGTTTTATCTAATGCACAGAAACCCACACGGAGGGTCCAGGAAAATGAAGAAACAGAAGAATAAGTTAAAACAAAAGAACAATAGACATCTCCAGAAACAGATCATAATAAAATGGAGATAAATAATTTACCTGATAGTTCAAAATAAGGGTTATAAAATGCTCAATGAAGTCAGGAGAGCAATGAATGAATAAAATGAGAATTTCAACACAGAGGTAGAAAATATTAAAAAGTACCAAACAGAAATCACAGAGCTGAAAAGTACAATGACCATACTGAAATTTTAATAGAGGGATTCAACAACAGGCTATATTAAATTGGAAGAAAGGATTGGTGAACTCGAAGACAGGGTAGTGGAATTCATCCAATCAGAGGAGCAAAAAGAAAAAAGAATGAAAAAGAGTGAAGATAGTGTAAAAGAATTATCAAACGCCATCAAATGGACCAGTTATATACATTTTAGGGGTACCAGAAAAAGAAGAGAGAAAGGGACAGAAAACTTACTTAAAGAAATAATGGCCCAAACATTTCTTAACCTGGGGAAAGATAAAGATATTCAGATCCAGGAAGACCATAAATTATCAAGTAAGTTGAATCTAAAGAAAGTCGCACTGAGACGTATCATAATTAAACTGTCAAAATTTAAAGACTGAGAGAGAGTTTAAAAAGCAACAAGAGAACAGCAACTTGTTGTGTTGTACAAGGGAACCCCCATAAGACTATTAACAATTTTTTCAACAGAAACCTTGCTGGCCATAAGGAAGTGGGATGATATATTCAAAGTGCTGAAAGAAAAATCTGCCAGACAAGAATACTCTACCTGGTAAAGTTGTCCTTCAGAATTAAAGAAGAGATAGCGTTTTCCAGACAAACAAAAGCGGAAGGAGGTCATCAACACTAGATTGGCTTTACAAGAAATGTTAAAAGGAGTTATTCAACCTGAATAAAATGATGCTAATTAGTAACAGGAAAACATAAAAGTATAAAACTCATGGGTAATGGTAAATATATAGTAAAATTCAGAACACTCTAATATAATGGTGGTGGGTAAATCACTTAAACTCTAGAATGAGGATTGAAAGAAACACTATTAAAACATAAATTTCACTACAATAATTTGTTAATGAATACATAATGTAAGAAGATGAAATTGAAAACATAAAATACTGAAAGAGAGTGTAAAAATATAGAGCTTCTGTATGTATTCAAAATTAAGTCTTACTAGCTTTAAAAATACTGTGATAAATATAAGATGTTTATGTAAGCCTCACAGGAGCCACAAAGCAAAAACCTATAGTAGATATACAAAAAACAAAGAAAAAGGAATCAAAGCATACCACTAGAGAAAGTCATCAAATCACAAAGGAAGAGAGAAATAGAGGAAGAAAGGAATTACAAAACAACCAGAAAACGATGAACAAAATGGCAATAGTAAGTCCAAACCTATCAATAATTACTTTAAATATAAATGGACTAAATTCCCCAGTCAAAAGACATTCAGTGACTAAATGGATTAAAAAATAAATAAAATAAGACCAAACTACATGCTGCTTACAAGAGACTCACTTCATCTTTAAGGAACCCAAGACTGAAAGTGAAGTGATAGAAAAATAAATTATATGAAAATGGAAATCAAAAGAAAACAGTGGTAGCTATATTTGTATCAGACAAAATAAACTTTAATCAAGACTGTAACAAAAGAAGGTCATTACATAATGATAAAGGGGTCAATTCATTAAAAGGATATAACATTTGTAAGTATTTGTGTATCCAACATAGGTGCACCTAAATATACAAAGAAAATATTAAAAGATCTAAAGGGGAAACTAGATAACAATATGATAATACCAGAGGTTCAACACTCCACTTTCAATGGTGTTTATCCAAACAGAAAATCCAATAAGGAAACATTGTACTTTAATTACACATTAAACAGATGAACCTAATAGACATATACAGAACATTCCATCAAATAGCAGCAGAATGCACATTCTTCTCAAACAAATACGGAATTTTCTCTAGGACAGATAATATGTTAGGCCATAAAACAAGTCCTGCTAAATTTAAGAATTGGAATCGTATCAAGCATCTTTTTGATGTTTTTTCCACAATGGTATAAAACTAGAAGTCAATTGCAAGAAGAAAACTAGAAAATTCACAAATATGTGGAGGTTAAATAATATGCTCCTGAACAGCCAATGGGTCAGAGAAGAAAGAAAAAAATATCTTGAGACAAATGAGAATAGAAACACAACATAGCAAAACTTATGGGATGCAGCAAAAACAGTTCTAAGAGGGAAGCTTATAGTGGTAAATGCCCACATTAAGAAAAACAAAATATCTCAAATAAACAGCCTAACTTTGCACCTCAAGAAACTAGAAAAAGGAGAGCAAATTAAGCCAAAGTTAGTAGAAGGAAAGAAACAACAAGATCAGAGCAGAAGTAAATAGAGACTAAAAAGACAATAGAAAATATCAATAAACTAAGACCTAGGTTTTTTAAAAAGAAATGAAATAGACAAAACTTTAGGTAGATGAAGAAAAAAGAGGAGAGCGCTCTCAAATAAATAAAAGAGACACTACAGTTGATGCCACAGAAATACAAAAATCATAAGAGACTACTGTGAATAATTATATGCTAACAAATTGGGCACCTTAGAAGAAATGGATAAATTCCAAGAAACAAAAAACCTGCCAAGATGAAACATGAAGTAATAAAAAATCAGAACAGACTAATTACTAGTATAGAAACTGAATCATTAATCAAAATCTCCTAAAAAACAAAAGTCCAGGACCAAACGTCTTCACTGGTGATCTCCACCAAACATTTAAAGAAGAATTAACACCAATCCTTCTTGAACTTTTCCAAAAAATAGAAAAGGAGGGAATGGTTCCAAACTCATTTTATGAGGCCAGTACTACCCTGATATCTAAACCAGACAAGGACTCTACAAGAAAAGAAAATTGCGGGAAAATATCCCCAATGAACATCCTCAACAAAATACTAGCAAACCAAATTCAACAATATGTTGAATGATTATACATCATGATCAAGTGGGATTTATTCCAAGGAGGCAAGGATGGTTCAACATCTGCAAATCAATCAATGTGATACACCACATTAACAAGATAAAGAATAAAAATTATACAATCATCTCAATAGATGGAGAAAAGTCATTTTACAAAATTCAACATACTTTTGTGATAAAAAATTCCCAAAAAACTGGGTATCAAGGTAATGTACCTCAACATAACAAAAGCCATGTATGACAAGCCCATAGTTAACATCATAGTCAATGGGGAAAAGCTAAAATCTTTTCCTCTAAGATCAGGAACAAAATAAGAATGGCCATTCTTGCCACTTTTATTCAACATGGTACTAGAAGTCCTAGCCAGAGCAATTAGGCAATAAAAAGCAAAAACAGCATTCAAATAAGAATGAAAGAACTAAAATAGACTCTATTTGTAGATGGCATGATATTATATATCGAAAATCCTAAAGACCTCAAAAAAACTGTTAGAAGTAGTCAATGAATTCAGTAAAGTCACAGGATACAAAATCAATATGCAAAAACCTGTAGCATTTCTATACACTAAAAATGAACTATCAGAAAAAGAAATTAAGAAAACAATCCCATTCACAATTGTATCAAAAAGAATGAAATGTCTAGGAATAAATTTAACCAAGAAGGTGAAAGACCTGTACACTGAAGACTATAAGACACTGATGAAAGAAATTGAAAAAGACACAAGTAAATGAAAAAATATTCCACATTCATGGATTGGAAGAATTAATATTGTTAAAATGCCAGTACTATTCAAAGGAATCTACAGATTCAGTGCAATACTTAACAACATTTAAATGACATTTTTCACATTAGTAGAAAAAGCAATCCTAAAACCCTAAAATTGAGCCACAAAAAACCCTGAATAAACAAAGCAATCTTGAGAAAAAGCTGGCAGCAGCTCACTTCCTGATTTCAAGCTATATTAAAAGCCATAATCAAAACAGTATGGTATTGGCATAAAAACAGACATATAGATCGATGGTACAAAATAGAGTCCAGAAATAAATCCACACGTATATGGCCCATTAATTTACAACAAAGAAACCAAGAATGTACAATGGGGGAAAGGATAGTCTCTTCAATCATGCAAAAGAATGAAACTGGACCCCTATCTCACACCATACACAAAAATCAATTCAAAATGGATTAATGACTTAGATGAAAGACCTGAAACAATACAACTTCTAGAATAAACATAAAGTATAATCTCCTTGACAATGGTCTTGACAATAATTTTTTGGATTTGACACCAAAAACAAAGGCAACAAAGGTAAAAATAAACAAGTGGGACTACATTAAACTAAAAAAAATTCTGTACAGCAAAGCAAACCATCAACCAAGTGAAAAGGCAACTTACGGAATGGGAGAAAATATTTTCAAACCACATATCTGATGAGGGGTTAATATCCAAAATACACAAGGAACTTGTACAACTCGCTAGCAAAAAACTCCAAATAACCCAATTTAAAAATGGGGAAAGGACCTGAATAGCTATTTCTCCAAAGAAGACATACAAATGATCAGGTACATGAAAAGACATCACTAATCTTCAGGAAAATGCAAATCAAAACCGCAATTATGTGTCACCTCACATCTGTTAGGATGTTTATTATCAAAACTAAAGGAGATAAATGCTGGCAAGGAGAAAAGAATACCCTTGTATACTGTTGGAAACTGGCACAGGCACTATGGGAAACAGTCCAAAGTTCCTCAAGAAATTTAAAATGGACTACCATATGATTCAGCAATCCCACTTCTGGGTGTACATCCAGAGGAAACAAAGTCATTATCCTGATGAGATATCTGTACTCTTATGTTCATTGCAGCATTATTCATAATAGCCAAGGTATAGAAACAACCTAGTGTTCATAAATGAATGAATGGATCAAGAAAATATGATATACATAATGAAATACTATTCAGCATTAAAAAAGAAGGAAATCCTTTCATTTGTGACAACATGGATGAACCTGGAGCCATTACGCTGAGTGAAATAAGCCAGACAGAGAAAGACAAATACTGCATGGTGTCACATATCTGGAATCTTTTTCTAAAAATCACACTCATAGAAACAGAGAGTAGAAAAGTGGCTGCAAGGAGCTGGCGGGGGGTAGGGGGGGAGTGTATGAGGGGAATAGAGAGAGGTTTGCAAAAGGGTACAAACTTTCAGTTATAAGATCAATAAGGTCTGAAGATCTAATGTATAACATGGTGACTATTGTTGATAACACTACAGTGTATAATTAAAATTTACTAAGAGTAGAACTTAAATATTCTCACTAAAGATCAAAAGGTAAATATGTGAGGTGATGGATGTGTTAACCAACTCAATGAGGGGAATCCTTTCACAATGTCTAGGTCTAGTGAATCATCATGTTGTATACTTAAAATATCTTACAGTTTTATTCGTCAATCATACCTCAATAAAGCTTGAAAAACAACGTAGAAAATAAAAGAAAAGGTAAAATTAACACCTGGGTGCTAGGGGCTTAGGAGAGTTTTGTTGAAGAATTATAGGGAGTTAGGTGAACATGGGAAAGTCCTATTCCCTTTTCAAGTCTATCCATGGGTGACATTTTATCATTCTCTTTCACTGACTCTTTGAGGGGTCTGCATGTGTAAGCATGTGTGTATGTACAGGTACATACCACTGGTCCAAAACCACGTTCTCTCCTATTAGTTGAAGTTGCTCTCTTTTGTGAGGATGTTCAGTAATACACAAAGGCTTAGACTTAGGGGTTTCCAAGCCCTGTTTTTCCACACCCAAAGAGATTATTTATCAGTTTGGGTATTGTATCAATTATCTACTGCCCAATAATGCTGTGTAATTAAAAAACATAAAACCTCTGTAACATACAGTGATAAACTTTTACTGAGCGAACAAGGCTGCAGGGCTCAACTGAACTGGATTGGGCTCATCTGATCTTGGCTGGGCTCGCTCACATGTCCGGGGCGGCGGGGGGTGACAGGCTGTTGACCCATCTAGAAATGTCTCAGTTGAGATGAGTGGTGTGACTCAGCTCTATTTCATGTGTTTCTCATCACCCATCAGGTCAGCCTGGGCATGTTCATTTGGCCACATTGGAAAGTAAGAGGTATTAAGTCCAATTGCACAAGTTATAGTCAAGCCTCCGTGTGCATCACATTTGCTAACATGCTATTGATCAAAGCATGTCACATGGCAGAGCCCAGACTCAGAATGAGGCAGAGGGACAAAGTTACGTGGCAAATGGTGGGGATGGAGAACTGGGCTCCTAATGCAGCCAATCTACCATTAGAGTAATAACCAGTAGTTACAGTCATGTGATCCATTAGACACCCTTCCCTAAAGTCTTCTATAAGCAAGCCTTGAACACCCATAGGAGGAGGGGGAGGGGATTATTTTTTAAAGTGAGGTAGCTGAACAGCCAGCATTTTCCCAAGGCTGCCCTGCTCTATTCAGCATAAAGATGCGGGCAATAGGCCATGCTTGGATGCCTCAGACCATCTGCCAACAAAAACGGAAAAAAAAAAAAAATTAATTATGAATGGTGTCTTCCCATGCTAATCATTTGTTGTAAAGGATTTCTCCAGCTTGTTTATAATAGCTGTTGCCTAAGGGTGCATGCTGTATAAATTGTCTGATTACAGGATACAGAGCACTTCTTAATAGGCCTCAGCTGATTAGGAGAAGGGAAAGAAATTAAAGAGGCCATTTCCCTTTAGGTATGCAAATACCTCCCAGAACAAAAGACAAATATATGATAGACCATGATGAAACACACCCTCTTTTCTTTTTACCTTAAATTATGTACCAGGCAAGGAGCAAGCTTCATTGCATGTGTCAGCTGAGATGTGAATGGTCTAGTAATTGAAACAATGCCAATGCCAGAAATGCTTGTTAGATGTCGAGCTAAACTAGCTCCCTGGGCAGCCCTGCAGCAAATGGCAGTGTGCTGCTTGGATCTTTGGGTAAGGAGTCACTTCTGACTTTGGGATAATTTGAGGCTGCCTTGTTCAGCTAAATTTGTTTGTATCACATTGGTCTTCTCGTTTCTGAAGCCAGAATTTACATGTCAACATCTGGCAGGGAGGACAGTTGGAAAGGCAGGATAAATGTGTTTGAAAAACAGTGAAAAACATGGAAGTCTACAGACCCAATTCTTCTCAGGCACACACAGATACCACACACACACACACACGATCAGGATTTTCTGTTCCTACAAATATTTTTCCTCTTAAAATGTTCCTTAGTGTTTTGAAGGGATATATTCAACATAATACTTCATTGTGATTTTACTTTGGGGGTGGGGCAGGGATTCATAGGTCTCCCCTCTCACCCAGCTTATAAGTACTAAAATGCAGAGGTGTGGGGAGATGCTGAGGGTGGCTACTAAGTAATGATTCTAGCTGTTTGGAACTAAATGCCTTGAGCCCCATATTTCAGGTACTTCTAAGTACCAGTCTTGCATACTTCCTGGGTGAGTCTTCCTACTTCATAGAGCAGTAAATCTCATGTACATCTTATTAATGCCTCATTAGAGCTGATTTCATTTTCTGTTGCTGTATAACAAATTACTCCAAAACTTAGTGACTTAAAACAGTAACGTTTATTATCTCACAGTTTCCATGAATTGGGAACCCACTTTAGCTGAGTCTTCTGTCTCAGGGTCTCTCACAAGGTGGCAGCTGAGGTGTCCATCAGGGGTGAGGTCTCATCTGAAGGCCTGACAGGGGAAGGATCCATTTCCAAGGTCACTTGCATGGTTGTCAGCAGGATCCAGTTCCTGTGGGCTGTTGACCAAAAGCTGCCCTCATTTCCTTGCCAGATAGCCTTCTCCATTTGGGCAAGTTGACAAAAAGAGCCAGAGGGAGAATGCCAGAAAGATAGAAGTGACAATCTTTTATAATCTAATCTCAGAAGGGGCATCACACAGTGTTAGCTGTGTTCTATGCATTAGAAGTGAGTCACTAAATCCAGCCCACATCAAGGGGAGGGTATGAATATTAGGAGATGGGGGTGTCACTGAGAGCCATGTTAGAAGGCTGCCCCCTGGCATCGTTTACCACACTCCTGACATTTCTTCTCACAGAATCAACCCCAGATGCTGGCTCAGATTGTCAGCCTTTGCAGTTGTGGTTCCCTCCACACACTTTATAAATGATTATTTTCTCATCATTTGAATATAAATTCAAATGTTACCCTGTAAAAAAATGTTTCAACTCCTACCGAAATTAGTCACTTATTTCCAATCATTCACTTGTTATCTCATTAATCCATTTTGCTTTTTTCATAGCCTCTATGAAAAAGTTATTTGTTTATTATTGTTCCTTCCCTCTCTAGACTCTAAGAAAAGGAAAAGATCTGGTCTGTCTTATTCAGCATTATATTCAGTGCCTAGAACAATGCACATAGTAGGTGCATTATAAATATTTGATGAATTAATGAATAAATGAACGAATCTCATGTAAGGTGGTTCAAGCTTAAACAGGTTGTTTACATCCTAAATGCCTCAGATTCCCTGTGTGTGAAATGAGAATGCATTCTCCCTAGTCCTCCTTTTGCAAAGGGAAAATTAAGGATAGCTGAGGAACATTTTAACTTTGAAGTATAAAACCAGTATTGTTTTTCAGGAAAAGTTCCTTGAGTCAAAAAATTTTCTCTTCAAACAAATTAAAAGCACCAAAACCTTAAAGAGACTAGAGAATGGACTGGGAGGAAATTTGATCATAGAATCATATTGGGGTCAGAATATCTCAGTTCTAGTTTTGAATGTATCATGAATTGTGAAATCAAGGACCAATTCCTTTTCCTAAGCCTCACTGTCCTCAAGCTAAGTTAACGAGGTTGGACCAGATGATTTAACTATGCCAACTACGTGTTGCAATCAAACCACTGGATCTAAATAAGAATTTTTTAGGTCACTTCTGAATCTTAAAGGAAACCAGGAAATTCTTTTGAATGAAACCTAATAGAATTCCTAATACATTCCAATGGTCTATGGAGTCCACTGTATGGAATACGTAGAACTGGGATTACCTAGAAAACCCAAGATGGATAATCATTACATCTGAAAGGCAGCTTCCCAGAGCTGACTTCAAAATGTAAATCCTTAATGAATGCATAGATAGAAGGATAGATATGTAAAACAGCAAGTATTATAAAATGTTAATATAGAATCTAGGTGGTGGATATGCAGGTGTTTATTGTAAAATTCTTCCAGTTTCGCTACATGCTTGGAAATATTCATAATACAATATTGGAAAAAAATTAAACCTCAACATCAATAGTTTAAGGGCTCAAAACCTTGACAAACACTTTTAGGTATTCTGGGCTGTAAAGGTCCTCTTTCTCAGAATCACCATGTCATCTCATTTCTTAGACTGTCACTTTGCATGGTGGTTCATCCAAAAAGCAATTTTCAGAGGCTATCTGGAACTTTCTAAGGTCCACTAGTGGGTGAGAGATATTCCAGAGTTGTGTCAAAATGCAAAGAGCAAAGGAAGTGCCAGTGACCACATACTTGCCCACTTGTGACCTCATTTGACCCCATGAGAGAAGCAAGGTAGGCAACAATGTGACCTTCTCATAGGAAAGAAGATGGAAGCCCCAGGGAATGAAGTGACCTCCCCTGGGTCACATAAGTACATGGAAGAGTCAGGATTTGAACTTGAGTCGTTGGACTTAAACCCTGCATCATTAATAAAGCATGCTTCTAGCCAACACTAACTGCCTAAAGAGCTGTATCTGTTCTGTCTCTGCATAAATTTAAATTTAATATATGCAGCAGACCCAAAGAGTCTCTCTAAGGACCTATTTCTGCTTAAATTGAGCTTATTTTCTATCTTACTGAGGTGAATACCCACTCCTCCCATGTGGGACTCTCCAAAACGTGGTGGGAGGCCCCTGTCTGTGGCAGCAAAGATCAAATCAGTGTTGAAAATATTGGGTTTTGAGGAAGGTTCCCATCAAAAGCACTGTTACAAGTGGAAAACTTCTAGTCCAGGGGTTATGAACTGGTGGCTGCCAGCTGAATGTCATCCACAGAAGTGTTTTACTTGCCTGTACAAACTGAAAGCAGAATCCAGGTGCTTTTCTATCTTAGGTTCTGAGAAGCACAAGCGGGAGACAAGAAGGAAGTCCTGGCTGTATCAATTAGAGCCATCTTTCAAGATGAAGGGACCCTGTGAAGCATGCCATCTGCATCTTGCACAATTTTCTGATTCCATATCATTTCCTTGCACACCTACCCGACTTTCCACTACCAGCACCTGCCTTCCTTCTGTAAGGACTTTCTCTAGCTGCCACAGCCACTCTGCCTGTGTGTAGCAGGCCACAAGAACAGGGTCAATACATCGTGGGAGCAGCCCTCAGCCAATGCCTCCATGTGTGATAACTCTGGGGTATGATCGACACCTCTCAGGTCCCCAGTGAGATGGAGGTCCAGTTGCAATATCAAATCTTTTTGGCTTCTCATCTTTCCCTGTCTTGCTTCCCGTGATGAATAATTTTATATGTCAACTTGTCAGGGCCATGGATATTTGGCCAAACATTATTCTGGATGTTTCTCATTCTGAGCAATGAGTTACGGGTGAGGGATGTGTCCGTGGACTTTGAGTAAAGCAGATTGCCCTCCATAAGGTGGGTGGGCCTTGTCCAATCAGTTGAGGGTCTGAATAGAACAAAAGGCTGATTTTTCTGAGTAAGAGGGAATTCTCCAGCCGACTGCCTTCAGACTTCAACTGCAACATTGACTTTTTGGACTTTATCTGCAACATCAGCTCTTCCTGGTTCTCTAGCAGATGGCCTTTGGACTTAAACTGCAACTCTTTCCTGAGTCTCCAGCCTGCCAGCTTCCCTCATCAGATTTTGGATTTGCCAAGCCTCTAGAATAGTGGGAGCCAATTCCTGAAAATAAATCTCTTTCTTTGTATACACATCCTATTGGTTCTGTTTCTCTGGAGAACACTGACTAATATAGCTCCCCACTCTTATATGGGAATTTAACCTTCTCAAACAGATTACTCGTATTGGAATCCTGGTCTCAGGATTTATTTCTGGGCTAACCTAAGAGATCCTGAGCATCTCACTGAGAAAAGATGTGTGATTCTGTGTGTCCTTGTCACAACTTGCTCTGCCTTGTGTATAGTATATCAATTAATTCTCACTGCAAATCTGTGCGCACAGCAGGCACTGTTGCCACCCCCATTTTACAGATGAGAAAAACGAAACGCAAAGAGGTTAACATGGGATTAAACCTTAAATGACTGACTCCAGAGCTTTCATCTTAAATTGCTCTTCTGTCATGTCTAACATTTATTTATCTAGTCAGGAAAATAGAAAATGATCCTTCCATGCTGAGCCACACATTACTCTTGGATGCAAGTACTTCGACTAGAAGCTTAACTCCACACTTCTGTCAGCGTTTCCGATGATAAGCCAATATATCTGCTGCTGGGGGCAAAAATCCCTGTTTCTAAGAAAAGTGTGCCATTGTGAAGGAAAAAAAAAGAGGAAAGGAGAGAAAAGCGTTGGGGGGGGCACCGCATGAACAAAAAAGGACCTCAGGAGTCTTCTTGGAGAACAAACAGCTTTTGCAATGCAACATTTTGATGAGTTAAGTGCAAATGAATCAGGAATAATGAGAAACACATGGGCTAAATTTTCCTTAAAACATACGAGTTTAAAAATTAAGAGGAAAAAAATGCTTGAGGAAAATGTGTTTTAAGTTTTAGCCAAACTGAAAACATTCACAGAATGCATCAAGATATTTGTTGAGCCCTCAGAATGACTGGGCTGGTCCATCCTAGGCAGAGAGTGTTAAGGAAACAGATCAACAGTGGCGGGACACACGTTGGGCCAGCACAGGACCAAGCTTTAGAGCCGAGCCAGGCTCCCTGAGAGCTGTAAATGGGGAATTTAAAGAAATACTGCTTTTCTTTCATTTATTTCTCCAAGCAACACAAGGCACTGCGCCGGAAATGTAATACCAATGAATAAATAATACAGTCGTTTGAAAAACTGTTGACAACACGCAATGGATTATGATGGTTTTTTAAAGTCCCTCACAATCTGTGTTAGCCAGAGAGTTAAGAAACAAGGAAGATGTGTTGGGATTCCGGAGGTTGACAGAACTTACAAGCCGAAGGGATTCAGCTGTCATGTCAAGCTTCTGGGTGGCAAAAGTGACATGTGTCAACAAAGAAGGACCACAGAGGCCCAAACTCCTTGTTGGCAACAGAACAGCCATCCAGCCAGAGGAGAGGGTTCTGTGGAAGGCTGAGCAGGACTTTCTGTGAAGTCCTGTGAATCACACTTGACCTTTTGAATATTCTGTGAATAACACTTGACCTTGAAGTTGGCTTTGTTTTTCCTGAGAAGGAACCTGAGATACCCACGACTCTTTGCAAAAAGAACAAAAGGCTCTTTAATCACGACCTGGAGCCTCACTCCTTCCCATTGCTGCTCTTCCAAAGAGTGACCTTCAGGAGACCAGATACCTTCATGGCCACTGTTGACTCCACCCTATTTCCACAAAGGGCCAAGTGCAAGCCAAGCACGTGGACCTACGAATAGACACCGCTTTGGAGGATATATGGAATATTGGGTTTTCTAGTTGTGAAGATGGGCCAGGCCTGGGCGTGGGTACAAAGAACGAAAGGGCAAGTTCTTATAAAGAGACCCACACCCCAAGCAGCATTCTTGCCATTCCTTTATGAATCTTTTGCTGGCTGCTGTTCTATTGCTGTGGACGTATAGGCCTTATGGAATTCAAAGAATATGGTCTTTGGGCTTTTTGGCCCAAGTTGTTTCAGTCCTCTTTAATATCTAGAACTTCTCGAGTAATTAAAACACCTGATTGTAGCTGAAATAAAAACTCAGAGGGAATATATGGCTTTGTACCACATTGTCTCTGTGTTCAAGATAATCAAAGAAAATCAATGCAAACAAATATTTGGGGGAGAAAATGGGAGGGGAAACTCTTCTGTGGAAAGTGAAAGAAAAATAGTCTTTTTGAAGCTTCTTTGAAAGAAAAGAGCCTCAATTTTAGAGGCAACCAGCTCAGTCTCTCACTTACTAGGTGAACAAGCTAATTACCTTTTCTGAGCCTCAATTTTCTCTTCTATAAAATGGGGGCTGACGTGCAAGGCAATGTGAGGATGAGAAGTGATGTAGGTGATGTGCCTGGCACATAGCAGGTAATCGGTACTTGCAAGCCGTTTGCTAACATCGTTTTTAATTAGTAGGCAGAAAACGTGAAAGTGAAGTGCAGCTCCATAAAAACAATGTATTTTGGTTCCCATCTGTCTGCTGATCAGAAAAGCTGGAAGGAGACTTCTTACTGTTCCTGGAGTCTCAGCAGAGCAGCGTGGGCCTCCTGCACAGCGACAATTCTGTGGAGGTGGAGTGACATCTCTAAAACGACTTGATTGACACCTTCAGCCATAAAAATAAAATAAAAAGTAACCTCTGTCTCACTAAGGAATACAGAGAACCCTCCTCTAGGTCACCCACCCGAAACACGGAAAGGGTTGGGCTTTGCTGGGAATGAAACATCCTCAAGGTGCATTTTGGGAGTAATCAAGAGAGCACCCTGGTCTTTCCTCGCAAGACTGGCTAGGCCACCCCGACCAAGAGCGGTGCTTCCCCCAGAAAAGCAACCTGGAAAGTCAAGGCCACTGGTGTCCATAAAATTCTTCCAGCAAACAAGGGTGGATTATTTCAGAGGAATTACTCCGTGCATCTTCTAAAACTGCATTTCTTAAGATATGTTCCTTAGGTCTTTAGAGATATTAATACTTAGTTAATAAGAAGTAAGTTCTGTCATCAAGTTTGTTTGAGAAACACTCTGTTAAACTTGTGAAACATGTTTCTTTAGCAGAGATCCTAGTGCAATTTATATATGCTTTAAAGAACCTAAGGATCTTGCAGAGGGGAATGCAACTTAGATCTTTTCCCATATTTACTTGATCACAGATCCCTTTTGTGGGGGGGGCATGTCAAGGACCACATGATCCCAGGAATACACCTTGGGGAGGGCTGGTATAAGCAATGCTGATCCATCAGACAATTGATTCTTCTCTTGGATTTTTTTTCTCTCTTTTTCTTTTTTTTCTCTTGGATTTTGAGTGAAAATTTTGGACTATCTTTTATTGTTGTTTATTGATTTACACTTCTAGTTCCCAAAGTGACTGCACACCTTAGTCATTTAAGCATCTTAAAAAAAACATCAACAACAGCTTAAATTCTGGAGCCCTTTCCTAGATCCCCAGGGATGGCAGCTCATGGGTCTGTACTTTCAAAATCCTTCACTGGGGAGTCTGGGGCAGCCAACCTGGCACAGTTAACCAAGGCCTGACACTCAAGGGTCAATCCTCTACCCTGTAACATTGACACAATCTTTCATCTTCTTGTCATCACAGACTTCAAGCTGTTGCCATGGGTCTTATCTAAAAGTGAAATGGCAGGTGATGGGATATTTTCTTTCCTCTCTCCAGACTCAAGTAAGAGCAATCACTGACTTTCCCTAAAACCTATTAATTCTATATTTAGGAAACTAAAAGGAAAGAAGGAGAAAAAAAAAAAAAAGCCAACCACAACCTCACACATGATGGAAAAGATTGTAGGTTCCCAATGGCTATGTTAGCAAAATGCAGAATGAGTTGAGTTCTGTGGGGTGTTACCATTCTCATATTGGATTTTTCTTTTCTAAAGTGGGTGAGTTAATTTATCTTGGACCCACATTCCTCCAGACAGAGTAGAGATCTGGTATCTTCATCACCACAAGAGGTAGTACAATCTGGACACGCCAAGTCTCATGTATGCCTGCGGGCAGTTTTAAAAGGTTTTGGTTAGCTCCAATTTTATTAGAACGAAAGCTTTTCACAAGTAAGAGGTTTTATGGGAGTTATTTTTAAAGTAATGTGTTTTTATTGGATTCTGGTAAGATCAGTGAAATCACATGGCAATTTTAAAGAATTTTAAACCAAAAAAAGATGTTCAAACAACTTACCTGAAACACAAAAGCCAGAAAAGTCAGAATAAAATATTTGAATTCAAGGGGGTTAACACCAGGATAAAAACAGTTCTGAGGAAGCAGAAGAAAGGGGTAAAGGAGGACCCTGAACCAGGACAAAGATGAGCTGAGTCCAACATCTAAACTGTCGCTCACGTATTAAGATATGAGTACTTGTGTCTCTCTTAGACTCAGTTTCCCCCACAGAAATGGGGATCACCATTGGTTGTGTTGAAAATTAAATTTATTAGAAAAGAGAACATACTCTTAGTTACCTAGACCTCAAAAGAATAAAGTGCATGACACACAAAAAACCAACTGGGTGGTGATACTATCGGCAGAATATCAGACACACAAATCACAGAAGATCCAAGTGGGAATTCTATCATCTCTTGTTCCACCTCCTTTTTGTCTTTGTTTCCTTCACCTTTATTGTCTTGTTTTCTGATTATTAAAGTAACACATGCTCAGAGAAAACAATCTAGACATGTCTAATGCAACCTGTAAAAGATAACCTCTGCTTTCAGGTGAGAAAACAGGCCAAAGGAGAGAGAATCATGACTTGGTCCCATGTTCCACATCAAGGCAGCTGGTTATCTAGGACCAGGAACCATTTATTTCAATAGCTGTAAATCACAGTCTATATCCTAATATGTACTTACTACATGGCAATCTGTTACATCATCTTATGATTAGAATACTTGCCCAGAAAGTTTAGGCATTGAAACGAAATGTTGTCCTTTTTTTTTTTTTTTTTAGCATGATCAACAAGATTTTACTGAAGAAATATTAGCTCAACAAGACCATTATATCACTGCCCACCCATAGAAAGCTGTCATTACCCAGTCTCCACGAGGCTGCATGGTCTCCTTGTATTACATGCTTCTTTCAACCAGTGGCTACCCTATCTCCCAAGACACCTGGGTCATCTCCTCTGTTATTATTTATACAATGTTTTATAAAACACATCTGTCTCAGGAAGATGACTTGGAAAAATCAGATAAGAGCCCAAGAATCCCCAGTTTCACTTAAGTGGATTGGAATTCCCACCGTGGTTCCCACAACATAGGTCAATGACTGATATCTGAAAACAGTGAAGGCCACAGGGGTAATTTGGATATGATGCAAAAGGAGACCCTCCTTTTGAATGTGGATAACTTGATGAAAACACTGATAAATAATAATAGCTATTTCTGACTATTCTGAGTACTTAATATTACTGCTACTAAGAGTATTAAAAGCTAAATAAGGCGTGTTCTTTCCTAGGAATGAAGTTATATCTTTATCAAAATGTGAGGGGCTTGGATTCGTGGTGAAGGGGACATAGGAAGTCTATGTTGATTACTTGCTTGTGCAATTTGAACAGAGTTGAAATAAAATCCACTGAAAAAGGATAGTCACCAGAAAGAAAAAATATAAAGTGTTGAGGAGCCAATGGTAGGCCACCTAGCCCCCATCTGAGGCCCATCCACCATTGTACCTTCACCTGTCACCCCACCTGGCTAAAAGTCCAGAGTCCATAGGCTCACTCCTCTTGTCCCCTGGATCCTGGGGCCTGCAATGTCTCCACCTTCTAATGTCCAGAGAAGAGCTGAATGGATTGCCAGGTGCATGGTTCTCAGGACTGACATCCCAGATCCTGCTTTCCATTGCTGCACAGACAAGGCAATGGGCAAGGGGCACATGAGGACAGGAAATGCTCGCTCAGCCGCATCTCTCCTGAAGACTACAGGGAGACAGCAAGACTCTTGCTCTCTCAAATGGAATGTGAGCAAAACTCCCTGGGGACAATTGGATGGATCGGCTCTAAGAAGTTCCAGAATTTGAAAGGGCGGCCATTCTCTGGGCTGGTTGTGAAGGTTGTAGGAAAATTGTAGTGTCTGCCCTTGGAGTCGCTCCCTGCTGCTTGCCAGTTCTTTTTGCCCTACATTGACACCCTGTTTTTTGGTAGTCATGTGGTGACTCTTGAGGGAAGGGAATGAGTCCACCTCTACCAGGAAGCCATCATGAGCTAGACGAGGGGGTTGCAGAGCCTCTCCTACCCCTAATATATGCTCGAATGCTTATTTCACTCTTAGCCTGCTGTAGTTTCAGCCACTCAAATATCTTTGGATAAAATCGTAACAGGGTATTTAAGCTGAGATTGGACTTCTGAAATCTTGAGAGCTAAGAACCGAGGATATGATGCAATTTTTAAGCTGCCAACAGATTTCTAGTTCAAATTACTAGTAAATAACTAAAGTATTTATTTACTAGTCTTAGTAAATAAAACACTAATAAATTCAAAGAGTGCTGGGAATAGGAGGAGGGAATCCTTCAGGAGACCAGAACATCCGAGAATTTTCTGGAATATGGAAAGTGTATGGGCTCCTACTGAGCATATAATAAAAGTGGTAGCTGGAATCCAGAGCATTTAGGGAAAGCACCTGCAAAGGTGGTTGGCGGTGCTCTTGGCAGAGCCCTGGAGAGACTATCAGCTATGTGTCTGTGGGTAAACAGAGCAGAAGTGGCAGAGAGGCAAAAATCAAGGTGATGAATTGAAGTTCTGTCAAGGCTCCCTTCTACCATTCCCTACTAGTATCATAACTGAGTAAGTCATGGTTTCACCCAAGACCTGGACTATGGCTCCTGATATAGTTGTCAGTGCCTCTTTCAACATGGAGGAAGGGATAACCTGCTGGTCAACCTGCCTTTCCTAACTTCCCACCCCATAGGTCAGGGTTCAAGTCACTCTGCCATACCATTCAAGGAAGGGTGTGTTGGAGAAGCAGGACTGTGTAACAAATGAAAATCCATGCCACCTACTGTATGTCACCCAAGTCCATAATTGACACACATAAATGGGCAACCAAAGATCAGGAGAAGGTGGAGGATCCACTGCGGGTAACTTTCAGCCCAAAACAAACACAAAAAATGACCCTGCAGAAAACAGAAAATTCAGGAAACAGCAGAGAAGTTCAAAAAAAAAAAAATCTATTAAGTATGCTCAGAGATATTTAAGATCCATGAAAAAGAACAGGCCACTTTGAAAATAAAGCAATCAGAGGATTAAAAAAAAGTGCTTTGAAAATAAGCATATGATAATATTGTGGATGTTTGTGCTTACCTACTGAGCATCCATTCCATTCTTACTCTTTCCCAAAAGAACCCCCATTTTGTTGAGGTGTCCACTCATCCCAGGGATTCCATATGACTCAATAGGCACATTTTGGTTATTACAAGAAGAGGGTGGGAGGCAAAGGGGATGGAGGTAGAGTGGGCTAAGGAATGGTCCCTAAAGATGTCCATGTCTTAATTCTCAGAGCCTGTGAATATGTTACCTTACATGGTAAAGGGACTTCGCAGATGTGATTAAATTAAGGATCTTGAGATGGGAAGATTGTCCTGGATTATCTGGGTGAGCCATTGTAATCACAAGTCTTTATAGGAGGGAAGCTGGAGAGTCAAGATGATAGTAAGAGATGTGACAGTGGAAATAAGAGGTTGGAGTGATATGAAGAAGGGGCCAAGAGCCAGGGAATACTGGTGGTTTCTAAAAGCTGAAAGGCAAGGAAATGCATTTTTCCCTGAAGGCTGCAAAAGGAGGATAGCCCTGCCAGCACCATGATTTTAGACTTCTAACTTCCAGAACTGTTAATAAATTTGCGTTCTTTCCAGTGATTGTTTGTGGTAATTTGGTATAGTAGCAATAAAAAACTAACATAGGAGATGTTATTGAACTTTAGTGGGCAGATATCATAGATGCTACTTGTCCTGAAATGCATGAGCAGTTGCTTACAATGAAGCACCATCTTGACCAAAATGACAATAGCACCAAAGTTGAGAAACTTTGGGAGCTACTCAGAAATATCTTTTCGCCTTTGTCAGTGGTTGGATCAAGAATGGGCACATGACAGAATTCAGGTCAAAGAGCTGTAAAGAGAGTTTGGCTGAGTTTCTATGAGGACTTTAGAGGTCTCCTCCTCTGAAGACATTAACAAGGAAGCATACATACCAAGTTCCTCCTGGAAGTCATTCTATAGCCATGATGGAAACTGGCTTTAGGATAAAGCTATGTAGATAACAGAACAAAGAGGGAAGGAATTCAGATCATCATGACATGGTTGAACAGGTAAATCAACCAATCCTAAATTCTGTCCCACATCTGAACTTACAGTTCTACAATTTTTTTTTAAAAGACCTTATTGCTTAAGCCATTTGAATTTGACTTTCTGTTGCAGAAAATGTGTTCTAAGTAACACAATTGCAAAAATATCAGTAGAAGTGTTAAAGATGACTCCCCAAAAGAAAAAGACACAAAATGAATGAAAGATTCATAAATTTAAGCTAGCAACATAGACGGTCCAACACATGCAAAAATGGAGGCGTAAAATTAACCAAAGAGTATGGTTATACAATGGAATATTATTAGGCAATAAAAGGAACAAAGCACTAGTACATGCTACCATATGGATGAATCTTGGAAACACTATGCTAAGTGAAAAAACGAGGCACAAAATGTTCCATATTATATGATTCTGTTTACATGAAATGCCCTGAATAGGTAATCTATACAGGCAGAAAGTAAATTAGTGCTGGAGGTGGGGGTGGGATGATGAGAAAGGATGGGGAGTGGCTATAATGGGTAACTGTTTACTTGGGGGTTTTTGAGATGATGAAAATCTTCTAAAATTGATTGTGATGATGGTTGCACAACTTTGTGAATATACAAAAAAAAGTTGAGTTATATAGCATATGAGTTATATCTCAGTAAAGCTGTTAAAATAAATTTTTAAATATTTTAAAATGTTTTACACACAGAAGTCCACATGTAGCAGAAACATCAAATACGGAGCAGGACTGAAAAATGAAATTCACATTTCTACATTTCAATATATTTTTTTTTTTTTTTTTTTGCGGTACGTGGGCCTCTCACTGTTGTGGCTTCTCCCACTGCGGAGCACAGGCTCCGGACGCGCAGGCTCAGCGGCCATGGCTCACGGGCCCAGCCGCTCCGCGGCATGTGGGATCTTCCCAGACCGGGGCACGAACCTGCGTCCCCTGCATCGGCAGACGGACTCTCAACCACTGCGCCACCAGGGAAGCCCTCAATATATTTTTATAAAAATTTACAGAGAGTAGAACTAGGTTGTCTACAATGTATAAGATTCAAAACTGCATCTAGGGCTTCCCTGGTGGCGCAGTGGTTGAGAGTCCGCCTGCCGATGCAGGGGACACGGGTTCGTGCCCCGGTCCGGGAAGATCCCACATGCCGCGGAGCGGCTGTGCCCGTGAGCCATGGCCGCTGAGCCTGCGCGTCCGGAGCCTGTGCTCCGCAACGGGAGAGGCCACAACAGTGAGAGGTCTGTGTACCGAAAAAAAAAAAAAAAGACCCAACACACCCAAAAATAAATAAATATATTTACAAAAAAAACAAAACTGCATCTTATTTGTTAAAACAATATGGGCCATTGGAAGAAAGGGTCAAATAATCTGAAAATAAAAAGAAATTGAGCCTAGAATTTTATAATTGGCTAAACTACAAAAATGATTAGTGTATGTGTGGGGAGGGGGTAGATATCAGACATGCAGGGATTTAGAGTTTTTCCTCACAAATCTTTTCCCAAAATTTACTTGACAGTATAATGCAGGAAACAGAAAAGGAATAAAAGAAAACATGGAATTCAATCAACAGGAGATCTAACTGAAGACTGAAATGAAGAGAAATCCCAGGATGAGTTCTATGAAGCAGTTCTCAAAAACAATATATCCAAGTTTGAATTCGCAGTCAGAGGGCTACTAGAAAAGCTTTCAAGAAGAAAGTGGGTTCATTCTTAATAGTGTGATTAAGTAGTTAGACAATCTTGATTAAGACATAAAGGCATAATTTTGTCAACCAGAAGAAAAAAAAATACTCCAGGAAAAAAAATATAAGAAAATTCTTTGTGTAAGTAAAAGCAAACTAAAAAGTGGCATAAATTGAAGTAGCAGAAGGAGGTGTACTAGTTTCCCATGCTGCCCTACCAAATTACCTCAGACTTAGTAGCTTAAATAACAAAACATACTCTCTTACGGTTGTGGAGAGCAGAGTACAAAATCATTCTCCCTGGGCTGAAGGCAAGATGACATCAGGGCTGGTTCCTTCTGGAGCCTCTAGGGGAGAATCTCTTTCCTGGCCTTCCCAGCTTCTAGAGGTCACCTGCATTCCTTGGCCCATGGCCCCTTCCAACATCTTCAAAGCCAGCAATGTAGCCTCTTCAGTCTCTCTCTGACTTTCTGTTTCTGAAGGGGATCAGGATATGTCAACCCCAAGTAGATTACTTTGTCATAAGAATTATTTTGTGCTGAAAGCATGTGAATTCCTGAAATCCCTTATCTGCCTAAAAGTAGATATTCAATTGTCATAAATCCCTTCCTGGGGAGCAATCTTCTCTTCTTGGAGAGAAGTTGGCAGCACAACCAGGTAGACATCTTCACAAACTATCATAGGTATCATCTGTATTCCTAAGGACCCATTTAACTTTCCAAAAAGTCACTTGCTTTTTCATGTGTCCTTTCTCCTCCTCCCTTTCCCTACTATGTTCCATACACAGACCCTAAATTGTAACTACCCCTTTGAGTTATCTCTGGGTACTCTTGTGTGTATGCACCACCATGCACATGCTAATAAACTTCTGTTGGTTTTTCTCCTGTTGATTTGTCTTTTGTCAGGCAATTTGTAGGGCCCTAGCCAGAGAACTTGGAGGGTAGAAGGAAAAAGAATTTATCCTCTTCTACATTTCAATCATCACATCTTCTCTGACTCTGATACTTCTGTCTCCCTCTTAAAAGGACACTTCTGATTACATTCGGTCCATGTAGGTAATCCATAGTCCAGGATAATCTCCCCATCTCAAGATGGTATCTTCTTCCAGGTAAGGTAATACATTCAAAGATTAAGGAATTAAGATGTGGACATCTTTAGGGGGTCTTCTTCACATAGGGTGAGAAGGGAGAATTCATGTGACTGACGTTAGAGACATTTTCTTAAAATCAGTATCACTACAGTTTATGAGGTTTCAACCTATAGAAAAAAACACTGATTAATGATTATAGTTATAGGACATAAAGTGTTAATAAACCTAGGCAATGTAAAAATAATGATATGGATGACAGAAATTAAAGAAGGTGGAAGTGCTAACTTCATCTTACAAGGGGAAGAGGCGAGATATAGGTAATGTTATTAAATTAAGAAAAAAACTATATTATTTAGCAGTTATAAAGCTCTCCAATAGGAAAACTTGAAATAATTTAACTAACAAAATTGGGAGGAGGACATGGGAGAATGAATTCAGACCCTCATCTTTCTTATCAGGAAGTCAACAGACACGGCTCAGAATTGATTGACCAAGAAGTAGAGTTGTATTTTATGTGGACATGTGAAATTAACTGAGGAAAACTAAAAGCATAAACAATTAAATATGGTTAACTCTGTGGGTGGGGGACAAAAATATGGAGGGTGGAGGAAAAGAATGCTTTGCTTTCCATTTTATACCCGGATGTCCTTCCCAGAACCCGGAAGGGGATTATTTTGCAGCTACTGGGAGTACTGCCCGTAGGCAGTCCTCAGGTAAAGAAAGCTGCCTTACCCAAGTTCCCACCTCCTACTGAGGCACCCTACATAAAATGGTTGGTCTGGGGCAGCAAGTCCCATGCAGAACAATTCTTAAAGGTCATGCCAGTTTCAAGGCTCCCCATGGGGTCATTGAACCATTGAGACAGCATTGCAGCCCGACCACCCCTTCTGCCCCAGAACTGCTCCCATCCTTTCCCTCATGCATGGATCCCAAGTCTTCCCTAATAAACTTCCTACTTGCTGGTCTCCTATAGGGCTCAAGCTGGGGTAGATCCTTTTACACTAATTTTTTAAAACTCTGCCTAAACTACTTTTTGTGTCAGCACAGAGCCATGAGCAGACTCTTGTTTGGTCTTTTCTAGAAATGAAGGTCCATTTAAAATTTGAGGGAAGATTGAATCTTGATTTTGGGAAAAATACAGTAAGGGACTGTTTGCCCATGCCATTCCACCGACTTCTCTCATCTATAATGGAGAGCTTTAAAACAATGAGGAGCTAAAATGTTTTGCACAGTAATGGAAAACATTGTCTTTTTGGAGTGTGTGTGGCCTTGCATCTTCTCAGTACCCTTAAGTGCAGGGTTTTTCAACTGCAGGGCTTGTTAGTGGGTTTTAAATTCAATTTAGAAAGTCAAAACCCAACATTTTTCTCAAAAGAACAAGAGTGTGTTGCTAATCTCTGTTCAAATGCATGAACATATAGAAATTATTGTCAGAAGCATCTCATGCCGTGGGTAACTGTATGGTCTTAGTCATAACTTCCAATGGTTTCCCACAACACATAAAATCAGATCCAAAATCCCAATCAAATTTTGCCAGGTCCTACAAGATCCCATCTCCACCTATGTCTTAACTCACACTATTATCACTTCTCACCCTACTCATCACTCTGGAGTCACACTACCTCTCTGCCATCCCTGGAGCTTACAAAGCTGATTTATGCCTCAGGACCTTTGCACCAGCAGTTCCCTCGCTTGAAATGCCTAAAATCATCTTCCCTTGAATCTTTGTTCTATCTTGTCATTCAAGTCTCAGCCCAAATGCCTCCTCAGCATAAAGACCTTCTCTTTTCCATCTAATATAAAGCAACACCCTCTTCCTTCTTTTCTACATCACTCAACTTTATTTTCTCCAAAGTGCTTACCGCCAACTGGAGTTATCTTGTATATTTGTTTACTTGCTTGTTATCTACTCTCCTTGTCCCCCTAGAAGGTAACCTTCCTAGAGCAAGAACTTTCTTTGTCTTGGCCCTGCTGTCTTTGTAGCATCTCGAACAGTTCTTGGCCCTAGTAAGTGCTCAAGAAATATTTACTGTAATAGCATCTGAATTTGGCATGTTTAGGGATGCAACCCCAAATTAGAGTGAATGCTCTTTATTTTTCATGAAATTAGGAGATAGAGTCACAATTTTGAAATACTTCTAAGTGTTGACAACTTCGTTAAGTGATAATTAACTTATACTGAGACACAGAATGCCTGGCTATCCTGGGCATTGAAAGTTGTGGTTCTTCTCCCCAGGGGAAAAAAAGTGCTTGTATAGACAAAGAGTATGGTGCATACAATTCCAAGATTTCTTCCCCAAGTTGAGGAGACCTACTTTAAAGACTGGAGTAACTGAAAGCCTTATTTTTTTTTTCCCTTGATGGTTAACACCATTTAAAGTCTGGCTAGAGCAGTATGGAGCTTCCTTAAAAGACTAAACACAGAGCTACCATGTGATCCTGCAATCCCATGCCTGGGCATATATCTGGAGAAAACCATAATTCAAGAAGAGACATGCACCCCAGTGTTCATTGCAGCACTATTTACAATAGCCAGGACAGAGGAATGGATAAAGAAGATGTGGTATATTTATATAATGGAATATTCCTCAGCCATAAAAAGGAAGGAAATAATGCCATTTGCAGCAACATGGATGGATCTAGAGATGACCATGCTAAGTAAAGTAAGCCAGACAGAAAAAGACAAACACCATCGTGATATTGCTTATATGGGGAATCTAAAAAAAACGATACAAATGAACTTATATGTAAAACAGAAACCGACCTACAGACAGAGAACAAACTTATGGTTATCAAAGGGAAAGAGGGGGACGGATAAATTAGGAGTTTGAGATTAGCAGATAACACACTACTGTATATAAAATAGATAACCAACAAAGAACTACTGTAGAGCACAGGGAACTATATTTTGTAATAATCTATAATGGAAAAGGAGCTAAAAAAGAATATATATATATACATATGTGCGTGTAGATATATATAAATACATATGTGTTTTAAATATATATATAAAACTGAATCACTTTGCTGTACACCTGACTAACACAACATTGTAAATCAACTATACTTCAATAAAAATAAATACGTTTAAAAAAAATCTGGCTAAATGGGTGTTTCCTCATGGAACAGGGCTGAGCCGGCAGGAAGATCGAAGGGGTCACCTACTCTAACCCCTTGCCGAGCATGACTGCTCTCCTGAACAACCTCAGCTGTTCAACGATCTTATCAACTGCCCTCCCGGCCTCGGTTAACCTCTCCAAAGTGATATTAGTCCCATCTCACGTAATTACCTTTAAATGTGTCAGTCTCCTGTACTTCACTATAAATTCGTTAAGACAGATTTACCTGCAAATGACTTCAACATTGATGAAACAGATACTAAGGCACTGGGCTCAGAAGTTTACATCAATAAACTATCTTAATTTTCTAAAATTTAGTACTCATCACAATCCTGAGAGATGTACCCTAGCACGTATTTGCCCATTTATTTATTATTTTACTTTCTTCATTAGAATTTAGGTTTTGTGGGACCATCAGTTACAAGTGAGTGCTGTAAATAGAGTTGGATAAGTGAATGAATGAATGAGTGCCTATTCCATGCCAGCTACAATTCTAGGCACTGGCAATACAGAAGAGAACAAGATAAGAAGGCCCTTGCTCTCTTAAGGTAGACCCAAAAAAGGCCATAAGTGAATAGGTAAATATTTTATTTCAGATGATGATCATTCCTCTAAAGAAAAAACAGTAAGGCGAGTTAATGAACTTGAGAATGACTTGTGGCAGGAGGCGGGGAGTTAGGGGAGCCCTCTCTGAGGAAGCAACATTTAAGCAAAGATTGAATCATGAGAAGAATGTAGCAATAGTAAGATTCCAGGGAAGAGGATTCCAGATGGAGGAACAGCACGTGCAAAGGCCCTGAGGTAGGAGTTTGTTGTGGCCAAGAAGCAGAAAGGTCACTGTGTCTAGATGTGTGGGTGCCAGCTCAAGTTCAGGAGAGAGGAGACACAGGCAGGTGCCAGATCATGTAGTGTAAGCCCTCTGGGCGTTATTCTGGTGCTATTGGAAGCCATGGAATGGTTGAAATAGGAGAGTGGCCTAATATCTTTAAAAGATCACCCTGGCTTCTGTCGTAAAGGAAATGTGGGATACATATATACACAATGGCATACTACTCAGCCATAAGAAAGAAGGAAATGATGCCATTTACAGCAACATGAATGGACCTAGAGATTATCATACTAATTGAAGTAAGTCAGACAGAGAAAGGCAAATACCATATGATATCACTTACATGTGGAGTCTCAAATATGGCACAAATGGACTTGCCTATGAAACAAAAACACACACAGACTCACAGACATATAGAACAGACTTGCGGTTGCCAAAGGAGGAGGGGTGGGGGAAGGATGGATTGGGAGTTTGGGATTAGCAGATGCAAACTGTTATATATATGTATAACGGAATCATTTTGCTAACACAGAAACTAACACAACATTGTAAATCAACTATACTTCAATAAAATAAATTAGGAAAAAAAAAGATCACCCTGGCTTCTGTCCGGAGAATGGACTATAGGGGACAGAGAAGCACCAGGGAGTGGACAAATGGACAAGTAGATAGAGGACTGGATGAAAGGGTAGCAGAGAAGGATGGCTGCCTGGAGACAGGAGACCTAAGGTCGAATCCCATTTGAGCCCTACGCCTGCCCCAACCACTGTGTGGAATGGGTGAGTCGCTGCCTGCCCAGGCCTCTGTTTTCCCACACCTAAAATAAGAGGATCATGGAGCCATCTTTCAGTACCACTTCAATGGTGACATTCTGGAAACTTCTGCATCTCAGTCTTGTCCTTGTCATTTGGGTTCAGAGATAAATCTAAAGACTGCAGGTCGGTCCCCTGCCCACCTGAGCAGCCCTGAGACTGCCCACCCAACATGCAGGTGACAAGGCTCAGGCCAGCTTTACAATGTCCTGAGGCAGGGGACATTGGGGCCTGTCCTGGGGCAGGCTCCTGGAGCCCAGTCGTGTCCTTCCCGCTGGCTTTCACTGTCTCCATCAGAGGGGATGATGCCCACTTGATTCTGCTTCTTAGTCAAAAGAGAGACGGCACCCAGCTTTTAAAACAGCAACTCATCAGGGAGCCTTTGATAGGGTCTATTTCTTGCTTTGCTCTTTGCATCCCTGCTCAAAGAACACATGGGCGCCCCTCCTGGCTCATCCCAGTGTCTCCTCTGGGAGGGGAGAGATGCTCTTCGGCCAGCATTTCAAGTGCTATAACTTATTGCATTCGGTTGACGCTAAAACCAAAGAGAAAAGGGGTTTGACCTGGTTGGATATTGAATCTGGCTCCCTCCCTCCCTCCTTTCCTTTCATCTCCCAAAGTGGTCCTCTCCTGGCTCATGGGAGAGGGCTTGTGCTGGGCTGGGGGTCACACTGCCTCCCCCTCCCGACTTCCTCAGCTCCCTCGCCCTTCGGACACTTGCTTGTGCAGCTGCTTGATATAAATTCCCCACATACATCTCCGGCCAGCCAGTTTATTTTTATAAACAATAAATAGGACGACATTCCTATGGTGTCCCACTCTGGCCGGCCTAGTTTACAGAGCCGGGGGACAGTGATGGAGAGTTGGTGGGGTTTATACAGATGGCGGCCCGCATGTCGTAAATCTCATAAACACGATGGAGGGTTGGTGTTTTTTTTTTCAGAAACACAAACAACAACAACTCGCTCCCCACCCCGTTTTCTTTCTTTCCCCGAGATCACAAGGCATTATCGAGGCCTACAAATCACCACCAGAAGATATTAAGTTGCTTGGTTAACACTCGGGACCCCTTCCGGTGTGTTATTTCTCTTCATTAGAAACGATGGCCCAAGAGCACCAAATCCTCTTTCCCGCTCCTCAAAATTTATAGATCACAGTCTCTAAACAAATTGTTAGTTTCACACTAGGCCACAAGCTGTTTGTCCACACAGCAATTACCTCCGAGGCCCTGATTAAAGGGCAGAAGCAGAAGTGTGAGGAAAATGAAACACTCTGGCCGGGTGGGTACCGTGCCCTGACATTGGTCTGTGAATAAGAGTGAGTGAGGGGCCCCCTTATTCATTACAGACCTTTGTTCAAAGCCCAAGATATGACAGGCCATGGGATACGGGCTGCCGACTGCTTGTATGACGTTATGAGCCAATGTAGCCTCCAGGCCACTGCGAGCATCTTCCTGGGAAAGTGGAACAAAATCCAAAGCCCTGGAGTCCATTAGAGATGCTATTTGTTGCTTCTTATAGATAGAGAAATTGAGGCTGAGACAGAGAGCGACTTGCCTGACGTCACACAGCAAGTGGTACCACAGAGAAACCACTAACTCCATATTCCAATCTGCTAATCCCCGGAAACACTGACACCCTGGGAAATCTTACCCTTTGGAGGTGAAATTTCAGTTCAAAATGTCATAGGAGGAATGGCTCCCACCGATGCCCCCAACCATGACCAAGGTGTGTCACCAACTGTGAACACTACCAAAAGAAAGGGCTTCTTTTAAGGGATCTCAAGGTGATAGCCCAAGTGCCTAGGGGCAGGGGGAGAAATGTGTTATTTTGGCATCAGTCCTGGTCCATCAAACTTCTGCTACCGGTCTGTGATACAAGGATGTTATTAGTGTTCCACGCAGAGCAGCTCAGCACCCACCGTTCTGGCCCACCCCAGCACCTGGGACTGCCCCAGGGCACTTGCAGACAGAAGGAGAATGTACAGAAATGCCACCGAGTGAACAATTTGGGAGCGGCTCTCAACCACGGAAGCAGGTGGAGAAATGCCCCAGCTTCCTCACCCCTCAAATGGAAGGACACTGGCATGTAACCTATGGGTGTCCTGGAGGGTCCCCATCCCTGAGGTCCCCATCCTAAGGATGAACCTCACGGTCACGGGCAGACCCTCTTCCTAGCACACGCTGCAGTGGCTGCCTTCCCTTCCCCATCTCACTCCCCACAGCCCTGCCTGTAATTCCTGAGATAACTGCCCAAATAAATTCTTTGCACTCAAATCCTTGTCTCAAGGTCTGCTTATGGGAAGAACCAAACCCAAGACACTTCACAACCATCCTTCTGCTTATAAATGGCATGGATGCCAGTTGAGTGGACTGGGTTTTTGCTTTTTTACTTGTTTAACCAGGATTTTAAATTCAAGGTATTTTAAATAAAGACAAAAATAGGAATTCCCGTTTCTTTTAAAAATCAGGAATTCTGGTATCCACACATGGCAGCCCAAGCAGGAGCTGGTAGCAGCTGCCCCTTTTAGATAGATCTGTTGTCCCCAGTTTCTTCAGGTCCCCACCAGACCCTGCTTTCTTCTTTCATGTCAGCTTCCTGGTCCCCGTGGAGAGTTGAGTTTTTGAATCCTAGATTTTGATATTATTCTGGGCCTTTTCTAAAGGACGGCAAACAACAAATTAAGCAACAGCCTTCCATTCTGTTTAATTTCTTCCTTAAATCTAACAGAGGGACTCCCAAAGATTTGAGAAAGTACTGCTCTTTTTGTTCTTTTTAATTTCAGGTTTTTATAATGATGGTTCTCAATTTTTACAGCAGAAGAGTTTCTCCCCAACCTCCAGTCACACTTTGGCCCCTTTATGTAAGCTCCACGCACTTGACTCAGATTCAACAGGAAGCCAAACCAGTGAGTTTCCCTTTGACTTCAGTTCATGGTGGGTTCCAGGTAGCCAGCTTTGGTGGTTGTTATCAGACTGTCTTGCCTTGACAACATGTTTTGCATTGTAGAATTTTATTTAGCCTTGCCTTGGATGAAATAAAAATTACGTTTAATAGAAAAAATGTTCCTTTGAGGAGATAAACTTTCAAAAGTAATTCCATCCTTTTTCTATCTCATACCTCACCACTATTAATATTCATGGATTTTTTTTCTCCTTCTACAGCTTCCCAATTTTTAATCACTTCCCTTTTCCCTCGCATCAAAATACTACACATGCAAGCTCTGGGGGATCAGAGATGAACCATTCATGGTGCCTTCCCTCAAAGAGCTCACGGTCCGCGGAGGAGACAGATGGTGTGAAGTAATTTGCAGGGTTGACTAGGGAGGGTTGTGAGAGTTCTCAGGTGACAAGAAGAAAGGGGTGATCAGTTCACTGGCCAGGGACAGGGAAGGCTTCAAACAGCAGACCCTCCATTGCGCTTGAAGGTTGAGGAGCAATTTGCTAAGTGGAGGCGAGGAAGAAAGACTGTCCAAGCAGAGGGACCAGGTTGAATGAGGCACAGAGGTTCAGAACTGCCTGGGACATGAGTTCAGTGAAACAGTGATCACAGAGACATCTGGAAGACCAAGGCCAAGGAATTCCTGAGCCTAAGCTCCATTTTCCAATCCGAGGTACAGGGGAGGACCTGGGCTTGGAGCCCCTGGAGGTCACCTGCATTCCCGGGCTTCCTGTGTCAGTCAGCACTTTTTAGGTTGCACATGGTACTTCCTCTCTGAGAATTGACTGGCTTGTGCTCATGGGAAATCCAGAGAATATCATGGCTTCATTGCTGCAGTCAGTACCCTTCCTCCACCTCTTGGCTGTTTTTCCTCATTATTGGCTTTGTTTTTTCAGCCAAGTTTTTCCCCAAGTGATGACAAAGATGCCCAGTGATATCTTCAAAGACACACTTATGACTTCAGTCTTTCTGGAAAGACAGTATCTCTTTCTCATTAGTTTCCATGAAATTCCAAGAGAAAGAGCCTCATTGGCCCCAGTTATGCCACATGTTCATTTATAGATCAGTTACTCACGGCCAGGAAGATGAATTATTTTCACTGGACAGTCTTGAGTCAAGGGCTAATTCCTTCGGCCAGGGGTGGAGTCATTTCCCATTGTTACTTACTATGAGTAGTAGAGGGTCGGTAATCCATGAGAAATTGGGGTGCTGTCTCCCAAGTGGGCAATGGATGCAGGGCAGATGAAAGCAAGCACTTCCTCTTATACAATTGCATCCCTCGCGCCTCACCCCCCAGATGTGTGCTCTGTGCAGAGGACACCATCCCTGTTGCCAAGATGATAACTGCCTTAACCTTGCTGGTCCTCAGTTTCTACTCTGACCTTCACCTCTTCTGCCAGAGCAACATACTCATTTGTTTCATCTGGAAAGAATTCTGTGATGAGTCTTCCGAGGATAACAGCTGTATCAATTAAGGTACACTGTTTTGTTAGCTTTATCAAATAGCATGATTTCTACACTGGTGAGCTGTTTTGGTGACTCTAGATATTTCAGAGTAGCTATGTTTCAACATATTCTTTTATCCTTGCTAATTTCTTTGCCCAAGTCCAAGTTCAGAGGAAAATTAGTAAGCTTTGTGGCAACATTCTTATGCCTATTAGAATTTGCTTGTACCAGCCAAGGTAGCGTATATCATCTACGACTCTCAGCTATCCGATTTTGCTTATCAAGCAACTGTGTTCAGCGGTGATGTCACTGGCCTGAATTTATTAAGACGGATCTTTAAACCTCACAAATGACCGGTTATGTTACTTCTGTCATTGTCATGCCTTCTTTGCTTGCATAATATTGATTAAGGAAATGTCAGAAAACTACTACAGAGAGCAGAGCTCTCCATATCCCAGGCACCGGACATAAGATTTTTAAAAATCCTCTGATAATAAGGGTATAAAATAGAAAAGAATTTATATATAAATAAATTCTAAATAAATATATATACATATATATATATATATATATGTGTACACATGTATGCAACAATGAGTATTATTTGACAGGCCCTGTTCTAAGAACTTTACACATAAGAACTTTTTAATATTATAAAAATATAGTATGATAAATACCTTTTACAGAGGAGACAGGATCTCAAGCCAGACTCCAGAATCACTCTGCTTAACTACTACAACATCCATTCATTGAATAATCACATGAGAACCAATTACAAATTGTGGTTAATATTATGATGGATAAGTTTAAGGATATTATAAGGAGCCCAACCTGGTCATATGGGTGTCGTGGGGAAAGGACATCTCAGAGGAAGGGACGTGTGAGCTGAAATTTGAAGAGGAGCTAGAATTATGTTAGTGTAGGGGGGTGAGAGCGGAGAGAAAGGCAGGTGGCAGGAGGAGGGACAGTGGTTATGAACCTGCCCCAGGACCCAAATGAAGCTGGTGTGTCCTGTACAGTACAGCAATTACTGGAGAGATAGTACAACAAAGTTAGGGACAGGTAGGTTCATGCTTTGGGGGGTTTTGTTTGTGGTAGGCAGAATAATGACCCCAAAGTGTCCTTGCCCTAATCTTCGGGACCTGTGAGTATGTAACCTTATATGGCAAAAGGGACATTGCAGACGAGATTAATGGTACAACCCTGACATGGGAAAATGAGCTTGGATTATCCAGGTGAGGCAATCTAAACATGAGTCCTTAAAAGCAGAAGACTTTCTCCAGCTGTGGTCACAGAGAAATGTGTTCATAGAAGAAGTCATCAGGGAGATGCAACCTAGCTGGCTTTGATGGGGAAGGAAAGGGACCAAAGAACGCAGGTGGCCTCTAGAAGCTGGAAAAGACAAGGAAGCGGAATTCTCCTCTAGAGCCTCCACAAAGAGATGCAACACTGCCAACACCTTGCTTCCAGCCAAGTTCATGTCAGACTTCTGACTCCGGAACTGTAAAATAATAAATTTGTCTTGTTTTAAACTAAGTATGGGATCATTTGTTACAGCAGCAACGGGAAATGAATGCATATGAGAAGCTATTGAAGGCTCTGGGCAGAGAAATGGCAGTCTCAGATTTGTTTTTTAATTAGCTGCATGTTTTTATCTGGGTCTCACACTATGTCACCATGACTTAGGGGTCAAATATCAGACACATTTTACTGAGCTATTGACAAGTTTTCGATCTCGGTGGGAGAAAGCTAACGTAGGGAAACTATGTCATAGGACAAAGTGTCCCCTTTGCTGTCACAAAGCACGTGTAATGACTCCATCTGTTGTCATCAGCCACTGACCCTAAAGCCCTGCAGCAGCAGAGATTTCCAGGGGCCTCGATGCTAATTGGATCTGCGTTCAGATCCTGGCTTAACTTAGGTGTCCTTAGGCAAGTTGCATCGCCTCTCTGAACCTCACCTTCTCATCTGTAAGACGGGAATTCTGCCAAAGCCCACCCCACTGGGTCATAATGAGGATTAAAAGAAAACCTTAACAATGGCCTTGACACAGAGCAGGGCTCCAAAAATGTGACATTCTTCTCCTTCTCTGTAGCTGCTTCCACTTGTCCAGTTTTTCCAGGTCAGACAATGCAAAAACTGTCTGGACAATTATAACCCTGGACATGCAGAGACTTTAAAAATGTAAGTGTCAGGTGAGAGTCAATTATTAGTACTGGGATGATGGCCAACCATCAAAGGATTTGGTGGAGGAGAGAGACCTGGCGATCCCAAGAAGCACAGGAAAGGAGGGGAAGAGGAAGAGGCAAGGCAGAGAAGAGAAGAAAGGTAATTAAAAGTGCATCAGTGAGCAACTTACCACTATGAGCGACTGGGGCGCTTTCTACTGGAGACCTTCTGAGAGGCTGTGCCGAGCCCACCTCAGAATTGTGCCCCGGGAGAACAGGAGGCTGGGGCATTTATCCACTGGCAACCATCCCCAATTTGCTGGTAGTTGTCCCCAAGTTGGTAAGCCCCCCATCCTTCTGGGTTGCCCCTGCTTGTAGGGCAGAGCAAGCTCTGTGCTACCATAGATGCCCTCGTCAGTAAAGAAAAGAGGTGCAGGCGGCTGCAGAGAGAGTGCGCACTGCAGGGAACTCAGGGCCGTGATCATGGGTGTCAAGAGCATCCGTTCCCTGCATGTGGCAGAAAGAGATGGTGCACGCGGCTAGCCCAAAGTCCAAGCAGGACCGTGCAAGGCAGAGCTACACCCTCCAGGGTTCACTGCATGGCCCCATCTCCTTAAAGAGCCACCAGTGGAGGAAATACACGGCCAGCCCGGGCAGCAGGATGGCCGTGTGAGGATAGCAGCTTGCCCTTCAGGTTCAACAAAGCCACAGTCAAGGGAGTAGAGAATCTGAGGGCCAGTCCCATGGGGTGTCCTTTGGGGTCATGCCTGGATTCCCACAGCCAGGGGCCTCCAGAGGGATTCAGAAATGTGGGACAAATCTGGGACCTCAGAGTGGGCACTGGGCATTATCAAGACCCAGAGCACCACAGAGAGGAGAGAAGCATTTTCCTCTTCAGGATGGCTTAGGGTACGGGTCACACCTCTCTAATCCTCTCAGGGATGAGCACCTCTCTCACCTGGGTTCCCCAGACAGGTAAGAGGAAAACCAGATGAGAGGGCCCCTGGCTCCCACACCTGGGCTCTAGAGAATAAAATTCCACGTAATATGATTCCCAACAGCAAACCCATGACCTGCCGCTTTTGGGAGAAATCTGCAAACTTTCAACTTTTGAACCTAAACTCATAGTAAGAAAAACCATTTTTTTTATGTGTCAATCCAGCATATACACATGTATATAACTTTAAAAAAGTAGTTTCATGTCATCACATAATACTTATCCTTACTACCTATTTCAGTCTGATATTGCTGTTAGATTATGTCATAGGATATTATATTTTGTCTTTTAAAATGCTGGTTAAGACTCACTAAATTAATTGTACAACCCGCTTTCTGCTTCCAGATTGGTGGCACCCCTCAATTTGACAACACTGAGGTAGAAGATAAGGGACTCCGGGTGGAGATAATGAAGCTCGCCTGGGTCCCACCCACTGTATCTCTGGTGAGCTGTCCAGAAAGATAAGGTTCAAGTTCAGCTAAAGGCAACAGCCTTTTTTAAGGCAAGATTTTAATTAAAGTATAACATATACGGAAAAGGATGCAAACATATTGTGATTGCCCCAGTGAAGCCAGTACCCCAGAGGCTTGCTTGTACCCTATCCCAGTCACTACCCTCCCAAAAGATCCTGACTCCTAACACCAGATGTTCGTTTCACCTGTTTAAGAACTTTGTAAGTATCGAGTCATATAGGAGGGACTTTTCTATGTCTGACTTCTTCTGTGCAGTGAACCTAATGGTTCTTCCATGTCCCTGGGTATGAAATTTGTTGAAATTTGCTGAAATTTGCTCCTTCTCGTTGTCGTGTACTGGTCACTGTGTGACTAGACCATAATTTGACTTATCAACTCTGAGCCTTGGGTTGTCTCTGGTTTGGGACTGTAAGTACTGCTCTGAGCATTCTTTTTTTTGGGGGGGGCCTCTCACTGCTGCGGCCTCTCCCGTTGCAGAGCAACAGGCTCCGGACGCGCAGGCTCAGCGGCCATGGCTCACGGGCCCAGCCGCTCCGTGGCATGTGGGATCTTCCCGGACCGGGGCACGAACCCGCGTCCCCTGCATCGGCAGGCGGACTCTCAACCACTGCGCCACCAGGGAAGTCCTCATCTTTGATATGTGCTCATTTCTCTCCGATATTTACCCATGAGTGGAATTGCTGGGTCACAGGATATGCATACGTTCAGCTTTAGAAGATATTAGCCAGATGTTTTGCAGGCCAATTCTGGAAAAATAAAAATGGTTAGAGTGCCAATTTTTCTTACTCAACGTGAAAATCATTTGTAGAGAGCCCCATGGGCAGTTAAAAATAAATATTCTTACAGTTGAAATTATTCTACTGAGGAGAAGAATGTCAGTGAGAAAACTGGCCCCCTTGTCAGCCAATATCTAGGCACTTGGGGAAGCCCCAAGGAAACATCTTCCTATTTCGTCACTTTAAAATTGAAACATACCACGTAGGTACGCCCAGAAAACTGCAAGTCCCCCTCCCAAAGGTGCTTCCCAGCTCAGGTTTCTAGAAATCCACACCTCATCCCCACCATTTTCAGGCTATGGTGCTGTTTACGCTTGGGAAAACGTTTGTTTTTAAGTAGCCACCTAGAAGCATCAAGATTTGGGGAGGCCATATAAAGGAGTTATTGAGGACATAAGTTCTTGAGTCAGACACAGGTTTTGAAGCTTTAGTCCTAATGGGTGACATTGGGCTCATTATTTCACACCTTGGGTCTTGATTTCTCCATCTGTGAAATGGGCATAATAATGATATCTCATAGGGTCCTAGGGTAGTAAAGAGGATATTCTGAAATGCATGAACCGGAGTAGTACAGTTCTGGGGGCTTAATTCTCAGTAAACATTAACTGCACTCAGCATTATCACCATGATTACCCTAACTTGCTAGCTGTCAGAGTCAGAGTGTTCAGAGCTGGGCAGCACTCAAGCTGTGCCCTGAAAACACAGTCCTCCCCACTCTTTTTTCATGCATCCTCGGAGCCTTCACTCTCCACACCCTACCTCTCAACGGTAACAGGAGTGTTCAGGCTACAGTGCCAGGATCACATCACACGGAGCCTGCTAATCATGCTGGCTCTCAGATGTGGTTAGCTGGGGATGGGGATGGCAAAGAGGGGGTGACCAAGTTGCAAACACAGGGCAGCAAAACTGAGCTGCCTGAAGTTTGCAGCCAGGAGCAAACGGGAAAAAAAATTAGTTCAATCCCAGAATGTAAACCGGTGTTGACAGAGATGCATGGAAGAGCTGTGTAAAGAAACGTGCCACAATTTCTCATCCAGTTAGCCAAGGAATCAGTGCCACAGCACACAGGCCATGTAGAAGACACTGCATGCAGGCAGTAGCTCAGGGCCTGGGACCGCCTTTAGGACTCCCAGATATGGCAGGTGCCGGGATCAGCTTTGGCGGAGGGGGACTTGCCCTCAGATGTACCTGGTCCATGTGTCTCAGTGCCTAAGAGTCCTACACAAGCGCTTGGAATTAGACTTGGAATTTTAGGACGTGGACATCATTTCATCCAGAGACTTTCACACAAGGACTCTGTGAATGTGAGGGCTGTAAGGATGGGGAAACACTGAAGAGGTGGGATCCCAGCTTCAGATAGCTCTAGTCTCATCTGTTTCATATTAGGTTGAATCATATGACGTCAATTTTGATGGTCAGAAGCAGTTCATTGATAATTTCACATGGCTGGATATATTCTATTGGTTTCATGTAAGTTATCATTTGACCCAAACATTCTGAGGTTAAGTGTATTGGGTATAGTCCAACCTCCTGACTTTCAGATAGGGGACAGACTTGATGAGATTCTGCTCCAGCCACCAGCTGCAGGAGGAGGGCAGGGTAATGAGGTTCAGTCTACCTCGCCAGCCCCAACCCTAGCAGAGGGCCTGATGTACACTGAGCATTGGAATAGCACATAAAGGAAGCAGGTGTCAATTCCATCATGGTTACTTTCCTTATTCATTCATGTATTCATGACCAAGCATTCATTGTACCTGTATGTATCAGGTATTTGACTAAGTGCTGGGTTACAGCAATTAAGCAGACACAGAGCGACTCTACCCAAGGCCATTTCTAGTCCAGTGAGTGAAACAGACATGATACAGATAATTCCTGAGTATTTATTACAAGTGTGATAAATGGCAGGAAGGAAACAGTGCAAGCAATCCTTGAGTACTTACTAGGTGCAAGTCTCCAGGCTGGCCGTCATGGAGGGCTGGTAGACAATGCACTCATCATAAAGATTTGGTATCCATCCCTTGGAAGGAGGTTCCTTTCCTCTTCTACTGAACTCAGGCATGGCCATATGGCTTGTTTTAGCCAATGAAATGTGAGCATGGGTGATCGGCCACTACCAGGTAGAAAATTCAAGAGTCTGTGTGTCATGCTTTCTCTTTCCTCTGCCACACTGGTGCTTCATTAGCCAGAGTGAAGGCCTTGTGGAGCAGAGTCCTAGACTCCCTCGTCATGGATGTGTAACGTGAGCAAGAAATAAACGCTTATGGTTATAATACCCTAAAAGTGTCAGGTTGTTTGCTTCAAGTTGTTTCGGCATAAACTTGCTGAATACAGCAATAAGCACACTTACACTCTAATCTAATATGAAACCATGTGTGATTTTCTACGTCCCTCTTCAGTGCCAAGTGCAGTGTCTTCCATCCTGACAAGTACTCAGCAAATGATTGTGTACCAATGAATCAGTACAGGGTGTGGGGATTGCTGTCAAAGAAGGACAAGCATGGTGTCCTGGGATGTCAGTGAAGAGATAGCCCACCTTCAAGTTGAGAATGAGGGTGTCTTAAGCACAGACTGACCCACCCTAAATACTCAGTAAATGGTAACTACTAATATGATCATGCTATGATTCTAGTCCAATTCATGTTTGGGGGATGGCTTGTAGGCAGGTTGGACCAGAGCATATCATACTGCCCAGGCCCTTTCTTCATACTCCAGGTATCTTGGGCTTGAATGGCCAGGGTCTCACATTCTTAATACCTCATTGCCAGAGAAGTGAAGTACTTCCTTCCCTGCTCTAATATGTAAAATCCTAGGGAAGACTTCCTATTGGCTTTGTTGGAGTCACATGTCTGCCCTTGAGCCAATCACCATGGTCTCTGGGTAAGATCCAGCTGAAAGAACTAGCCAAAACTTGGTCCTGTGTTATAGGATGATCAGAGGTCAGAGTAATTGCGACAGGCAGGCTCCCCAATTTTATATGTTTAGACAATCACATACTGAGCACCTACTGTATAGAAGACTTTGTATTTGGCACCACAGAGAGATATAGGAAACATAAATGGAGGAGCTCGAGGGTTTGAGGAAGCAGAAGCAAGAAAAAGCTACAGCCTAGATCCTGTCTAGCTTCACTGTATGGACATTCACCATGATACTCCGCCCTGCCTGGAATATGGCCTTCCTCCCAGAAAGCTCTAGTCCCCTCCCAGAAGCTGGCTGTCCCTCCTCCCCCCCGACCAACCCCGCAAGGAGTTAAAAGGCAATGCAGCTCGATCCTGGGCCTGAAAGCAAAGTTGGATGAGAATGAATGGGGCTCTATAAGGCATCTTGTAGCTCTCTCAACTCTGCTCTGCTCCCATGCACTGTGTGCTTGTGGTTTCTGTCTCCTCTTCTGTTTATAGTGCTGGGCAGCTGCTGCATCCCCCCACCCTCACCTTCCCTGGGTGCCCTCAGGGAGACAGAGATGAAGCCATTCAGCTGTAGGATACATGGCCCAACTTTGTCCAGAGTCGGTGTCTTCACACTGCAGGCACTGCAGCCAGGATGAACTGGATCTAACCAGAGTCCTGAAACGCACCAGCAGGATAACCTGGGTTGTTGGAGCAGCTGGGAATGAGCTAGGCAGGAAGCAGCATAAAATATGCCTGCAATGGCTTGAAGAAACTGGGGTTCATTTTTCCTTCATAAGAAGAAATCCAGCTCTTGTGGTTCAACCATAAGAGACCCAGGAACTCTGAAGCTCTTTGAGCCTCGTCTTCATTTTGCAAGCTGGCCACTGCAGTGCTGGGCAGCACACCTGTGAGCAGAGGAAGTGATGAAGGGAGGGATGGGATAAGTCTTGTCTATCTCTTTTATCAAGAGAGCAAAACCTTTCCCAGAAACACCAAAAATACTTAGGTCTCATTGGTCAGACCAAAGGCTGTGGACGCTTCTAGAGCCTGGCAACACAGGTGTTTTGCTTCTCTGGTCCTCATGGTGGAAGCAACAAATAAAAAAGTGTTGGGAACAACTGGAGGTCAGACAATTAGCCATGTCTGCCCCAGAAAGTTACTTCTCTAAGCTCTGTGTATTAGTTTGCTAGGGCTGCCGTAACAAAGTTCCACAAACTGGATGGCTTTAAAAGCAGGAATTTACTGCCTCAAAGTTCTAGAGACTAGAAATCCAAGATCAAGGTTCCTTCTGAGGGCTGAGGAAGAACCTGTTCCATGCCTCTCCCCTAGCTTCTGATGGGTTGTTGGTCATCTTTGATGTTCCTTCACTTGTAGAAGCATCACCCCGATCTCTCTCTTCATCTTCACATGATGTTTGTTCTCCCTGTGTGCACTTCTGTCTCCAAATTTCTCATTTTTATAAGAACACCAGTCTTATTGGATTAGGGCCCGCCCTAATGATTTCATTTTAACTTGATTACCTCTATAAATACCCTATTTCTAAATGAGGTCACATTTTGTGGTCCTGGGGGCTAGGACTTCAACACATGAATTTGAGGGGAGACACAATTCAGCCCATCATACCCCAGTTTCCTCATCTATAAAAAGAGTAGGACTCCTTTTATAGAATTCCTACCCACACTGTGGCACGGCACTTAAATGGGGTGATCCCCAGGAGCTCGCCCAGAATACACAGCTGCTATGGGGGTGGCTTCCTAGCTCCACTCTGTGGCTGAGGCTGAGGCCAGGTCCTGTAAAAGGAAGGAAGGTGGGGCTGAGGAGAAGGCTGATACCCAGCCCCATCAAGTGTGCCAGTATCCTCAAGATGATATCCAAGACCTCCAGATTTCCAGCCCAAAGCTTGTGAGGCAGACATGACTCAAGAGCTCACTAGCCGGCACTCATGTTCCAAGATTGCCCCCTCCCACTGCCGGTTGAGGAGAGCTGGTCGCCTGAGTCAGTGGGACTTTTGTCTACAATTCAGGGCAGCCCCCAGATACTTGGCAGCCCCACTGGGCACGTGTTTCCAGGGAGGCAGCCTTTAGCAGTTCCAAGGGAAAGGCAAATCGGGGACTTCCCCAGCCTTGTCTGGCAGTCCCTTCTCTTCTATGCAGTGATGGAGGTCACCTCCTCTCTTGGGGGTCACTTCTTATGCCTGCAAGAGCAGGACACACTGCAACCTCGCAGGTTCTGAGGGGCTGTTCTATCCCTCTGCACCATAGTGTTTTGAGTAAATTACAAGGTTCTTATCAGTGCTGGGGGCTTTATTGTTCTTCTAGGACATCTCCTTTTGTCAAAAAAAACCAATAACTTGTTGTAAGTAGTACTTTTTAGGTTTACCATGCAGACAGACTAATTGTATCTTTTAATCTGGGTCAGACTGCTCTTGCTTATTACAAATTGGCTCTGAATCCTAAAGAGACGGGGGAAAATGTGAGGAACATTTGCAAATAATTCAGAGGCAGAATTACCTTCAGATAAACATTATGTCATGTTGGGTTTAAATGCATACCTGGTCCTCAGCCCAGTTATGCTCTGGTTGACCCAGAGGGATGCTGTGGGACAGAGCGGGGACCCCCATTATGGATTTCGGCTGCTTACATGAATTGTGAACCAGGGCATGCCCCCTCATACAATAGGACATAGAACCATATGTAGCAGGCTGGATAATAACCCCCAGAGGCACTGGGTTCTAATTCCTGAAAACAGTAAATGTTACCTTATTTGGAAAAGGGTCTTTCTAGATATAACTAAGGACCTTATCCTGGATTATTCAAATGGCCCCTAAATGAAATCACAAGTATCCTTATAAAACAGAGGCAGAGGGATTGGTGTGATGAGACCACAAGCCAAGGAATGCTGGCAGCCACCAGAAGCTGGAAGAGGCAAGGAACAGATTCTCCCCTAGAGCCTCTGGAAGGACCATAGCCCTGCTGACATCTTGACTTTGGTCCAGTAAGACTGATCTGGGGCTCTGGCATCCAGAACTGTGAGAGAATAAATTTCTATTGTTTTAGCAACCAAGTCTGTGGAAAATTGTTATAGCAGCCACAAGGAACTAATACACCAGGGGACTCGTGTCAGTGGCTTCCTTGTGTGCAAGGAGGACCTTCCAAGGCTGAAGAGGCCCCCAAGTGATATGGAAAGTGTCCTAGAAAGGGTGGCCATTAGAGGGGCATGCCCTATGTTCTAGCTCCTGCATCACCACTTTCCCTGTTGCGTGACCTTGGACAAATGCTTAAGTTCTCTGAACCTCAGTTTCTTCATCAGTAAAATAAGGATAACCATAGCCCCCCTCACATTGTTGTTTGAGGATTAAATGACATAGCACATGTAAACCAGAGCCTGACAATCAATGGAGGTTATCCTTTTTTAAAAAAAAGATCTGGGACTTCCCTGGTGGTCCAGTGGTTAGGACTCCGAGCTTCCAATGCAGGTGGCATGGGTTCGATCCACAGTCAGGAAACTAAGATCCCACATGCCACACTGCTTTGCCAAAAAATAAATAAATAATAAATTAAAAAAAAAAAATAAATCTTTTGGGGAATTCTCTGGAGGTCCAGTTGTTAGGACTTGGCGTTCTCACTGCCAGGGTCCCAGGTTCCATCCCTGGTCAGGGAACTAAGATCCCACAAGCCACATGGTACAGCGAAAAAATAAAATAAAATAAGAAAGATCTTAAAAAAAATTTTTTTTTATTTCACCTCTGTTGACTTTCTGGAGCTATTTTCAGAGTGCTCTGAAAGTTCCCTGGGGCACCATAAACTGTATTCTTATCCTCTGTAAACTCAAAAATTTGCCACACAGTGCCATTTATGCTAAATTCATAGGCTTATATCAGGGAGGGCTAATTTCTCCTACTCTCAAAACACTTTACAGAAAGAGTTGATGATAATAAAAACAAACTAGAGCCCAAGTCAGGAAGGAGACCTCTATACTAAGTGGGGAAAGAGGGACATTTTCATCCAATTCACTTAAGGAAAGAAAGGCTCCATGTGCTTATGCTTTTTCCAGTTTTTTTCTTGTAGCTGATTTCTAGTCTCATACATTTGAGGTTGGAAAAGATGCTTGATATGCTGCCATTCTTATATTTATTAAGACTTGTTTTGTGGCTTAATGTGTGATTTATCCTGGAGAATTTTTCATGTGCATTTGAAAAGAATGTGTATTCTGCTGTTTTTGAATGGAATATTCTATATATAACTATTAAGGCCATATGATGTAATGTGTCATTTAAGGTCAATGATTCTTTACTGATTTTCTGTCTGGATGATTTATCCATTGATGAAAGTAGGGTGTTAACATCTCCTGCAATTATTATATCACTGTCTATTTCTCCCTTCATGTCTGCTAATATTTGCTTTATGTATTTAGGTGCTCCTATGTTGGGTGAACATGTATTTATAAGTGTTATATCTTCTTGTTGGATTAATCCTTTATCATTGCGTAATGTTCTTTGTCTCTTAACACAGACTTTGTTTTAAATTCTATTTTGTCTGATATAAGTATTGTTAACTCAGTTTTCTTTTCATTTCCATTTATGTGAAATACTTTTTTCCATCCCCTCAATTTCAGTCTATGTGTGTCTTTAGATATGAAGTGAGTCTCATAGACAGCATATAGTTGGATCTTGTAATTTTATCTATTCACCTACCCTATGTCTTTTGATTGGAACATTTAATCTATTTACATTTAAAGTAATTATTAATAGGCATGTACTTATTTACTTATTGCCATTTTGCTAATTGTTTTCTTGATGTTTTTGTAGTTCCTCTCTGTTTCTTTCTTCTTTTCTTGTTCTCTTCCCTTGTGATTTGATGACTTTTCTTTAGTGTTATGTTTGTATTACTTTCTCTCTCTCTTTTCTTGTTTTTCAGTATAGTTGATTTACAATGTTGTGTTAGTTTCTGGTGTACAGCAAAGAGATTCAGTTATATATATATATATATATATATATTCTTTTTCATATTCTTTTTTACCTGCTAATCCCAAACTCCTAATTTATCCCTCCCCATCACTTTTCCCTCTTGGTAACCATAAGTTTGTTTTCTATGTCTGTGAATTTGTTTGTTTTGTAAATAAGTTCATTTGTATCATATTTTAGATTCCACATATAAGTGATATCATATGGCATTTGTCTTTCTCTGTCTGACTTACTCCACTTAGAAAGATAATCTCTAGGTCCATCCATGTTGCTGCAAGTGGCATTATTTCATTCTTTTTATGGTCGAGTAGTAATCTCCATTGTATTCCTTTCTCTTTGTTGTGTATTTATTATCCGTTTTTGGTTTGTGGTTACAATGAGCTTCTTATACAACAACTTATGTATATAGCAGTCTAGTTTAAATCGATGTCATTAATTTTGAGCTCGTACTAAAAACACTACATTTTTTACTCCCTCACCATGTTTTATATTTTTAATGTCGTATTTTACAACTTTTGTTTTGTGTACCCCTTAACTAATTATTGTAGATATAGATTTTTTCTTTCATAATTTTTATATCTTTAGCTATGGTATTTTTGTTTGTTCGTTTTTCTAAAGAAATCCCTTTAACATTTCTTGTAAAGTCCGTTTAGTAGTGATGAACTCTTTTAGCTTTTGCCTGTCTGGGAAAAATTTTTTTTTCCATTTTTTAACAGCTTTATTGATATAATTCAATTGTGTGATATAATTCAATTGTGTGATATAATGTCACACAACTCATCCACTTAAAGTTTATAGTCCAGTGGTATTTAGTGTATTCACAGAGTTGGGCAAACATCTCTACAATCAATTTTAAAATGGATTTTAGATTCAGATTTTTATAGTTGCTTTTTCATCATCCCAAAGAGAAGTCCCATATACCCTATAGCAGTCACTCTCCATTTCCCTTCAAGTCTCCCTAGCTCATGGCAATCACTGATCTTCTTTCTGTCTCTACAGATTTGCCTGTTCTGCATGTTTCATACAAATGGAATCATAAAATCTGTAGCCTTTTATCTTACTTGGGAAACTTTTTATCTTTCCTTCAATCTGAATATTATCCTTGCCAGATAGAGTATTCTTGGTTGTAAGTTTTTTTTTCCTTTCAACACTTGGAATATGTCATGACACTCCCCTGTGACCTGTAAAGTTTCTACTGAAAAGTCAGCTAGTAGTCTTATGGGGGCTCCCCTATATGTAACTAGTTGTTTTTCTCTTGCTGCTTTTAATATTGTCTCTTTAAGTTTTGACATTTTAATTGAAATATGTCTTCGTATGGGTCTCTTTGGGTACATCTTGTTTGGAACTCTCTGCTTCCTGAGCTTAGACATCTGTTTTCTTCTCCAGGTTAGGGAAGTTTTTAGCCATTATTTCTTCAAATAGGTTTTCCATTCCTTTCTCTCTCTCTTCTCCTTCTGGGACCCCTATAATGTAAATGTTAGCACAATTCATGTTGTTCTAGAGGTCCCTTAAATTATCCTCATTTTTAAAGATTCTTTCTTTTTGCTGTTCTGATTGGGTGATTTCCACTACCCTGTCTTCCAGATAACCGATCCATTCTTCTGCATCTTCTAATCTGCTGTTAGTTCCCTCTAGTGTATTTTTCATTTTTGCTATTGTATTCTTCAGCTCTGATTGACTCTTTCTTTTATTTTCTGTCTCTTCATGGCAGTTCTCACTGTGTTCCTCCATTCTTCTCTTGAGTTTGGGAAGCACCTCTATGACCATTACTTTGAACTCTTTATCTGGTAGGTTGCTTAGTTCCACTTCATTTGGTTATTTTTCTGAGGTTTTGTCTTATTCTTTTGTCTGGAACGTATGCTTTTGTCTCCTCATTTTGCCTAATTCTCTGTGTTTGTTTCTATGTATTAGGTAGATTAGCTATTTCTCCTGGTCCTGAAAGAGTGGCTTTATGTAGAAGGTGTCCTGTGGGGCCCAATAGTGCAGTCCCCCGGTCAGCAGAGCCAGGTATGCCAGCAGCGTTCATCGTGTGGGCCACATGCACCCTCCTATTGTTGCTGGGCCACTATTGCTGCAGGTGCACCATTGTGTGGGATGGGCCTCTGGCAGCTGTGAAGCCCAGCTGTGACTGGTGCAGGTGCTCTGGTGTGTAGGGCCAGCCCCTGGGGTGGGATCCACTTTGGAGGGGCTTCAGTGCTGGCAAAGGCTACCTGCTCAGTGTGGCAGGGAAGGGGGCCACTTTGCTGGAGCACCAGCTGGAGTGAGTTTTCAGGTAAATGCTGGGGCAGGGAAGTTGATGCTAAGGTAGATAGGGAAAGTAGAAATGGCACCCACCAGGGCTAAGCCAGCTAGGTAGAAGGTGAGAAAAAAATGGCACCCACCAGCGCATTCTGTACCTGGAGAAAATTCCAACAGATCCCTGTCCTTCCAGCACATGCCCTAAAATCAGTCAATGAATCTCTTTCATGTATGACCTCAGTGCTTTTCAAATTGCTGCTTCTGAGCTGGGACTCAGAGCAAGTGAGTTTTTTTGCATTCTTCCTTTAAGAGCAGAGTCTTGGTTTCCTATGTCCTCCAGCTTTCCCAGTCAAAGCCAGACATTATGGAGACTTGTCTTCCCAGTGCAGGGTGCTAGGCTGGGGTCTTCCACAGGCTGGGGTGCCATATGTGGAGTTTTGTCCCCTTGCTCTTCAGGGAGGACCTCTGTGGCTGTGCTAGCTCTCCTGCCTATGGGTTGCCATGCCAGGGGTGGGTCTTGGCCAGACCACATCTTCACCCCTCCTACCTGTTTCAATGTGTTTTTTTCCTTATGCCCTTAGTTGTGAAAAAGCTTTTATGCTAGTCTTCAGGGCTTTCTCAGATATGATTGCTCTATATGTAGTTGTGGTTTTGGTGTGTCCACAGAGGAGGCAAGCCCAGGGTCTTTCTACTCCACCATCTTGTCTCCCTTTTCTCACAAGGGTGGCATTTACCCTTGGTGTGTTTTCAGGAGTACTCCTGTATTATGCACTCCTAAATGCCTTTACTATCAAACCATAAATTTCACCATTAAATATTTATTCCTTTGGTGAGTTCAAGCATGGACCTACGGAGGGCAGATATCACCAAGAAGCCATTAATACCTTAGCATAATTTGCAATTTAAAACCTGTCAGGGCTTCCCTGGTGGTGCAGTGGTTGAGAGTCCGCCTGCCGATGCAGGGTACATGGGTTCATGCCCCGGTCCGGGAAGATTCCACATGCTGCGTAGCGGCTGGACCCATGAGCCGTGGACGCTGAGCCTGCGCGTCCGGATCCTGCGCTCCACAACGGGAAAGGCCACAACAGTGAGAGGCCCGCGTACAGAAAAAAACAAACAAACAAAAAAACAACCCTGTCAGTGGCTTCCTGATGCTTCAGGATAAGCCATGACATCTTTCCTATGGTCTCCAAAGCCTCCATGGCCTGACTTTCCCCTCCTTGCTCTTGTGTCTTTCTTCCAGTTGTTCAAATGTTCAATGGTTGCTCCTGACTTGGGCCTTTGAACAAGCTGCTCTACCTGATTAGAAAGCTCTTTCTCCTACTGACATCTGAGCTACTGAGGATAGAGGCAGGAGCTCTTCTGCTCATTTCTGTGTCCTCATACGAAATTCAATGCCTGGTGCCTATCTTATGCTGCTAAGTACATACTTGTTAAATAAATGGATGAATGAATAAATGAAACCAGTTCCTGAATGATGGCACTGAGGTCAGCGTAGAGTTTTATTTGTTTGATGGGCAGAAGAGTGAAGAATAAATGGCAAGGTTGGAAAAAGAGAGAGAATGCTGACAGAGAGGCTTCTTAATAAAAATTTGGTTTGGGGACTTCCCTGGTGGCACAGTGGTTAAGAATCCACCTGCCGATACAGTGGACACAGGTTGGAGCCCTAGTCCGGGAGGATCCCACATGCCACAGAGCAACTAAGCCTGTGCGCCACAACTACTGAGCCCATGTGCCACAACTACTGAAGCCCGCGTGCCTAGAGCCTGTAGTCTGCAACAAGAGAAGCCAATGCAATGAGAAGCCAGCACACTGCAACAAAGAGTAGCCCCTGCTTACCACAACTAGAGAAAGCCTATGTTCAGCAACAAAGACCCAATGCAGCCAAAAATTAATTAATTAATTTTTAAAAATTTGGTTTGGCTGCATGTCAGAGAAAATAATAATGGTTTAAAAAAGTTAGGAAGTTCTGAGGTAAGCATCCAAGAATGACACGGTGCTCCACGGTTATCAGAAACCAAGCTCCAATATTTGTACTCCACCAATGTTATGAGTGGCGTCAGTCTTCAAGGTTGCTTCAAGGTCCAAAAAGGTTGTTAAGGCTCCAGCTATCACATCCAGATTCCAGGCAAGAAAAGAGAGCAAGAGGATAAATGATATACTATCCAGATGAATAAGCCACTTTTAAGGATCTGTCCCAGAAGTCCCACCCAATAAGTTGTGTTGACCTCTCATTGGCCATGCCCACTGCATAATATAATGTTTTAACTAGACAGATTGCCAGCCAAATAAAATTGTGATTCCATTGGTGAAGAAGAAAGGGAGATTGGATATTCGATAGGCAACCAGCAGTCTCAGACACTGGGGCTAATGACTTGGAAGAAGAATCCATTTATTCACTTCACTTATGGCTTCACTCACTCATGGAGAAGGTATTTAAGACACACTGACCTCCTAGGCTGGATACTGGACAGGGAAGGAGAGGCATGAATATGAAGATAATGGGAACTGGTCTTCACATCCAAGATGCTCAGATTCAAGTAGCGCACAGGCTGATAAGAAGAAGTTAAGCCCAGAGCCAGAATTAGCAAACAACTGAGATGAGGGGCAGCTAAATACTGTAGGTGTTGGGAGAGACTCTTTTTTCCTAGAAGTGACTGGGAGGACCCAGGAGGAAGCTTTGATGAACAGATAAAATTTTGCCAAGTAGGGAAGATTGTTGTAGAGAATACATTTCAGGTGGAAAGAACAGCTCAGGCAAAGACATAAAGGTTGCAGCCTGTACGTACCCAGAGATGAACAACAGCAGGAATAAGAACTGGGCAGCAGGAAGTAATCCAGAAAATCGGTACCAGGTTCCTCATGACCAGTCCCTGCCCATTGCCCCAGTCTCCTCCAATTTACTCTGGCCCTTTACTACTTAGATAAAATGGTAAAATGTTTTACTGAAAGTATACCTTTCTGGAAGAATTTTCATGAAGTTTTTTTTTTTTCAGTACGCGGGCCTCTCACTGTTGTGGCCTCTCCCGTTGTGGAGCACAGGCTCCGGACGCGCAGGCTCAGCGGCCATGACTCATGGGCCTAGCGGATCCGCGGCATGTGGGATCTTCCCGGACCGGGGCACGAACCTGTGTCCCCTGCATCGGCAGGCAGACTCTCAACCACTGCGCCACCAGGGAAGCCCTTCATGAAGATTTTAAGTGCTGTCTCTATCACTCAAACTTTTAAAATGTTAACATTTGAAAACACCCAGGAGAGGTATACAAGGACACATTTTATTATGGAGATTATACAGGTCACATTTTTGTTTGAACCTTTGAAAGAATTTAGTCTTTAACATTTTCCGATTTAAAAATTTTTAAATCTTTTAACAAAACTTTCAAGTAACACAATACCTTTCATTGTAGAATTTGTTTATAAAAATTCATCCCTTGAAATATTTTGATCCTTTTTAATAGTAACCACAGCATTTGTACTATGTTGCTTTCTAAAATACTCATCTTGCTCCCTTTTCTTATCTGGAATCTGGATGTGATACCTGGAGCCTCAGCAACCATTTTGGAAGGTTTTGGATAAAAGTCACATGGGCCTTCTAGCTGTGTCTCCAATAGACAATGAGTCTATTGTTCCACACCTCAGGGCCTTGGTTCACCCCTTCCTTTTGTCTGGAGGATCATCTCCGCCCTTTACCTGGCTGACCCTTTCTCATCCTTTCTGTCTCAGATCAAAAGTCACTGTCCATGGGCTTCCCTGGTGGCACAGTGGTTGAGAGTCCGCCTGCCAAAGCAGGGGACACGGATTCGTGCCCGGGTCCGGGAAGATCCCACATGCCACAGAGCGGCTGGGCCCGTGAGCCATGGCCGCTGAGCCTGCGCGCCTGGAGCCTGTGCTCCGCAACGGGAGAGGCCACAACAGTGAGAGGCCCGCGTACCGCAAAAAAAAAAAAAAAAAAAGTCACTGCCCATAGAGGTTTTCCCCACCATCCTTTCTAATGTTCACTCTGTTTTTCTCACTCAGTACACCTTACTCTGTACTTCATAACATTTATTGCAATTTGAGATTTTTTACTTATAAGATTATCTGCTTAATATTTGTCTCCCCCATTAAATCATGAGCTCTGAGAGGCTAGGTCTGGCTCTTTTTGTCTATCACTTGGTGAAGCTTAGCACATAATGGGCATCCAATGGAAATTCATTGGATTAATTGATATGTGTGTGTGTTATAGCTAAAGACTGACAGGAAATTAACGTCCAAGGAAGATAAAAAGTAGCAAAGTAATTAGCTGTACTCTTGTACACTTTAATTCTGAAAGTTAATTGGTTATTTGATGAAAGCTTACCACCTTGGTCAGAGATGTTAGCACAGGGAGAGGTTTGATGAGCAGTGGCTTCCCAGTTTGAAATGAAAGGCATGAAATTCAAGTACATTTATGAAATGCAAACATCACTTAGCAAAAGTCTAGAACCAGGCACAACTTCTTCTTCCTATGTTTTGGGCATAGTCCTGTCATTAATTTGTTGAAACCTCTCCTGTGGGTTGTCTGCTGTCATTTGTTTGCTCAGTGAAACCTGGCTTCTAGAATTCCATTAGTTGGGAATTCATGATTGCTCAATACAACCAGGTCAAGGTGTACTCTAGATCCTCTGAAAGGAAAGTTTCCTGAGCAAATGAACCAAAATCATGAATTTTCAAGGATGCAGGTCAATTATCAGGGAAACTGAGGTGCTCTGTAGCAACATAGAGCAATCTATTTGCATGCAATTAATATGCTAATTTCAAAGCACTATTCACTATTCGTTGAAATAGGGGACTCCGAAGGATAGCCATGCTAGGTAATGCTGGGAGGCTTATTAGGGTTTGCCTGCCTGCGTTTAAATGTAACACAACTACAACTACCTTAGTTGTAGAGAGAGAGAAAGAAAAAAGAAAAACCCCAAGACACAGTATAGAAAACTAACAAAACAATATTGGGGGAAAAATACCTGCCAGAGACTATCAACAGTGATACGATTTTTTTGTTTTTAAGTTTAAAACCTTACGAACACATAGAAACATAGTAAAATTATAAAAACAAGTATGGGGAAATTCAGAGCAGTGATTAGCACTATAGGAAAGGAGGGAAATAGTATAAACAAGAGGCTTTGACTGCATTTGCAATACATCCTTTTTTAAGCTGAGTGTTGTGTACCCAAATGTTTATGGAAATATTTCTCTGTGGCTTTTTTGCGTGCCTAGATGTTTCAGTATAATGTAATTTTAAAAGGGGGAGTCAGTGTTTTACTTTCTACAAGAAATGACACCGGGCTACAGTGAAGGTGAGAGGTGGCCAGACTCTACATGAAACTAGGAAAAGCTTCTAATTTCTCACTGCTTGGCCAGAGGTGCCCTGTCATTGGCGGGTGGTTCAGCCAGCACACGGCGATGCCTGCAAGCAGTAAGTGTGGTAACCTCCCAGAATGCCCCACTCGGCCCGCTGCAATGCAGTGTGCATTCCCTGGGAAGTCATGCTTCCTCCAGGTGAAGGATGGGATCGCTCCATCTCTGTCACCTGCACGGAGAAGGAAGTGCTGTAGAGAGACAGATGAGGTCATCTATTATCAAGTAGGCAAAAGAGAGACCTAAGAGGCACCTGCAGCTCACCAGATGTTCTATCAATCATCAGTCAGGAGGATGGGAGCTTATCTCCTCCTCCCTGTTGCCCCCCATCCAGCCTCTCCAGGGAAGAATTAGACAAGAGACGGGCTCATGGACCAGTCCCCTAAAACCTGGCCTGAGGATGGGGTGGAGGCACTTCCGGCAGCCGCAGGAGACATTGCTCCTGAGCTGTAAAAATACCCTAGAAGAGAGGATAATCTGGAAGGGTTGTGTACTTGGGACCGTGATGAAGCCTGATGAATATCTCCCCTTGAATCCTTAAAAGAAGACCCAGCCAATACTATATTCGTCTTCTTCTTCTTCATCGTCATCATCATCAAATACTACTCTAAATCAAGAACTGTGCTAAGAGTTCCATCAGCAAGTTTTTCATTTACCCCTGGCAACAGCTTTACAAGAAAAGCACTATTAATGTCCGCATGTTCCAGCTGAGGAAACTGAGGCAGAGACAGATAAGTAAACAACCCGAAGTCCCCCAAAGTGGACTCCCATCAATGCGCCGTCTCCTTTGCAGCACCATTGGCATGTCAATGATACCCCATTGACTTCCAGCTGGGGAGGTAGATATGGTCCCACTGCATCCCAAAGCACCCTGGGCAGGGGTGGCACACCCAGAACAGCTATGTCTGATCAGGCAAGGCCCAGAGGCCAAGGTCTTCAAAGCCCAACCTCTAGCACAGGAACCCAGGGTAGTTACACAACTTTCCCCAGAACCCAAAAGGCTTTTCACAACCTTACGAATCCTTGGAGATGAGGAAGGACACGGTCATTAGGAGAAACCAGAAGCCTAGAAAGACCTAACCCATTCCCACCGAGCGAAGCACAACCCCTGTGGTCTCTGGGAACCCCCATCCACCAGCCACTCCTACTTGCTGGCCCTTGGGGAACAAGCAACAGAGAGCAACAAGCCGCACCCCGCAACACACACTGGAAGCCCAGTAACTTCCACATCCACGGTGCTTCACCGTGTGATCTGGAAACCTCTTTTTCTACCTTGGAACCTTGGAATGTTCTGTGTCAATGACTTTGAGCGGCACCCAGAGATGGAAATAGAGTGCCCTGAGGCAACCTGATGCACTTACAGGTTTGACACACAGGCTTTGGGCTATATGGAAAGTCCTAATAGTGGAACTGGAAGCATCCAATGGGTAGGAAAAGGAGCAGATGGGGAGAGGAGATGGCAGCGTTCCTGGCTGAGAACAGAACTGTGCTGTTAAAACACAACCCGCTTGTCCATGCCCTCCCCTTGACCCTGAGGATATTAATGAGCATAAGGTCCCACAGGGAGGAATTACCCTTCGTCATTTCACAGGCTGAGGATCTACTTCAGCTCCACTTTACCCTGTCCCAGCCCCCTCCCTCCCTCTCCCAAAAGCACCCCATCCAAAGCCAGGTTCACTCTCAAAGCCATGTCCATTGCTCTAACCACTGGTTGCCCTGGGAAATCACACACTTCCCATCCAAGGCAGATGTATTAATCTACTCAGGCTGCCATACAAAATACCACAGGCTGGATGACTTAAACAAGCTTATTTCTCACAGTTCTGGAGGCTGGGAGTCCAAGATCAAGATATCAGCAAGTTTGGTTTCTTCTGAAGCCTCTCTCCTTGGCTGGTAGATGCTGTCTTCTCCCTGTGTCTTCACATGGTCTTACCTTCATTGTGTCTTAATTTTCTTTTCTTATAAGGACACCTGTCAGATTGGATGAGAGCCCACCCCATGAGCTGATTTCAACTAAATTACCCCTTTAAAGGACCTAGCTCTAAATACAGGCACACCCTGAAGTACTGGGGGTTAGAAATTCAAAATATGGATTTTGTGGACACAGCAGGAGAGAAAGCAGATTCAGAGAAATGCAGTGAGTGTATATGTCATCTGACAAATTTTTCGGTCCATTGGGATCTACCTGGATTTACATCGCTTCTCATTCTTTTCTCTGTTCCCCCCTGCAGTCTCTAAATTTTGACATATTAAAGGCTTTCACATTCCTCAAGATATTATATTTTCTCTTTGCACCTGGAATTAGAGCAAATTTAAAGCATCCCTCTAAGTGCAGGAGATGAGCCCTGGAAAATATTGCTATCACATCCAATATTGGCACAAATTATCTTCTGAGTTGGGCTAGACTGCACCAATTAATTAGCTCAGTGAATAGCAACCATCAGTCCTCCTGATGGACTCTCCTCTGAAACTCTCCTTATTTGATTTCCTTGAATTATCGCCCAAGACAGGCTCAACAAAGGATGCACAAAATATTATGGAATTCCGGACCGACAGGGTGGAGTCATGCCAGGCCCTGTGCCCCATCAAAATGAATAACCTGAAATTACAAAACCCGGAGGGAGTGCTGAAGCAGACGTGGAGAGGTGAGAACGGAGAGGAGTAGAGGGAGCCCCCGGTCTGCTAACAAACCCAGTTCATCACAACTGGAGAGACAACGGGAGCCTCACCCCTCCCTGAACCCCATGTCCCGATCATCTTCCAGGAGGAACTGTTCGGAGTGGTCTCCTCCACGGCCCCTGTGAAAAAAGCAGCCAAGAACACCCCCAAACTGATACAGTGGTAAGCAGCTTTCAGCATACACAGACTCTAAACACAATATGGCATTAGGGGCTTGCACTGGGGAATTGTTTCCATGACTGGAGTCATCATTTTAAAAGCATTTGCCAAATTCCTGTGGACAATGTCCAAGGTATGATTTTACCAGTGCCCTCCTGCCTTGAGTGAAAGCCTCTACATGTGCTGTGGACAGAGCCCACTAACCTGTGGTCACCTTTGGGTGCATTAGAAAGGCCCCTCTGTGGGAGAATATGGTCTCATCCCACCTCCATCATCGCCATGCAGACAGAATGGTGCCCCATCCATTTGGGGGCTGGGGGATGCTGCCCTGGGAAAGGGTACAGGGCTAATGCAGTCCCTAGATCAGTGCCTGTGCATAGAAAGTACTGTACACTAGGTATTGTTATTTACTCTAAGCTCCATGAGGGTGTCTGTCCTGTTCACCTTTGCCTAATGCAGGGACTGGCAAAGGGCCAGGGCAATTGAAGGGAACGGTAGATCCCAGGCAGAGGGAACTGTCATATTAGCAGCACTAGGAACCAGGATTTTGCTTCCTAGGATGTAGAATAAGGGAACCATTTATCCACACTGACTCCCGTCTTATACTTTATGACCTTAGAACAAGGGAATTATGCTATGTGTAAAAAAAAAGCCAATCTCAAAATGTTACATACGAAAGCATTCCATTTACACAGCATTCTTGAAGTGGCAAAAGTATACAGATGGTTTCATGTTACTCTTATACATGAAACTGTCACATTTCTGACAATGACCTCCCTCACCTACCCTCCTCAGTGCTTTCATAGGGTAGCATCCAATTCACCGCTCTTCGTGCCATGGCCTAATCCGGTGCCTGACCCCAGAGTAGGTATAAATATCAACCTGTTGAACAAATAAATGAAAGAGCACATTGTGACTCCAGGTAAGGAAAGCAGGTGGATGGCCAGGAACTGTAGGCAACCTAGACTAGAGGTTTAGAGAAGCCCCAACAATTCACAAGGGGAATCCAAGCGAGAGGCCAGCCAGCATCCCCATGTAGCCTTCCTTCCAAGAATGGTGTGGTTTCAGAGGACCAGACATCCCCAGGGGCCTTGTAAAACAGGTGAGTGGCTGCCCCTGGCCAGAGGCAGAGCATGGCTAGAGGTAGACCTTGAATTTGGGATCCAGAAATGGGCATATCTGCCTAACAGACTGTGTTCTTGGAGAAATGGCTACTCCAGGTGGGCCCTGGGCTCCCTCCAGGCGCCAGTCTGAGCCAGCTCTGTCCCCAGATTTCTCCCACTCTCCCTACGTCCACTCAGCTCTTCAAGGCCCTCCCACCATGCTGGGCCCAGATGCATTCCCCTTCTACCCACTGTCAGTGTCTCTTACCTATGGGTGTGTCTAAAATGACACAGCAATGACACAGTTGTTTTCAGAGACAACGTGAAGTTGGTCACCTGAAGCGGGGAGTGAGATCTATGTTTTGAAGAAAATGGAGTTGAAAGCGTTTAACCTCGAATCACCAACAGGAGCAATAAATTAGGGAGAGACCAGTGAACAGGAAATCACAAGGGAAGAGGCCCATTCCTAGGCCAGAGGAGGACTTTCTTGGGCGATGCAGTTAGTAACCCTTCATGGAGATGCTGATAACTGGGGCCTGGCTGCCTGAACCACTGTGAGAGGAGAGGGGATATGGCCCAGAGGGGATGTTCCAAGGCTGTCCACTTGTCCCCAGAAGCCCAATCCTGGGCATGGACCTTGCAGGTCAGAGAAATGCACAGAGATCTCAGCAGGAAATGGACATCCTTTTGCAACTCTACAAGGAGTGTACAGGGCAGGCTCTTGAGGGGCTTTCAAAGGGAAGGTATATTTCTAGCACTTGTCCGGTTGCTAACGTGATTTGCAACATTGGGCAATTTACATAAACTTCCCAGCAATGCAACTCTACGGCCCTTCTGAGGGCTTACTCTGGGGAAAGGCAGAGATGAATGCAATATGGCTTTGGATTTCCAGAGCTCTACAGTGTAGTGGGAGGGACAGAAACGTTGGCCACAAAGCATAATAGCAAGCAAGGCAGTTGGTGATAAGGTAGCCCACATCAGTGTGATGTAAGAAGCAGTCTTTGGAAGCAACCTAAGTGTCCATGGACAGATGAATGGATAAAGAAGATGTCATATATATATATATATATATATATATATATATATATATATATATATGGAATACTACTCAGCCATAGAAAAGAATTGAAATACTGCCATTTGCAGCAACATGGAGGCATCTAGAGATTATCGTACTAAGTGAAGGAATTCAGTCATAGAAAGACAAATATCATATGATATTATTTATATATGGAATATAAAAAATGATACAAATAAGCTTATTTACAAAAGAAAAACAGACTCACAGACATAGGAAACAAACTTATGGTTACCAAAGGGGAAGGAGAGGACAGTTAAATTAGGAGTTTGGGATTAACAACTAACAAACTACTATATGTAAAATAGATAAACAACAAGGACCTATTGTATAGCACAGGGAACTATATTCAATATCTTATAATAACAAATAATGGAAAAAATCTGAAAAAATATATATTTGTACATGTGTGTATATACACACACACACGTATAACTGAATCATTTTGCTGTACACCTGAAACTACCACAATATTGTAAATCCACTATACTTCAATTAAAAAAAAAAAGAATAGTCAAACCCAGGTTGCACACCCAGCTTTACCGCTTTTTACTTGATGGACCTTTGGCAAGTTATTTCGCCTCCTGGAGCCCCAGTTTCCCAGATCTAAGGAGGGATCTCATTTCTGAGAAGTTGTGCTAGGCAAGGAAAGCGGAAGAGCATGAGTCACAGGGACAGAAAGGCCCAGGACATCGTTCTGAAGCTGCCTGTGTGTGAACTGAGATTTTGAGTTTTACATCTAGGCGCTCTGCTGAGATTCATGTCATCCAAGAACTCAAAGAAATCTGAAGAAATCCTCTGGAGATAAAACTCCAGAGTTTGGACCAGCCTCGGCACTTAAATGTTTGCTGAAAGAATGGGAGGGAAAACAAGAGAATGAGTGGAGTAAATACAAGATTTCAATCAAGACGGACTCCCTTACCTCTGAGTGAGAACCTCAACTGACCCCCTAAAAGTAAAGGACATTGTACTTATTTGTTTGTTTACTTAATATGCATCAGGCATTGTTGTCAGTGCTTTACCTCAGTGTTTACCTAAGTAAACTAACTTAATATTCCCTTAACTAACCCAGGGAGGTGGTGGTATTATTATCCCCATTTCACAGGTGAAGAACCTAAGCTCAGGGGTAAGTGTCTTGCCAAAGGTCACACAACTAAAAGGGGAGCAAATCCAGGCTTCCACCTCAGGCATTTGGCTCGGGGAAACCATGCTGCTATTCCAGTAAGGAGGCTGACACAATGCCTGAGGGCTTGTGGGGGTTTGATTAATGGTCCCATCCATTTACACGAGCCAGCTCAGACCGGCTGCCCCTGAGAAGGTGTCCAGAGCCCAAGGAAGGCTGCCCTTGACCTCTGTTTTTTTTTTTTTTTTTTTTTTTTTTTTTATTTATTTATTTTTGGCTGAGTTGGGTCTTTGTTGCTGCTCGTGGGCTTTCTCTAGTTACGGCGAGTGGGAGCTACTCCCCCTTGCGTTGCGTGGGCCTCTCACTGCAGTGGCTGCTCTTGTTGCGGAGCACGGGCTCTAGACACGCGGGCTTCAGTAACTGCAGCACTCGGGCTCAGTAGTTGTGGCTCACGGGCTCTAGAGCACAGGCTCAGTAGTTGTGGCGCACGGGCCCAGCTGCTCCGCGGCATGTGGGATCTTCCCGGACCAGGGCTCGAACCCACGTCCCCTGCATTGGTAGGCGGGCTCTCAACCACTGTGCCACCAGGGAAGCCCTTGACCTCTGTTTTGAGTCAAGGGGCCCAGTTTAAGGACTTTACCAGCAAGCCCCCTCAACATTACCATGCCTTCTCTGAGCCTGGGGCTCAATTCTCAATGAAGTATCATTGAGCCTACAGCAGCCGTCCACTTCAAGTCTCCCAGAAAAAGTCCCTACCTGGCTCCTTTCCTCAAGCAGGAATAGCAGATGGGTCTGTCCTTGTGCCAAGTGTGGCCAATCAGTATTGGCTATACCTGCAACACTGAGTGGAAAAGGACTTGGGGTCACACCTGAACTCACCAGGAAAGACACCCTGGTCAGTCACTGATGTCCCCATGGGCACAGAACACAGGTTTCCTGTCACTGGCCTAGCATCTCACTCAACCTCATGGCTGAGTCTCCAAGTCCTCTGATGTTTCGACCAACTGGGCTGGATGCCTTCCTCTGGTCACCTACAGGATGTTAAGCCATTACGTCAGCCAGGATGTTACCAAATCAGGTCCGTTTGCCCGACGCTCAGCAAACCAAACGCTGAGCTGACAAGGTTTGCAGCAGAGAAAAGGTTTATTCCTGAGGCAGACAAGTGAGGAAACAGGAGAACAAATTTCAAATCTGCCTCTCCGAAGATAGGGTTTAGGAATATTTATCAGACAAAGGGGAAGGGTGGTCTGAGGCATGGGGAAAAGTGATTGGAGGCAAGAAAAGTGAGGTAATCAGGGTTCTGCGCAAGCATAAGTGAGCTTCGTGGCTCTTTCTAGGACACAGCATTGGCGTGTTCTGAAGGTGGAGTTTTTGGCCCTCTGATGCCAAAGGTCATCCATTGGACACCCACACAGGCCCAATTGAGTGGTTGGTGGTCTCAGTAGGTCTGAACTGGGCAAGAACTAGCTCCAAGTTTCTGAAAAACAATGTAAGCAGCAGTTACTATAGTGGTCCATCCATCAGAGGTGTTGTCTTTAAGGAAGCTAGTGGGAGTTTAGTTTAAAAGCAACTTAAAGGTAAGCGAGGCAGGTTAGGCCTGGAGAGCCTAATCAGGTTAGCCCTCAGTTTCAAGAGCTCTGCTGGTTGTAACGGAAATCCAGCTCTGTATGAGCAAACAAAAAAGAAGAAAGAACTAGTTCCCGTCCCTGAATCATTTCGGAGCGGATTTCTCACCCTCTCCATCTCTCTGCTTTCTTCTGTAGTAACTCAGCCTCACGTAGGTTCTCCCCATCAGTTACCAGTTTTGCTAACCGTGTTCTTTATCTAGAGTTTCAGCAAAAGTCTCAGAATTGGATCTCATTGGCTACATCGACCCATCACATGACCACCCCTAAACCAACCACTCTGGCCAAGGGATGCCCCAGTGGGCTGTGTCTGGGTTACATGACTGCCTCTGAAATGGATAGGGAGTTAGGAGTGAGGTCAATTCCACTAACATTCTATGAACCTGAAGGGGAAAAGGGCTGGTTCTCCAAAGGAAACTTGGGGTGATTTTTTTCAGAAGCAGTGGGAATGGATTCTGACACAAAGACATCATATATCTACCGTGACTCCCGTATATCGAATACTTGCCCTCATTCGATGATATATTTAGTTCTCAGGTCTCTCTCCTATTCTATTCCCTGGTGTGGCCTGTTCCTAGCAGAACCCTCTTAAAGGTCAATGTAGCCCTTTATGAGAAGGAAAAAGTTGCTTGTGATTTTGAAGGGGTCTGGATCCCGGTCATCTGTGTGTCTTTCCTCCTTTCCTCTGTGGTGACATCAAGTAGCTATCCTGGAGCTGCCTTCTTCCAGTACCTACCTAGGGAAGAGAGGCCAGGGGTCAAAGGCCATGCCACTGCAACTGATACCTTTACAGGAGGGGAAAGACCATAGGGAAGGGAAGTCCTGGAATACCCTTGGTTCTACCATTCCCGTGTCCACTTGCCCTCCTCCACCACTGCCACATGACGCTCCTGCCAGACTCCTGCTGGGAAGAGGTGGAGGAATGAGACGTTGGGCCTGAGAAGTAGAGTGAGACCTTGTTATCGCAGATCTTGAAGGAATTTCAGCTGGTGCAGGTGGGCCAGGAAGCCCTGTGGGCCTCTGAGAGAGAGCATGATAAAACAGAGAGTCCCACAAACTAGTCAATCAACCAACCAAACTAATCTTCATTCTCTGGATTTCTTTCCATAGACCTCAATCCTGGGGAGATAAGCTCTGCACTGGCTCACATCAGAAAGGAGTTCTGCCACTTGACATTTGTTTTAATTATGGAAATTTTTCAGATATAATAAAAAATGTAGAGAATAATCTAATAAACCCCCCCGTACCCGTGACTGGGCTTCCACAGTTATTAACTCAGGGCTACTTTTGTTTCATCTATAGCCCCACCCATCCCCTTTCCACCCTGGATTACTTTGAAGCTAATCCAGACTTCATATATCCTTAAGATGTTCATACTGTAAGTGCCCCAGAAGATCTGGAGATTCCATTCTCCTTGAGAAGAAAGGAAACCGGCCTGTTATTACTACGTCATTTACCCAAGGAGATACTGCCCTTCCTCCTCCACAAACATGGCCCAACTCTCCTTATTTAATATTATCCTTTGGCTCTTTATGAGAGGAAAATTGCAACTCCAGTTATTCTTGTCTGGAAATGCTCAGCTGGAGTGATTACAATGTTATCTCCCTGGGTACCGCCATTGCCCTCATCCTGCCACCTTGCCCACCCCCAGCTCTGTCCACTTTCTGGGTCTGAGCCTGGTTTTCTAGCCTGCTCCCCACTTCCTCTTATGTGATTTTTAGATGCCTCTCCCTCCTTCCCCAGGATTCCAAGACACACAGATGGTCCAGGAAACCATGATAGCCTAAAAACCTTCTTTCCCGTTTCATAAACCCAGCACAGAACCGTCTCTCTCCCATGCCCTGTACCAGCTTGCCAGTTGCTGCGGATCCTGGAATCAAAGAGAGAATTGGGTTTCTCATCTAAACACGGACTGACCTTGCACTTTCAAACCATATGTTATCTCCACCCTGGCAATACTCCTCGAATAACTAATCAATGCAAAAGAAAGTTTGGGAGGAAAAAAAAAAAAATGCAATGAAAATTATTATTATTACTTAAAGAGCCAGAGAAAGATAGCAACGTCCTTCTAAAGTTACAACACCATCTTTAGCAGCTGCAGGGTACATTAAAGCGAGGGGCCGGGGGAGGGAAGATAGGGCATATTTCAAAGCTGACGGCTGCAGTAACAAAAAGCAAGGGGGGTATTGCGTGGAATACGCCAAGTGTTTGAAGTGGACAAGATTTCTAGCATGTTGCCTTGATGCCGGTACATACTTAATAACAGATGTTTGGTCTCTCTTGGCAGATAATTGTCCTGCTGTAAGGTTGACTTGACCTGCCTGAGCGATCCGGCTTCGAATACCCCAGCAGTAACAAACGATCCCAGCTTCTCTCTTTTTTACTAGCAGAATGCTCAGCCACGCTTCCTTTTAAGCACATAATTACTCAGCGGCAACTGAAGCCCATCTATCCCCCTCTCCTAATGGCCACGGAGCCATTTGGCCATAATTTATGGGGACAGGGTTCAAAGTTTTAATAATATTTGGATAATATCATTGCCCACACGTCGGTGGCGTCGTGATGAATAGAAGGGGAGTGGGCTGATTTTGATTCCGTGCATGACAGCGCGAGCCTTAACGACTGGGTGCCCGGCATGGCCTTTATGGAAACTGCCACCAGGCCATCAGCTCATGAATTATAGATCTGGGCATGAAGGATTATAAACAGCAGTGGGGATCACACAGGGACGCTTGTTCATGAGGAACTGTCCTGTTAGTGCCTCTTCTTATGCAGATAAATGAATCGCAGGGAATACCAAAACGGCGTAAATAAACCCTTAGCGAATAACAGATTAGCACATCAACATAAAAAACCCAGTGCCGGGGCCTGCTCGGGGATATTTATGTTTATACTCTCTGCTCAAGTGGCTCCCTGGTTTTTTGGCTTCTTCCTGCTCACCTCATAATTCCCACATCCTAACGGCACCTCTGGGCACGTTTCTCGGATGCTCTGCGGAGCCCGTTGGCATTTGTACACCAGTTTGCTCAAAGAATCCCTTTTGGACGGGCAGATGGGTAAAGGATGCTCATCCAATACAGGACAGACTTGATTAGAATTGCCTTGGTGGAGTCATGGAGTGCCCTCCAAACACTCCACATATAGGCAAGTGCTAACGGGATAAGAGGAGGCATTTCTGCCCCGAGAAACAGAAAGAAGGGACGGGGTCTCAGCCATAAGCCTTAGCGATGATCAAGTTCAACCCATACCAAGTTCAACGCATAACGCTGCCAGAGAGCAGGTGGTAAAAGTGAGCCTGAGAGGGAAGGAGCTCCCTCTAAATTATACAACTTTGTTGCCAAGTCAAGAGTTCTGACTCCCAAGTGGTGCCCCCAGCTGCCTTATCTGGCCTGAGTTTTCTCTCCCAGAAACGTAAACGTTCAACACCAGCCCCCAATGATAGTGTTAAAACTAAAGCAACGTTTGCCAACTCCCTCCTGTTCATCTAGACTGACTCACCCCAAACTTTGACAAGATTCACGTGCCATAAGCAAGCGCTGAACTTATGCACTCGATATCCATTTAATCTGAAGGATTTATTTGGAAAGAACAGCAATTATAGCCGCACCTCAGAATAACTAGGAAATGGCACGTTTAGATCTCTTTAAATAGCTTACAGGCGTTCTAAATAGCCCTCGCCTACGCCCAGGTTCTGATCTTGAGCTGTCACTTGCCTGGGCCTTCTCGCAAGAGACCAGGAGCAGGTGGGAGCTGGTTTCAAACATCTCAGCTTGTTTCTCTACTGTGAGGCATCATGTATGATGCTTTCTGCTTTCCAAAGCATCTAAAAACATGTTACCTTTTTTTTTTTTTTTTTTAAATCGTACCAGGAAAAGGGAGGTAGCAGAAAGGCAACAACATTTATCGAACCCCAACATTTAAAAAGATTATCATACGGGGACTTCCTTGACGGTCCAGTGGTTAAGACTCCGTGCTTCCACTGCAGGGGGGCACGGGTTCAATCCCTGGTCAGGGAACTAATATCCTGCATGCTGCTTGGGGTGGCCAAAACAAAAAAACAAACAAACCCCCAAAACAACAAAAAAATTATTATACAAAAATTAACTTTGGGAGGTTCACAGTTTTAAGAATTTTATTACATATACAGAGTCCTGTAGCCACCAACACAATCAGGATACAGAACAGAATTATCACCCCTAAATCTCCCTCCTGCTGGTTTTTTAAAAAGTCAAATCTTCTCCCAACCCCTAACCCCTAATCCGCATCAACCACTGATCTGCTCTCTGTCACTTTTTTTCTGTCTTCTGGGAATGTCATATAAATGAAATGATATAGTACTCCACCTTTGGAAACTGGCTTCTTTCACACAGCATAATGTCTTTGAGTTCCATCCAAGAGGTTGCCTGTATCTAGTACAGTCTTTTTTTTTTTTTGCTGAGTCATATTCAACTGCAGACTGGACATCGAGTCGGGGTATATCAGGCATTTCTGGTTATACCATCATTATACCATCATTTCTGAGATGACCATAATGGCTGGCAGCTACGAAACCCAGTACATCTATCCTAGTATTTTATTATATTAACTCATTTAATCTCTCAACAACCCGATGGGGCAGCTACTAGCATTATGTCTATTTTGCAGACAAGAAAATCAAGCGATAGAGAGGTGACATAGCTTGCCCAAGGTCACACAGTAGGTAAGTACAAAATCACTTCTGAGGTTAGAACTGGGTCCAGCCTTGTATTTCATAATGAGAGATCATAATTGTAAATGTTTCTGGCAGGGAGATGAGACATTTAAATCTCCAGGGAGGTATAAAAATCTGATAGCTTTTTCCCTTCAAGAAGCAGGCTATGCTGGGGATCGGGGACAACTGACATGACCAGAAGAAGAGCAAGAAAAAGGGACCAAGGTTTCCCTCTACACCATATTGCTAAGGCCCACTTACAGAGTTTGCACCACCTACACACATCCAGGAGACAACCACACTTGAACTGAATACAGTGGCTGATAAATAGGATATATCTCGACCTCCGTTCATCCTGCCTGGTCTCAGGGATTGGAAAGAGAACCAGACCTGAGAATTTGGAATTATTTACCATGAATCCCGGGGCTGCCGACCTCAGGCCTCCTAAAGGGCAGTCATCAATCATCAATGTTCTTATCCAGCCTGAGATGCTGCTGCTGCCCTTAGAACCATAACTGCCAGTAAAAGTAGATGTGGATTCCAGGTGTCAACCTACCCCGTATTGTTCATGTGGGGAAACTGAGGCCCAGAAAGAGAATGGGCTTGCCCAAAGGCACACAGCAAATCAGTAGCAGATCCAGCCTGTAACCTAGATCCTGTCTCCCACTCATCCACTCATTCATCCATTCATTCAACAAATACTGTACTTACCACACGCCAAGTACTTTTCTAGATGCTAGAGACAAATGATGAATAAGACACAACACTTGCCTTCATGGAGTTATAGTTTTGGCAGGAAGAAAGACATTAAACTAATGATCACAAAGAAACAGATCATTTCAAACTGTAATAATAAAAACTATAAAATTGTCTCAAGAGCCTCAGGCAATGTGTTTCCCAATAAACCTAGCTGCTTCCATTTCTTAAAGGAAGGAGGGCAAAGTTTCCTTCAGTGGTAGACACTTCCACATGCCCTCTAAATAAGGTGATGCAAAAGTAGTTATATAGCTCTATAGCTTTTTATTATAGATGTCCAATGCTGGCTCCCCAATTATCACTAACAACCTGTTGATAAGGCAAAGCTGAGTCTATTGGTCACTGCGGTGGAAAGTGTCACTTTAACAGAGCTTGGGTAGCGTCTGAAAGAGGGAAAGGCAGGGTCATTTTTACTGAGATTCTGTACTCTGATTTAAGGAGGGTTTTCAAAGTGGCGGGAGGGGCAGTTGGTTAGCATTCAGGAAGGACCCTGTTAAGATAGCTGAGGATTGATGGAAACAGCAAGGGTGACGATTTTGACGCGAGGGTTTCAAAGAGTCTTGGGGGATAAAATGTGTTAGAGGCTTGCTATTGAAGAGTTTATGGGCTATTCCTGTAATGAACAGCAAAGTTAATTGACTGGGCAAAAGTATCCATGGAATGGTAAAGTTACGCTAATGAAGACAATAGAAGAGTAAAGACATGTTGCTATTAGACACTGAGCCATGTGGGATAGATGGTTGTGGTTCTCATAAAGTAACAAGACAGCCATCATCACCTCCACCACCACGACCCCCCCGCACTGGGCTGAGCATGCAGCCTTTGTGCCACTTCAGAAGGGCTTTCACAGCATGTGCCGGTGGCTTTGCAAGTTTTTTGTGCAAGTTATTTGTGTCCTCACCGGACAGAATGCTCCTTGAGGGCAGAGACTCTGATTTAACACTGAGCCCCCAGCAGCCTGCACATGGCCTTGACCAGAGCAAGAGCTCAGACAGGATACATTCACTAACTGATGGAACATGAGATTCTGATGAAACCCCAATTCCTGCAGCGAAAGCTGAGAAAATGTTCTTGATTCACTCCCAACCCCCATGATGATGAGAATGATGATGGTGATGGTGGTGATGGTGATGATGATGATGATGATGATGATGGTGATGATGGTGGTGATGGTGATGATGGTGGTGATGGTGATGATGGTGATGATGGTGGTGATGGTGATGATGATGGTGATGATGGTGGTGATGGTGATGATGATGGTGATGATGGTGGTGATGGTGATGATGGTGATGATGGTGGTGATGATGGTGATGATGAAGGTGATGGTGATGATGGTGATGATGGTGGTGATGGTGATGATGGTGATGATGGTGGTGATGGTGATGATGATGGTGGTGATGGTTATGATGGTGATGATGGTGATGATGAAGGTGATGGTGATGATGGTGATCATGGTGATGATGGTGGTGATGGTGATGATGGTGGTGATGGTGATGATGGTGATGATGGTGGTGATGGTGTTGATGATGGTGATGATGGTGATGATGGTGGTGATGGTGGTGATGGTGATGATGGTGGTGATGATGGTGGTGATGGTGATGATGGTGATGGTGGTGATGGTGATGATGGTGGTGATGATGGTGGTGATGGTGGTGATGGTGGTGATGATGGTGATGATGGTGATGATGGTGGTGATGGTGATGATGGTGGTGATGGTGATGATGGTGATGATGATGGTGATGATGCTGGTGATGGTGATGATGGTGATGATGATGGTGGCGATGGTGATGATGGTGATGATGGTGGTGATGGTGATGATGGTGGTGATGGTTGGTGATGATGGTGATGATGGTGATGATGGTGGTGATGGTGATGATGGTGGTGATGGTGATGATGGTGATGATGATGGTGATGATGGTGGTGATGGTGATGATGGTGATGATGATGGTGATGATGGTGGTGATGGTGATGATGGTGATGATGGTGGTGATGGTGATGATGGTGATGATGATGGTGATGATGGTGGTGATGGTGATGATGGTGATGATGGTGGTGATGGTGGTGATGATGGTGATGATGGTGATGATGGTGGTGATGGTGTTGATGGTGATGATGGTGATGATGGTGGTGATGGTGGTGATGGTGATGATGGTGATGATGGTGGTGATGGTGCTGATGGTGATGATGGTGGTGATGGTGATGATGATGGTGGTGATGGTTATGATGGTGATCATGGTGATGATGGTGGTGATGGTGATGATGATGGTGATGATGGTGATGATGGTGGTGATGGTTATGATGGTGGTGATGGTGATGATGGTGATGATGGTGGTGATGGTGATGATGGTGGTGATGGTGATGATGGTGATGATGGTGGTGATGGTGATGATGATGGTGATGATGGTGGTGATGGTGATGATGGTGATGATGATGGTGGTGATGGTGATGATGGTGATGATGGTGGTGATGGTGATGATGGTGATGATGGTGGTGATGGTGGTGATGATGGTGATGATGGTGATGATGGTGGTGAAGGTGGTGATGGTGATGATGGTGGTGATGATGGTGGTGATGGTGGTGATGGTGGTGATGATGGTGATGATGGTGATGATGGTGGTGCTGGTGATGATGATGGTGATGATGGTGATGATGGTGGTGATGGTTATGATGGTGGTGATGGTGATGATGGTGATGATGGTGGTGATGGTGATGATGATGGTGATGATGGTGGTGATGGTGATGATGCTGGTGGTGATGGTGGTGATGATGGTGATGATGGTGATGATGGTGGTGATGGTGATGATGGTGGTGATGATGGTGATGATGGTGGTGATGGTGATGATGGTGATGATGATGGTGATGATGGTGGTGATGGTGATGATGGTGATGATGGTGATGATGATGGTGATGATGATGGTGATGGTGATGATGGTGATGATGGTGATGATGATGGTGATGGTGATGATGGTGATGATGGTGGTGATGGTGGTGATGATGATGATACCTGGCACTTTATGCCAGTCTTTGGGCAGGGGCCTGAGAACTGAGGAGGAGGTCTGGACAGGGCTTTAACTTAGGGGGAGCTCACTCAGTAAACTGGGAACTTCTTGAAGGCTTATACCAGCTCTGATTCAATCAATGCTTGGACCCCAGAGTCTTACCAAATAGGGACCAGAAGTCAGCCAATATTTGTTCAATGATCTTTATTTTCACTTATTTACTTTTTAACCTTCAAATTAAATTCCCTAGGACTGTAGTTCTCAAATTTCATGGGTGCATCAGAAATCCCCCGAGAGCTTGTTAAAACACAGATTGCTGAACCTTCACCCAGAGTTTCAGATTCAGCAGGTTGGTGTGGGTCTGATAATTTGAATTTTTAACAAGTTTCCTGGTGATGCTGACCCTGCTGGTCCAGGGACCCCATTTTAAGAACCGCTGCCCCAGTGGAAGGAGAGTAAGAAGTCACTGTGATTCTGAATTGGGAAGCCCAGGAAGGACCAGACGTCCCTACCCCATTTCTCCCATCCTGTGCCGCACATGGCAAGGCCTTCCTGGGCCACCAGGGCAAATGTCAAAGGTCTCATCCAAGATCCAGCAGAGAACCTGGGGCTAAAGCAGAGGCAGACTCTACGTGGGGAAAAGGCAGATCCCTAAGGGTAAGGGATCTCCCGTTTAGCCAACAAACAGAAGGGGCTAAATATACAACTGGACCTGCTTTTTTGAGTAAATACAGGGCCGCCTGTGGTAAACACAACATTGTCTACTGGAGGATTAAGAAGAACAGGGTTGGGCTTTATTTTTTTTTCTCCTTTTTTCCTTTTTTTTTTCTTAAAGCACTGAGAAAAGCCATTAAGGGATTAACACCCGATTTATGAAAATGGAGGATGATAAAGGAAACAATGGGGTGACAGCATTGTGTAAAACGACATTGATTCATTTCAGAGACAGGACTGCTAACTGGGAGAAATGGAGAAATAAATGGGACAATGAGGGGATGCTTTTACCAGCTTGTCATTAATTAGCCGAGAGTACAATTCTTTTATTGTCCTTTTTGAAAAATACAAAATTGGTAGGAAAATACAAAGCACTGAGCGAAGCGATTATTCTATGTCACCGGCTGACATCTGCTTTTCCTTTTCTCCCAAAGCTTGCCTCCGGAAGTGGTTTTTTTTAAGGGAGGAAAGGAAACGTTCCACACCCCCACTCCCCACAAAAGGTTCTTGTGGGGTTGGGGAATGAAATGACCCCCCAACCCACAAGTACACCTCAAATTTCTCAGCAGTGGAGGGTGGCCTCGAAGCTAGAAACACCCCCTTGATCCTTTACCTGGAGGGAGTGAGGGCTGGGAAATGAGAAGTGAGCAGGGTGCCCGGAGGCCTCTGGCAGTGGGTTGGGAAGGGACGCGGAGCTTGGGAGAAGGAAGATGAGTTTCTGGGAGCAGCAAGGCCAGCAAAGTAGCCCCCACTGGGCTCCACTGCTGGGCCCATGCGGCTCTGCAGACCGCCTCTCACCCATTTCGTCTACAATGGGGAACTGAAGCATTTGAAATAAGCCCGTGTTGGGATGCAAGTCATGAAAAACCTTCTCCAGATCAGGGAAAGTGGGCTCAAGTCCTGACAGCAATGACTTTTCCCCAGAACAGTGCAAGTGTCAGATCTGTCTGGGGGAAGGATGCATGTCTGGATTGATGGGAGTTTAGATACAACTTCTCTGGGCCCAGGAGGGCTTCTATCAGCCTGGGCAGGGGAGCGGGGAATGGATGGCATGGGCTTAGGGCCCTGAAGACTCACAGGGTAGACTCACAGCACGTCTATGTGGACTCTTGATGGAATAAGCAGGGTCCGTGATGCCCAGATGGTCCTTAACCCCGTCGGCCCCGGGCAGAGGTACAGCTGCAGAGAGAAACAGGGCTGTTTGGGTCTGAGTCCCGGCTGCCTCTCCATTTCTAAGGGCCATTTGTAAATCTGAGTATCTCACGTTTAGATTCGAACTTGTCAGACATAGAAAAGTTAGCCAACTGTGGCTATTTCTAGAAAAAGTCAAACAATCACACAAGGGTTAATAGCACTTATTTTAAAAAAAAAAAAAAAGGAGCTTCCAGAAACAGTGTGCCTGGCAAAGAACTGTAAACAGCTCTCCATTGTTCTTGCCTCTGTGACTACTGGTCATTGTTTGGCCTTTAATCTGGAAACGCTATAGATATAAATATAGCTATCTTTATAGCATTGTATCTTACAGGCAAAGATAAAACAATGGATCTTTGCATCTCTAAGCTTTATATGTATATAAAGATATCTTTATTCGGGAAGATTATGTATGTGTGCCTCACATATAAATGTTGAACCATCGTAGACTTTTCTCCACACACACACACCATATTCAGTGTCTCTTGTGTGCCAGGCGCTGCTCTGGTGGTGGGCTTACAGTAGTAAACAGACAAGAAATCTCCCCCACTCTCATTCCCTACAGAATCTCCATGGCTGTCTGTGAAAACAGAAAATGAATATGTCATAGAAATAGGTCACATAATAATTAGCGCTATGGAGAAAAATGAAGCATATCTGGGGGTAGGGGGACGGCTTCACTGATAAGGTGCCAGTTGAGCAAACTCCCGAGCTGGCAGCCAAGTGGGATGAAGGGTGTTCCAGGCAGAGGGCGAAGCGCATGCAAAGGCCCAGAGGCAGGAGTGTTCTTGGTGGTTTGAGGCACAGAAAGAACTAAGCTGGAGGAGTGAGAAAACGGGGACTAAGTCCAAGACAAGGTCCGTGTAAGGGCATCGTTGTTTACCTGGAGGGTGATGGGGGCCATTGGAGGGCTGTGAACAGAGGAATGTGATTTAATGGTTGAGTCAATAGGGCCACAATGACTTCAATGGGTAGAATAGACCGAAGACTGTGTATATATTTAAGATGCTCACCTGGACTGCTTATTTCAGGCACCTACAGGGGCCAAGCAGGTCATAAAGGGAATGAATTATAGGGAATGGTGGGAAGACTGGCAAACAGGAGTCTGCCTGCTGGTGTAAAGGGGCAACTACTACTCAGCTCCTGCTGCTGGCTGAACTTGAAAGATATGAACATAGAGTAGCCATATCTTGTCATCTTAAAGCAAGGCTGCATTTTCAAATGAACATTCCTGATGTTAAAGTTGAAGCCCGACAGACCACCAGTTTAGACTCTTTCCTGAATCTCTTATCAGGCAAGGAGAACTTGCACAATAGATCTTCTTACCCTTCCTTTATTATCCGGCTGCCAGGAGGCTCAAGGATACGTTTAACTTTAAAGCATTATAACTATACTGCATAAAATTCTTGGCAAAATCCTCTCTTTCCTTCTCCCAGTTTTCATAGTTTAATATGATTTCTAAACGTCCAGTTAAAGACCATGTGCTTTTTATTATAAGCAACCTCAAATTATGGTACGTGAGGAATAAATTCTAAGTAACTAGACTATGAGAGAATAGCTACTGCGATCATACTCTTTTATAACCATGGATTATAGGTGTTCAGGAAAAAAAAAGTATTGTGATAGCATACGTTCTTAAATGCTTGCCTTATGTAGGGAAGCTTATGGTATCATGTCTGCAGGTTTTCCCAGGGACAGAGCTGGCTGTCAGTTCTCTACCTCCTCCCCACTTATAGGTCTGTTGCTGCCAATCATCGCCTCCCCAATTCCTCCTGTTCTGCCCAGTGATTTGACTTGAAATGTCTCCAACATTCACACCCCTACTGCCAGCTCAGACGGCCTTGATTCCCTAGAAAGGCACCTCTGGCTCATATCAATTGGAACCCATGCAAACCCTTTAGACCAGGGATCCCCCATGCCAATTCTGGTCAGTTGGAAGTGGCTGCTAAAAACACCTGTGTTAAGAAGGAATCTGAGGCCATGCTTAGGTGAAGTAGGAAAATGCAGATTGGTGGATTAGGGATGTCTGTGGTCATTAACAAGTAGGTCTTTTTCCATGGCGTGAGTAGGGGCAGGGCAGAAGTTCTCCCTTCTAATAGAATCATATATAGGGACTCAGGTGAAATCAGAGTCTGCCAACTGGAGGCTGCACGCCTGCTTTGTTTGACCAACAGTCATCAGCCTTTAAGGGTAAGGGTTCAAACTCTGTCTTCTACAGATCACACATTTGTGAAATTCCTTAACCTCTCTGAGCTTCAGTTTCCTCATCTGTAAAATGGGGAGAATAGTTGTGTCCTATTTCACAGGACAAAGGGGATGATTCAGTGTAAAGACTTTAACTCAGTTGTCATAAGTATAAGTAGCCCATGAATGTTATCTATTCTTGCCTTTATTACCATTACTTTTCAGAGGGTCACTCTTGGGTCCCCGCATAGCTCTTCAAGTCCCCTCGCTCCACATGAGCAGAGAAGCTCATGGAGCTGTATGCTTGCTGTACTAGAGTCAAATCCAAGGAGCCATAAGGGCACAGAAAATCCTGGCAAGTATAGCCCTGTCCAGAGAAAGCCCACCAGAGAAGAAACCAAAGCCAGTTTCAAGAGGTTTTGAGATACCGTTGGTAAATAAAACTCAAGCAGCCTGATATCTTTGGCTAAAAGCTCCGTCTTACAGTAACCAGTGGAGTCATGGTCCCAGCCTGGGAGCCACACATGCCATGGTTACTAGTCATCATCCTTTCCTTTGAGATGGCAACACAACTGCGGGGTACTAACCCTGGTGAAGCTTGGGAGAACTGGGTTCATTTGTTAGCCATGAGGCCAATGGTGGCCATCACCTGGAGAGCCTGTTAAAATGCAGATTGCAGGGCCCCACCTCAGAGTAGCTGATTCAGAAGGTCTGGGAAGAGGCCTGAGAATGTGCATTCTAGCAAATTCCCAGAGGACACTCCCACTTTGAGAACCCCTGGCTTAGGATGAGTCACTTCATCTGTAAAATGGGAGCAGCGACGCACCGCCAAGGTGGTTCTGAGGGTCAATTACCTTCGTGGACGTGAAAGTGCCGTGTATTAAATGGCACCATCTAAATCTGAGTTGTTCATCATACTGCTTACAAGTGTCCCCAGAGTGAAGCTGGCGCACAGGTACGCCATCCTAAGTAACATCATTAGCGAACCCCTGTGATGTGCTCAGCACTGCTGAGAGCGCAGGGACTGCGGAAATGGTCCCGACCCCCCCCCCCCCGCAGCAGCTGCCCGTCCCGTTACCTTTCTCCTTTTACACTCAAGAAAGCCCTTTGGTATATGTTAATCCCAAACTCCTAATCTGTCCCTATCCCCCTTTCCCCTTTGGTAACCATAAGTTTGTTTTCTATGTCTGTGAGTCTATTTCTGCTTTGTATGTAAGTTCATTTCTATCATTTTTTTTTTTTTTACATTCCATATATAAGCGATATCATATGATATTTGTCTTTCTCCATCTGGCTTACTTCACTTAGTATGATAATCTTTAAATCAACTATAATTCAAGAATAAAAATATTTTTTAAAAAATCCCTTTGCTTTAGTATCTCCATTTTACAGGAGAAAATGGTAGCTCTCAGATTTGATGAGACTTCCCAGAGGCCACCTAGAGTGGATACTTTCTGGTATGTCTGAGCGTCTGCCAACGGCCACCCCCACACACACGACCCCCCACCCCTTCCTCTCAGAACCACCTTCGCACCTTCAGAAGCTGACTGTACGTCATCTTCATGCCTTGTGACCCTGACATTCTGACCAGAGTTGTTGGATCAAAGGTTGAGCTCTGACCTAAGGTTGTCCAATTAACATCTCCCTCCTGGGAATGGAGAACTGCTAGTAAGAGACAGCGACTAAATGTGTTGACCAGAGGGTACCAGTGGGGTGCACGAGTGAGGAGGGAGAGTGATGAAGCCTTCACACAGGAAGCATCAGAGACAAGGACAAAAGTTCCTGTTTCCAGTCACTTCCTGGGCCCCTACTCCATTCCTGAGCTTGGATTCCATGATAGGGCACTGTAGAGAGTAAAAGATTTTGTTTCTTGCTGTAAATAAAAGAAAACTTACATCAAGTGACCTTATATGACAAAGGTATTACTGAATGGCACTCATGTAGCTAAAAAGTCCAGAGGTGGTTCTGGACTGGTTTGGTTGCTGAAATAATATGACCAAGGGCCCGGTTTTTCTCTCTCTCTCTCTTCTGCCTTTTGTGATGTAGAATTCATTCTCAGGAACCCTAGGGTCCTTTGCAGCTCTAGGCTTTTCTTCGTTGGTAGCAAAATGGCTGCAGTAGTTCTGGACTTCACACCATAAACCATGCTATCTAAAGGAAGAGAGAATCCCTTGCAGTTGGCCCTGTACAAATCCTAAGATTCACGCTCATTGGCCCAGACGAGGCCACATGCCTTTCTCTGAACCAATGGACAAGGAGATAAGATATGCTCTTTGGATTGAACCAATCAGGACTGTCCCTTGGGACAAAAGATGGGGTCTATCCCTCCCACACCATGTGATTGATATGGGAGAAAGAATTCCCTAAAGGACAAGTGGGTATTTTTGGTGGAGATGGGAGACAAAGGATAAGATGCTAGGAAAACAACCAACACGAACCAAGGACATCCTAAATGTTTAATAAATGAGTCTTTTTTGTTTACTCTTTCTTGAGTTAATTTTTAACTTTCAACAAAAAATTCCTATCTAAATAGGTACATGTAATCTTCACCTTTTACTTTCATTTAGTCCAGTCATTTCTGGGAAGCCCCTGGGATACACTTGCCGAGTTTAAGTAGGCAAAAGGAAAAGAAGCCAAATCTCACTCATCAGGGAGATAGAAGTTGCGTCGAACTTGGTCAAGCTCTACAAAAATTTAACAGAAATAGACTTATTGTGACGAATAATAAGATATGAACAAGATCTGAAAGAATAATACTAAGTAAAATAATGAGAATTAATTCACAATATTAAAAATGCGAATCCTACATAATTCATAATATTTCATTAACTTATAATAATCCATTTCAATCAAGATTTTGTTGCCTGACTTGTAGTGAAGGAGTCTTAGCTTCAATCACTGTGATTTTCTTTTTAAAGACTAATTTGTTTTACCAGATTTCTCGTATTTGCATAGTACGCATATAAATATTTGCAGAGAGGAAAACTTTCAAAATCTTACTCAATGAGAAGAGCGAATAAAATTTCAGAACCATCACAAATACTTAATCCATCGATAATGCTGCAGGATGGGTGCAGCTGCTTTGGAAAAAAATGCCAGAGACAATAGCCACCCACCCTTCTAGAAAATGCTGAATCACCAATGTGCCCCGACGGCAGAGAACAATGTTGTATGAAGAAAACAGATGCTGAACTCTCGAAGTCAAAGAGCAATAAAAACGTTGGACTTTTCCGGTTGAAGGCATTTTAGGAGAGCCTTATCCATGGCACTCCATGGGTAAGTGACTTATCCATCCTTTATGTTTACCCAAAGGAATATGTGATTAAAATCATGTCTAAATACATATACAAAAGTTCTTTCAACCTATTTAATTTCAAAATCCTAATGATAAGAAAACATTGTCTGATATTTATTTATGGCATTGTTTCCCTTCTTAGTGGTTTGTGAAATGATCACTGTACCTTGACAGCATCCTGGATTCGACAGAAATATGACAGTCTCATAACCTAAAAGCTCCCATGATGCAACCCCACTGCATTAGCATTGTGGGTATAGTTCGTTTTTGCTGCCAGTGGCCGCTCTCCTATACTCCATACACTATTTTCTTTTCTTCCTCTCATATGCATGTATCACAGCCAAAGTATGGTAAGGCTTCACGGTTAGCTCATTCCTTGGTAAGGATACTATTTGTGGTTCTATCTGAAAGAGTCAGTGCTTTTTGCAATTTTACAGTAGCACAAATGCTATTATAGTCAAACTTTCCCTGTGGTTGAACACCTGACTTCCTCCATGAATGTAAGATCTGTAAAACATAGTAACCATATTCAAACACATTACCATTTACTGACAGGCACTGATGATTCCAATGCAAATGGAGGGCAATTCAAACAAACAAATACTTAGTGTTATCCAATGAAGTGCAAACAAGATCCGAATAAATGAGTGGGCACATTTACTTCCTGCTCAGGCATCCGTTCCTTATTGGTTGGTCTTTATGGCTTCAGTGCGTCCATCCGAATGGAATTCATCAGCCAAGTTGCCTTACATCTCCCGCTATTTCTAGAAAATTAATGCTAGAATTACTGCTAGAACCATGTGAAAACATGATCGTGTCTCTTGCAAATCTTTCCTCTCGTTCATGGCTGATCATTCCATTACATCATAATTATCATACAGCTATAGCGTAAATACATAGTTATTTCCATCTCTGTCCAGATGGTCTGTTACACGATAATGAAAGTATGTTTGTACTTACTGGGTTTAATTACCAGATAATCGGGAAGAACATGCAAACTGCTAGGTTGTCGTAACACCGTCCATTGAATCAAGGAAAACCTGTGTATTGCATATAAGTAAACAAGCTCTTACGTGGGATTATGCCCTGTAACCTGTGACGACAAGAAGGTTTGAGATTTGTTATAGGTCCATTGTGTGGGTTCGCATTACACTTGTTGAGCTCCAGATTATAAGGAAATGTAATGGGAGAGGTGATCATGCTGCCACGCCTGCCGTGGGGACAATGGGGAACTGGCCATAGGAGTGACTGAATAAGGCGCCAGCTCTTGGCTCCCAAGTCCTACTCTGTTCCAACCTAGGGCGTTCCAGAGTCACGTGCAAGCATCTATTCTCAGCCCAAACATGTACCTGCCCAAGTAATGGCAGAGAGAGAGTGCAAACTATCAACCAAATAAACCTCTCCCAGGAACAAAACGTCACTCTAGATAGAAGCCAGCTTATAGTTCTCTGGTGTGTCCAGTTTGCCACCAGTGCTATAACTAAGTGTTTTTCTCCCTTTATCACTCCAAGTGAAGCAGTCTAGATCAACATCTTCTGATCCCCGTGACCGGACTACTGTTGCACATTCATTTTCCTACTTTCCCCTTCATGACTTCCTCTTGGAAATCCATGTTGTTCTAAAGAAGCCAACTTCATCCCTGCTTCCAGGAGTGAAACCTACAACCTTTTCAGTCAGCATCTTCTTCCCTCAGGGGTTGGTTTATGGTTGGACATATGCCTCAAGCCATTTAAGCCAATCTTAGAACAGAACATTTTCTGGAGACGCCAGAAGCATCCCTCTTAAACCTGAATGCTGAAGTCTGAAGCCTCATGAGCCACTAAAAGCCATCTTGCAACCATAAGGAAGAAACTGGGTCATGAGTGACATCATTGAGCCACAGGATCAAGCTTTACCTGAAACCTATATTGATATTTTCCAATTACATGAGGGGATCAACTCCCTTTATTGTTTATGTCACCTAGCATTGGGGTTTCTGTCAGTACGATGAGAAGCATAATAACTTATGAAATTGCCACGACTTATCTCCCTGGTTTATCACAGAAAATTCCTTATAGATTTTTTGTGCCCTGCCATCCGGACATGAGCAGCCTTCATGTTCTGATACATCATTTCTTCCCCACCCCCTCAACAGTTTTATTGAGGTATAATTGACATAACATTGTATTAATTTTCGGTATACAACATGATGATTTGAAATATGCGTATATTGCAAAATGTTACCACAATCAGTTCAGTTAACATTCATCACCTTACATAGTTACAAATTTCTGTGTGCATGATGACAACTTTTAAGATCTTAGCAACTTTCAAATATACAAGACTACATCGTTAACTTTAGTTACCAGGCTGTACATTACATTCCCAGAACTTATTTATCTTATAATTGGAAGTTTGTACCTTTTGATAACCTTCACCCATTTCACCCACCTCACCTCTGGCAACCACCAGTCTGCTCTCTGTTTCTATGAGTTCAGGTTTTTTACACATATGTGAAATCACACAGTATTTGTCTTTCTCGATCTGACTTATTTTACTTAGCATAATACCTTCAAGGTCAACCCATGGAGTCACAAATGGGAGACATTCCTTCTTTTTAATTGCTGGATAATATGCCATGGTATGTGTGCGTGTATATATGCGTATATATACGTATCATCTTCTTTATCCATTCATGTGTCAGTGGACACTTAGGTTGTTTCCATATCTTGGCTATTGTAAATAATGCTGCAATCAACTTGGAGGTGCAGATATCTTTTTGAGATAGTGATTTCATTTGCTTTAGATATATGCCCAAAAGTGGAATTGCTGGATCATATGGTAGCTCTCTTTCTAATTTTTTGAGAAACCTCCATACTATTTTCCACAGTGGCTGCACCAATTTATGTTCCCAGCAACAGTGCATGCGGGTTCCCTTTTCTCCACATCCTCTCCAGCACTTGTTATTTCTTGTCTTTTTGATGATAGTCATTCTAACAGGGGTAGGGTGATATCTCATTGTGGTTTTGATTTGTGATGTTGATGATTACTTGATGATTAATGGTGTTGAGCACCTTTTAATGTATCCGTTGGCCATTTGAATGTCTCCTTAGGAAAAATATCTATTCAGTTTCTGCCCATTTTTTAATCAGATTATTTGGTTTTGTCTGTGTGTGTTATTGAGTTGTATGAGCTCTTTAGATACTTTGGATATTAACTCCTTAACAGATGTATGACTTACAAGTATTTTCTCCCATTCCATAGGTGGCCTAACACATCATTTCTAAAGCTTACACATTTATTGCTTTTCTTACTGGCAGAGATGGCATTCCAGCATCTACTGATGGGAAAGGCAGCCCTAGCCCTCGGAAATGAGAAGCAGAGAAAGCATTCTTCACCATGAGTGGGGGCTCAGGGGAGACACGGTCTCCAAAGTTCTGCTCTGCTCCCCGTAGAGAAGTCTGGTAGGAGGACCCTGAGGCAAGACAGGTGGACTGTTCCTTGAGGTTACTCAAGGTTTACAGGCCAGGATGGAGAAGATCCAAGGACGCTGCTAGGAAGACAACTGACTTAAACCTAGATGGCAAAGGAAAGGCATATGGCAGAAGGAATGGGGAAGGGTCTTGGAACAAAGAGACAGACCCAATGTGTGGAGAGGTCCCGTACCCCCAGATGAAGAACATGCGCTGGGTCAGCCTGAACAAGGGGCCTCTTATCTGTCTCAGAGTCAAGGCTTGGAGAAGCCATATCAGGCTGGACATCAACTCATCCCACAAATGCTCACTGCATGTCAAGGTGTAGAGGGCCAGCAACCATCACAGGCATCGAGTGACACACATGTGCACCCCACACGGCCCTTGCCCTCATCCTTCTTGTGACTATCAAGTGAAGCAGACAGTTAAACAAGCAATTGCAATGAAACATGGAAGTTGCCAGTCTAGAAAAGGTATGAGGTGTGGTGGGAGGATACAAGGGAAGAAACCAAACAAACTCAACTTCAGGGACAACTTCCTACAGGAAACGAAGTCTGAGGGATGAGAAGCTTCAGTCCATGGTCGAGCAGGAGGGGAAATGCTTTGAGCAGAGGTCAAGAACACTTGTCAGGAGGCAGGAGGGGTACACAGGTTTCTAGGAACAGAAAGTGGCCTGGCGAAGTTGGAGAGGAGCAGCATGGCGAGCATGATGGGCAGTATAGATGCAGAGGCTAGCAGGGGCCACATCTCAGGACCACATCTCGCGGCCACATCAGCCAGGCAGGAAGTCTACATTTTAGCTCAAAGGCAGTTTTTCACAGACAGAATGACATGATCAGATTTGCCTTTTAATGGGCCATTGCTCACATTTTATTCCAAAGACGTCTCTAAACTACTTTTCAAAGGTCTTTCTAGAGGGGGCGTAAAGGGCAGGGGGACAATGTCAATAAAACCCAGAACAGATTTTCTTCTAAAACCCCTGTGCAGAAGTGAAGAGCAAACTGTGGGCTTCAGAGGCACTTGCGTCAGGAACCCCCTTTTCCACAGCTTTTTTATGTTCAAGATGCCCTTGGAATACTTTCAGTAAATCTTTTAAACTCTGTTTTTCTTTGAAGTAGGAAGCCTTGTCATTAGCATGTGATCGGGTGGCACAACCAGCATTTTCCAGACTCACGATGAGCTCCCAATCCCACCAAATGCCCTGCTCCACCTTGACCGAGATAAACTCTTTTTCTGATACTCTAAAGCTTAAGAGGGACATTAACCCAGGATGCTCGGATTCAACAAAGAAAAATGTGTCTTGAGACTGATGACAAAATTATGCCCTCAGCTGGGCTCTTATGGACCAAGACGGATGACAAAGAAAGGTGAGAAATGAGTTTGTATTGCCATGAGTTGCCCTCCCTGACATTTCTCCTATTTTCTTTTTTTATGTGACTGATTAATAAGACTCATGATCAGTATTGACAGTCATGACTGCCGCTGACTGTGTTCACAACGCACCAGGTCCAGAGCTAAGTACCTGAAATAAGCTATCTCATTTAATCCCCACAATGAGCTTGCGAGACGGGTATTATTATTCTTATTTTACAGATGAGAAAACTGAGGCCCAGAGAGGTGAACAGCAGCTAGTACTGGCCATTTGACTCTAATGTCCACAGCACGCTTGACTCAGGAGAAATCAATTTCTTACGAACGATTAGGAATTTGGTCCCACATCCCCCCGGTCCATTAGGTTCTGTGCTGCCCAACGCAGGGTAGAGATCTGTCTGCTTCCCCAAGCATTTCTGCCTGATGAACTCCTTGGTCAGAGCCACGGCACTGAGCCAAGAGAGGCCCAAGCACCTGGGCCAAGTTTTCATTAAAATGTGTGCATTGGGGGTGCAGGCGGGAGCTTAATGATTATTTCAGTCCAGGTTCCTGCTTATTTGGTTTGGGTTTTGCACGATTAATTAGGAGCCTAAATTAATGAGAAGGGAAACACGTGTCCAGCTGGTCCTCCCAGATGTTCCTGGAAACAGACTCTCCAATTTGCACAGCATGACAGTGTAAACATGACGTGGGGAAGTTGCTCCGAGCTGGTTCCGTACCCAACACTCCTGGCTGTGAGGAACGGGGCCCTGCTTGGAGTCTGTGCTTTCCCGGGTCTGAAATAATGTCTCCAATGTGCTTGCTGATCTGATTCTCTTGGTTCCACAATAGGGCAACCATGGTTATAATTCCTCACCTGAATCTCTGGAAAGAAGCAAATTGAAATGCAGAGCAAGAGCTGGAAATAGAAGGAGATGAAGAGAGAAAAGAGCTATCTCTAATAAAGATGATGAAGAGGAAAAGTTCTCCAAATTTCAGTGGCGAGGTGCATTCATGGACACATACCAATAGTCCAGTGGTCTCAGACTTCTTTCTCATCTTATCCCAGTGTTTCTTTTGTCTTTATGATGAGAACAGGCTGATTCATCTGTCCCAGTTACAGCTTGTTTGGAGCTGTGAGTGAATAAAAATAAATCAGGATCCACCAGGATGGCTCTCTATATGAAAGTCATATGACATCAGGGACCCTCCATCATGGGGACCCTCCCCTTCTGTGGCCTCCACAATAGGAAACATGGAAAAACGTACCAATATTGAAGTGGGCAATGTCTAGGAAGTCCAAAGAAGGTCAGGGAGTTTTACAATGTCTCTCTCTTAATGTGTTGGCCATCTCCTCTCTTGCAGTGCTGGGAACTGGAGTCGTGCAGACGACAAGGTAAGCGTGATCTCCATCCTCCAGGAGTTTATGGGCATCTAGTGGTTCTCACTTTACTAATCACAGACATGACCAAGGATATTGACACAGTCAAGAAGCCTCCTTGGATATATACATGCGATGAATATTATTCAGATTTAAAAAGTCATTTGAGGGCTTCCCTGGTGGCGCAGTGGTTGAGAGTCCGCCTGCCGATGCAGGGGACGTGGGTTCGTGCCGCGGTCCGGGAAGATCCCACATGCCGCGGAGTGGCTAGGCCCGTGAGCCGTGGCCGCTGAGCCTGTGCGTCTGGAGCCTGTGCTCCGCAACGGGAGAGGCCACAGCAGTGAGAGGCCCGAGTACCGCAAAAAAAAAAAAAAAAAAGTCGTTTGAGAAATGCAAATAAAAATCACAAGGACATGCCACTACATACCTAGTAGAATGATTTGCTTAAAAAGTAAATTCCTTTACTTAAAAGGAAGGAAACTGACACATGCTACAACACAGATGGACCTTGAAGACTTCTGGATGAGTGGGCAAGTTGACATCACTCTATAAACAATCTCCCTATCCTACACTCCCGCTGCAAGCCCCTTATGAGAACTGGACCATCATTGGTCTTCACAGCATTTATTTGTGATGTGTTCCCAACACCTCTCTAGGCACTGGGGAAACGGAGGTAACAAAGACAGAGAAGGTTCCTGCCCTCAGAGGCTTATATTCTACTGGAGTTTGGGCAATAAGCAAGCAAATTGCAAACACCATCCCCAGCAGGCTCGGTCCTGGCCCAGTTTTATTTTAATCCTTAGCACTTATGACAGTCTAACATAACATATATGTTACTTATTTATGCTGTGTGCCTGTATCTCTCCACTAGAACATAAGTGCTATTTTTATTGATTTCCTTGATATAAACCTGAGCCTAGATAGAATAGGATGTAGCACCTAGTAATCATTAATAAATGTATAAAATGAATAAAAGTCAACAAAAAATTAAAAGGATAATTTTGTATTGTGAAAAATACTTTAAAGGAAAGAAACTGGGTTCTGTTATGAAGTGTAACTTATGGAGAAAAAAAAGATTAAATAACTTGGGGTGTAAGATTTTAGATTAGGTGATCAAGGAAGCATTTTTTTGGTTTTGTTTTGTTTTTTAAATAATACGGCATTTGAACTGGCATCTGTAGGGCAAGAGGGAGCTCTCCATGGAGCCTTCTGGAGGACGAGTATTCCCGGCAGGAGAAACAGCAAACGCAAAGGCCCAGTGGCGGGAAAACTCTTCATGTGTTCCTGTGGCATTAAGTATTAAGTACATTCACATTGTTGTGAAACTATCACCACTATCCATCTCCAGAACGTTTTCATCATCTCACACTGAAACTCTGTACCCATTAAACAACAACTCCCCATTCCCATCACTTCCCGCAGCCCCTGGTAACCACCATCCTAATTTCTGCCTCTACGAATTTGGCTATGCTATGTACTTGTGACAAATGTCATCATACGATATTTGTCCTTTCATGGCTTATTTCACTTCGCATAATATCTTCAAGATTCATGATGTTGTAGCACGTATCAGAATTTAATCCCTTTGAATGTATATACCACATTTTGTTTATCCATTCATTGCCAGTGGATACTTGTGTTGCTTACCCTTTGGACTACTGTGAATCACGTTGCTATGAACATGGGTGTACAAATATCTCTTTGAGACTCTGCTTTCAATTCTTCTAGGTACATACCCAGAAGTGAAATTGCTAGATCATCTAGTAATTCTATGTTTAATTTTTTGAGGAACTGTCTTAATTTTTTCCACAGTGACTGGGCCATTTTACACTCCCACTGGCAATGCACAAGGGTTTTAACTCCTCTACAGACACACTCACACTTGGTACGTTCTGTTTTTTCAAAATAGCCATTCTACTGGGTCTGGAGTGGGATCCACTGTGGTTTTGATTCACATTTCCCTGATGATTAATGACGATGAGCATCTTTTCATGTGCTTATAGATCATTAGTATAACTTCTTTGGAGAAATATCTATTCAAGTCCTTTGCCTATTTGTTAACTGGGCTTTCATTTTTTGTTGTTGACTAGTAGGAGTTCTTTATGTATTCTGGATATTAATCCCTTATCAGATATATGGTTTGAAAATATTTTCTCTGGTTCTCTGAAAATATTGCCTTTTCATTCTGTTGATAGTGTACTTTGATGCACAAAAGTTTTAAATATTGATGAAGACCAATTTATCAAACTTTTCTTTTATTGCCTATGCTTTTGGTTTCATATCCAAGAAATCATTGCCAAATCCAACGTCCTTAAGCTTTTCCCCTACTTTTTGTTCTGAGAGTTTTATACTTTTAGTCCTTACATTGAGGTCTTCCATCCACTTTTAATTAATTTTTGTATATGGTATAAGGAAGAAGTACAACTTCATTCTTTTGCATGTGGATATCCAGTTTTCCCATCGCCATCTGTTGAAAGATTATCTTTGTCCCATTAAATGGTTTTGGCACCCTTGTGAAAAATCATCTGACCATACATCTCTCTTCTATTCCATTGGTCTATATGTTTGTTCTTCTGCCAGTACCACAGTTTTGATTTCTGTAGCTTTGTAGTAAGTTTTGAAATCAGAAAGTGTGATACCTCCAGCTTCGTTCTTCTTTTTCAAGCTGGTTTGGATGCTCAGAATCCCTTGAGATTCCATATGGATTTTAGGATGGTGCTTTTTATTTCTGCACAAAGATAGCTGGGATTTTGATAGCAATTGCATTAAATCTATAGATTGTTTTGGATAGTACTGACATCTTAGCAATATTAAGCCTCCCAATCCATGAACACATAGATTTTAATTTATTTACGCCCTCTTTAATTTCTTTCAGCCATGTTTTATAGTTTTTAGTGTACAAGTCTTCTATCTCCTTGGTTAAGTTTATTTAAGTATCTTATTCTTTTTAATGATATTGTAAATCAATTTTTTTCTTAATTTTCTTTTCAGATTTTTCACTGTTAGTGTATAGAAATGCTAATGATTTTGTCTGTTGATATTGTATCCTATAACTTTGTTCAATTCATTTATTTGGTCTAACAGGTTTTGGTTTGGGGAATCTTTCTGGTTTTCCAAGATCAGAGTATCTGTGAACAGAGATAATTTTACTTCTTCCTTTCCAATTTGAAAGTCTTTTCTTTCTTTTTCTTGCTAGAACTTCCAATACTATGTTGAATGAAAGAGATGATAGTCAGCATTCTTGTCTTACGCCTCATGTTAGGTGAAAAGCATTCAGCTTTTCACCATTGAGTATAATGTTAACTGTGAGTTTGTCATATCAGGCTGTTATTATGTTTACCGTTTTGCGGAGGTTTTTTACACATGGATATTGAATTCTGTCAAAAGTTTTTCTGAATCTATTGAGATTATTATATAATTTTTATACATCATTTTGTTAAAGTGGTGTATCACATTGATCAATTTATGGATGTTAAACCATCCTTACATACCCAGAATAAATCCCCCTTGATCATGTGTCTGAGCGTTTTAATACATTGATGAATTTGGTTTGCTAATATTTTCTCAAGGATTTCTGCATCTATTTTCATCAGGGATATTGGCCTGTAATTTTCCTTTCTGTGTGGTGTCTTTGTCTAGTTTTAGTATCAGGGTTATGCTAACCTTGTAAAATGAGTTTCAAAGTATTTATTTTTCCTCAGTTTTTTGGAATAACTTGAGAAGGATGCATTAATTCTTCTTTAAATGTTTGATAGAATTCACTTGTGGAGACATCTGGCCCTGGGCATTTGTTTTTTGGAAATTTTTAAATTACTGATTCAATTTCATTACTAGTAATCAGTCTATTGAAATTTTTCTATTTCTTCGTGATTCAGTCTTGGAAGACTGTATGTTTCTGGAAATTTATCCTTTCTTTCTACATTGTCCAATTTGTTTGTTGGTTGGTATACAGTTGTTCATAGTAGTCTCTTAGGATCTTTGTATTGTTGTGGTATCAGTTGTAACTTCCCCTTTTCCATTTCTGATTTTATTTATTTGGGTCTTCTCTCTTTTTTTCCTGATGAATCTGTCTAAAGGTTTATCAATTTTTCTTGTCTTTTCAAAGAATCAGCTGTTAGTTTCACTGATCTTTTCTATTTCATTTATTTCCACTTTGGTCTTTAATATTTTCCTCCTTCTACTAACTTTGGACTTTGTTCTTTTTCTAGTTCCTTTAGGTGTGAAGTTAGATGTCTTATTTGAAATTTTTCTTGTTTCTTGAGGTAGGCCTATACAGTTATGAACTTCCCTCTTAGAACTGCTTTTGCTGCATCCCATAGATTTTGGAAAGTTGTGTTTCTGTTTTCATTTGTCTCAAGACATTTTTTTATTTCCTCTTTAATTTCTTCATTGACCCATTGATTGTTTAGTAGCATGTTGTTTAGTCTTGATATGTTTTCCAGTATTTTTTCTTGAAATCAATTTCTAATTTCATTCCATTGTGGTTGGAAAGGTGCTAGTATGATTGCAATCTTCTTAATTTTATTGAAATTAGTTTTGTGGCCTAACACGTGAGCTATCTTGGAGAATATTCCATGTGGACTTGAAAAAAATGTGCATTCTGCTGCTTTGAGATGGAATGTTCTATATGTATATTAAGTCTATGTGATTTAATGCACTATTTAAGGCCAATGTTTCCTTATTGATTTTCTGTCTGGACGATCTACCCATTGATGTGAGTATTAAAGTCCCCCGCTATTATTGTATTACTGCCAGTTTATCCCATTATGTCTGTTAATATTTGCTTTATATATTTAGGTGTTCCTATGTTGTATACATAAATGTTTACAAATGTTATATCTTCTTGTTGGATTGAGCCCTTTGTCTTTGTCCCTTCTTTGTCTTTTGTTACAGTCTTTGTTTTAAAGACTATTTCATCTGCTAAAAGTATTTCTACCTGAGTTTTCTTCTTGTTTCCACTTACGTGAATCATCTTTTTCCATTCTTTCAGTGAATAGATTATTTTGCATTTTCTAGAATGTCATATAAATGGAATCATAAGGTATATATTTTTTCTGTCTTCTTTCATTCAGCATAATTATTGTGAGATTCATCCATGTTGTAGCATGTATCAATAATCATTCCTTTTTTGCTGAATAATATTCCATGATATGGAGTTGCCACAAATTTTTATCTATTCCTCTGTTTATAGACATTTGAGTTATATCTGGTTTTGAACTATTATGTATGTATGAATAAAGTTGCAGTGAACATTTGGTTACAAGTTTCTGTATGAACATAAGATTTCACTTCTCTTGGGTAAATAGGATTGAACTGGCTAGGCCACATAGTGAGTACATGTTTAACTCCTTAAGAAAATGCCCAACTGTTTTCCAAAATACTCATACCATTTTATATTCTCACCATGGCGAATGAGAGCTCTAATTCTTCTACGTCCTTACCGACATTTCATATGTCTACCTTTTTTAAATTTTAGTCATTCTAATAAGATGTAGTAGCATCTTAATGTGCTTTTAATTTGCATTTCTCAGGTGATTAATGATGTTCAGCATTTGAGCATTTTTTCATGTGTTCATTTGCCTTCCACATAATCTTTTTTGTCTAAGTGTCCATTCAAATCTTTGGCTCAATTTTTATTGGATTACTTGTTTTATTTTCTTATTATTGAGTTTTAAGGGTGTGTGTGTGTGTGTGTGTGTGTGTGTGTGTGTGTGTGTGTGTGTGTTTATTCTGTATACAAGTTCTTTACCAAACATATAATTTCCAATTTTTTTCTTCCACAGTGTGACTTATCTTTTCATTCCCTTAGCAATGATTTCAAAGAGCAAAAGTTGTAAATTTTGATGAAATCTAATTTGTTATTTTATGGATCATGTTTTTGGTGTCATATCTAAGAAATATTTGACTAGCCTAAGATCAAAAGATTTTTCTCCCATTTTTTCCTAGACAATGTATTTCTCTGCATTTTACATGTATCTCTAGAATTCATTTTGAGTTAAATTTTTGTTTGTTGTGAAGTATGGATCAGAGTTCTTTTTTTTTTTTGCATATGACTGTCCAACTGCTGTTACCACCACTTATTAAAAAGACTATGCTTTCTCAACTGAATTGCCTTCATACCTTTGTGAAAAATCAATTGTCCAGGGCTTCCCTGGTGGCGCAGTGGTTGAGAGTCTGCCTGCCGATGCAGGGGATACAGGTTCGTGCCCCGGTCTGGGAAGATCCCACATGCCATGGAGCGGCTGGGCCCGTGAGCCATGGCCGCTGAGCCTGCGTGTCCGGATCCTGTGCTCCGCAACGGGAGAGGCCACAACAGTGAGAGGCCCGCATACTGCCCCCCCCAAAAAAAAAAAATTGCACTCTCTTGATTACTGTATCTTTTTAAGGAGTCTTGAAATCAAGTGGTGTCAGTCCTCCGCTTTGTTCTTTTGCAGAGCTGTTTTGGCTATTCTAAGTCCTTTGCATGAATTTTAAAATCAACTTGTCAATTTCTACAAAACAAAAACCCACTGAAATTTTGATTGGGGTTGCTTTAAATCTAGATCTACAGATCAATGAATAATATTGAGATTTCTGACCCATGAACATGGCACATCTCTCCATTTATGTAGATCTTCTGTATTTCTTTCAGTAATGCTTTGTAGTTTTCAGTGTACAGGTCTTTCATCAAATTTATCACTGAAGTACTTTAAGCAGGGGATTGACATGGTCCACTTTGATGTCTAATGTAAGAATAAAAAACTGGAAGAAGATAAGAGTGGGAACAGGAAGACAGCTGGAGACTATGGCATTGTCCAGGCAAGTGATGATGGTGACTTGAACCAGGATGGTGGCAGGGGTGATAGAAACAAAAAGAGCTGACAAAATTTAATGATGTATATTTGCATGCAATTGGCATATTTTTTGTAGGTCAAAGAAGCTCTATTATTGGCAATGTCATATGATTTAACCCAATATTTTAGAGACAAGTCAGGACTCAGAAGCTGCTGATTGATTAGATGCAGGGGACTAATGAAAGGAAAGGATCAAGGGCGGCTCTTAGGTGTTTAGTTCAAGCAAATGAATGGATGATGATGCCATTTCTCAAACTCCAAAGACTGGGGGAGGAAGGAACCATTCATCCCCATTCTCCCTGACTTTCTCTTTATTCCCAAATCCTTTTTCTTTCTCTCCATCAAATTTAGCCTTTCAGGGAACACAGCTGTCACTGGGCTACATGCTTACTTTTAAACATGCATCTTTCCCACCCAGCTCCCTGTCTGACATTTTAATGACTTTTGCTGGCTTAGCCTTTCATGGGTAAGGCGTATAGAAAGAACATATTTTCTGTGCGCGATTTGAGATTCGTGAATACTCCTTTGATTTTAATGCCATAGCAACATGCCCTTAACTTTTTTTTTTCTCTGAGCCCGGCCCTCATCTGGACAGGTTCTGGGCCACATTTTCAAGCAATTTGGAACAGATCATTGTGAGCCTCCTGAGTTTATAGAGGGAAGGCTAGGAACGCATGCTTGAGTTTATACTCAAATTACTATCCTAAATGACTCCATGGGGGGTTTCTTTTAGGGGTCACTGAGAGCCAGAGTGGAATGTTTTTCCTTCTTCACTCTATCCCCAGCATTGGGGCATGAGGACCATAAATGTAGGTAATGTGTTTTATAGCCAGATTCTCTAGGTTCATTTTTCCACCTCTCTCCCCACCCCTAATGATAGCCATGAAACTCCACAGAGCTGGCTGGAAACTAACTTTGTACAGCCCTGTTTCTACCAAGGCTAAGAAATGGGTGGCTGAGCAACATACCCAGATACACTTGAAGAGAGTGACACTTCCAGTCTGTGGCTCGGCCAGAAATGTGTGATTGCCCTCCAGCCCAATGGAGAGGTCCAAACTGAAGAAAGCCATTCATAGGGAGGGAGCGTCTCATCACTGGAGGCATTCAAGCAGTGGCCACACAACTGCTTGACCCCAAAACTGTTATAATTGGAGATTTATGCATCTGACAAGGAATTGAACTATAAACTTTTAAAGGTCCTTATAACACAGACTTTTTCTGAGACTAACATATTCTTTCATTATTTCAACAGATATTTATTGAACATCTACTGCAGGGCTGGGAATTGTAACCTGAAGATACAGCAGTGAACAAGATGGCCACAGGCCCTGCCCTTGAGAAGCCTTCAGTCCAGTGAGACTGACAAATAATAAATAAGGAATTTACAATGAGGTGATGAAAACAACTGTGTCTGTTGGGTAATGGGACAGAGTCCTTGCTGGCTTTTTACATGAGTTATCTCAAAGATGCTTCCTGATCTTAGGAGGTCAAGCTCCACTTTACAGACTATGAAATGCAGGCTCAAAAAGGTTGCATAAATTGTCCAAGCGTATACAGCTGTTACCTGCTGATGCTGGAACAGCAGCCCTAACCTTGCAGTCTCCAGAGTCTATACACTTAACTAAACCTCTGGTTAAGAGTCTTATAAGGGCTTCCCTGGTGGCGCAGTGGTTGAGAGTCCGCCTGCCGATGCAGGGGACACGGGTTCGTGCCCCGGTCCGGGAAGATCCCACATGCCGCGGAGCGGCTGGGCCCGTGAGCCATGGCCGCTAAGCCTGCGCGTCTGGAGCCTGTGCTCTGCAACAGGAGAGGCCACAACAGTGAGAGGACCCCGTGCCGCAAAAAAAAAAAAAAAAAAAAGGTTCTTATAAGACCAAGTTAGAGCCCAGGTCCTGAAGACCCAGGTCTCCACACGTCGTACCCACACTCTCACCTCAAGAAAGGTAAACAGTACAGGTCCCCTCAGTCCCTCTCCCCTCACTAAACATACTAGTCCGTGGAGATTTTCAAATAAAAACCATATTTCTGCCTTATGCAATTAAGTTTGCCAGCTCAAAAAAAAAAGTTAGAATAACATTTTACTTAAAACTTGAGGCTTGATGCTTGCCGGAACTCTCACTGTCTTTTTTTTTTTTTGCGGTACGCGGGCCTCTCACTGTTGCGGCCTCTCCCGTTGCGGAGCACAGGATCCGGATGCGCAGGCTCAGCGGCCATGGCTCACGGGCCCAGCCGCTCCACTGCACGTGGGATCTTCCCGGACCGGGGCACGAACCCGCGTCTCCTGCATCGGCAGGCAGACTCTCAACCACTGCACCACCAGGGAAGCCCTCCCACTGTCACTTTGAAAGTGGAGAGTATGAAAGGAAAGGTGAGAGTGGTTAAGACCCTACTATGTGCTTAAGGCTTGTAAAGCTCCTACCATGTGCTCAGCCCTGGAAAGGGATGAGGATTGGGTGGCTGGAATGTGATGCACAGATGAAATAAAAGGTATGCTACTTTCCCTTGATAAACTTAAAGTCTCGCTGCAGAGTCAAAAAAGAAATGAGCAGGAGGTGAGCAACAGAGGACCAAGGAAAGGACTAAGACATGGCATCGTGATATGCACTTTTCAAATCCTGGGTCTTGCTGTGTGTCTTGGACAAGTCCCTTTGCCTCTCTGAGTCTTGATTTCTTCATCAACAACAGTGTTGTCCAAAAGAGCTTTCTGCGAGGATGGAGATGTTCTCTATGTGCAGTGTTCAGTACAGGGGGCTTTTGATATACAGGTGGCTTTTGAACTCTTGGAATGCAGGCACCGTGACTGAGCACTGAATTTTTTATTTTATGTGATTTTAACGATCTTACATTTAAATAGCCACAGGGGGCTAGTGACTACCACATCGGGCTGCACAGATCTAGATAGTTGGGAGTTAGGAGGTTTCATCTATCCCAAATAATATATAGAAAGAGAACCTCAGAAGGGTGTATTCTTCTTCTGCAACTGTTGGTTTGCTTTTTTTTTTTTAAAGCAGTGGTGAAACACTTGGGCTCTGGAGACAGGGGCTGCATCCCAACTTGAACTTATCTAGCTGTGAAGCCCTAAACAAGTCTATTAGCCTCTCAGTGTCTCAGTTTCCTCATCTGTAACATGGGAATAATAGTGGAACCTAGTTTACAGGGTGGTTGTAAAGAACTCAAAGAGGTAATAAACGAGGCTGTCTCAGAACAAGGTCTAAGTCTTGGTAAATCCTCAAGAAATACATATGCTTTTTAAAAATTATTATTTTTATCATTATTGTTGTTTTTGTTATTATTATTATTAATGGGACTCAGCCTCCGGGAATCACACCTTGTCTCCCTAAGCAACTCAGTCTTTATCAGGGAGGCATCAGGAACTCCCCACAGCCATCCTCGTGATCTCAGTTGCCAAAGTGACAGGATGAAAGACGAGAGTCCAAAGTCTAAGGGTACCTTCTGTGTGCAAAGAATCACATTTTCTCAAGTATAGAGAATCTCCTCCTTTCCAGCACCTGAGAAGACACTGGGAGAGTTTCATATCTTTATGGCATTGGCACCCTGGAGAACTTTGCCAAAGGGATTAAGATTGTTCTTGGGTTTCTAGACTACATGCTAAGTGCAAATCAGTAAGATAATGATTAAGATGAGACATTCAGATATTTTTATCTGGAAGATTTTTTTTTTTAAGATTGTTAACAAAATTCAGACAGATCTGACAAAGAACACAGAACTTTTTTCTTTTTCTTTCTTGACTTATTTTTAATGCTTTTAAGAAAGAAAACAGTTCTTCCAGTACAGAAATCTGTTCTTAAATTGCTTTGGATTTCATTCAATGTAATGGTTACTATGGAATTTCTGTGTATGGGCAACTAGTGGAGTGCCACTAATGTCACCAACTCATTGTGAGCAAAGCAGGTCTCAGAAATGAGTGAACTGGGCTGAACAGGGACCAGGATGAACCAAAGAGCCCTGGAAGGTGTTGTTCTATATCTCCAGCTGATGTTCCCATGTGGGAATGTGGGCATTTCTTGACAGATCTTAACTTTCCTAAGAAACACTAAAAATCTGGGTTTTTACGTAAAACATCCCAATATCCTAATTTTAAATGTTGGCTTTAAAAAACACACAAAGAAGATGTACAGGATGAACTGCCCCTCCAACACCAGGTGTAGATGGCTGAACCAAAAGAACCTGAATCTGGGACAGACCGTGGAAGGTGATTTTTAAAAGAAATCCAGACCTCAGACCAATTCTTTTAATCTGAGTCTTCCTGCTAAAAAATCCACACAATGACCTTTGGCCAAAAACAGTAAAGTCCAACCTGCACTAAAAACCAATAGCAAACAAGATTCCTGCTGATTTCAGGGAGTTGGCATTGCTGGGTCAAGAGTTGACTTTTAGAGCCCTGTATTGCACTCCACTGATTTCCAGGTAACTGAACCCAAAAAGTCCTGGATTATCTTGAATTCCTGGGCAGCAAAGCAATCATTGCTGAGTCATAGAATCACTTTCCCAGAATTATAAGGGGACAAATATCCAAGGGGATGTCCGATTCCCATCTAAACCATCCTGGAAAAGAGGGATGTCCGGCCCTGTTTCATACCCTACCACAGCAGCCTATGTCCTTCCTAGCATGTATCACGGTCTCTGATTTTTAAAATATTTTGGTTTCCTTGTTTATGGTCTGCGTCCTCCACCCCACTAAAAGGCAAGCTCCATGAGAGCAGGTACCCTGCCACTCTTGTTCACATCTGCTGCCCCAGCTCCTATAACAGAACCTGGAACGGTAGGGTTCCAAATATATATTGCTAACTAATAAATTAATAAATGATCATCAAGGTCACATTTTAGTGTCTCCAGAAACAAGAGGCTTGTTACTTCCCAAAGCAGGGCATTATTTCTTTGGAGCCTCTCACCGAATGGAAAGCTCTTATAGAACCGTTCTGTACCCACATGATCTATTAGCCCTAGTTTTATCTCTTGTGGTCACACAAGTTAAGCCTATATTCTCTTCCAACTCACAGGCTCCTAAGTGTTGAAAGATATGTATCACATCTCTTTGAGTCTCGTTTCTTTTTTTTTTTTTAATCCAGGCAAATCGCATTCATTTCTTCATTTGATCTCTTTAAAAGGGAGAACAATGGTTGGGGGTAGGAGGGAGATGGGAAGAGAAGAAGAGGGGTCAGTAAATAGGAAGTCTCGAACACAGTGCATAGTTGACAGTCTCACTGTTATTCTTACTTTCAGTGTGTATTTTAAAGCCAGATGATCTGGTTTTTCAAAATGTGCATTTCTCAGCCACATCTGGATATACACACTGAGAAATAAGCCAATGTCTTTGGGCCCAGTCACATTTCCAGGTGAATGAAATAGAAGGACCTTTTGGTTATGTTGTTCTTTTTTTAATTTATTTTATTGAAGTGTAGCTGACTTATCATGCTGTGTTAGTTTCTGGTGTACAGATATATATATATATACATATATATATATATATACACACATATATTCTTGTTCATATTCTTTTCCACTATGGTTTATTACAGGATATTGAACATAGTTCCCTGTGCTATACGGTAGGACTTAGTTGTTGATCCATTCTTTATATAATAGTTTACATCTGCTAATCCCCAAATCTCAGTCCATCCCTCTCCCACCCCCACCCGCCTTGGTTATGTTATGAGAGAATGTCTTGGGCCCTTTCAGCCTTGAGATTCTAAGGCTCCATGAAGATCACCAAGCACTGTTGTATGTGTAGGGTGTGTGTGTGTGTGGATATGTGTGTGAGTTTGATGGTACAGACGGGCTTTCCTCCTAAATACATGACTCTCAGAATGCCCTTCTTTGGGGGGTCCAAAGTCAATGGCCCAGAGCAAGGGAGGAATGAGCCCAGGAATGGTGATGATGGCCTTGAATGACCCACATACCTTTGGTGTCCTGAAGAAAATTAATTTTTGTGGAAAACAGACCTACGCTTCTCTCGCTTCTCAAACTTCCTGCTTAACTGACCAAGCCTATTAGTTATCTGGCAGAGTCTGGATGGGAAACATATCAGGAGGCTGAGTCAAGACCCTCCTGAGGCCTGGACACACCAAGTTGCATGCCTAGCTGGAACCCAAATGCTACTCTCCAAGACTATGCACTGGTAAGGTCCAGTGCCCTATGAGGGACAACTTTCACAGCACCAGAAAGCCAGGGGTGAAGAAGTGGATAGTACATAATGTGTGATCAGCTGAGCCACTTTATGAAGTAGAATCAAAATGACAGCATATACAGCTGGAGACTTTATATGCCTGAATATTAGGCAAGCTTATTTTTCCCCAGAATTATTTCTTGAATAAGATGGAGTGGGATTATATTTTAAATCTGCTTGAAGGCTCTCGTGTTGTAAAAGCCTCTCTCAAATACTTTGTTTTGAAAAAACGGTACTATGTCAGAAAAACAAGTAAGCCTGAAATAACCTCAGCCATCTGGTTTGGGATGCTAAGAGAGGTCACCTGACAGAATCACTAAAGAAAGAGGGCAAAAATATTTAAAACAGATTTAGTCATTCTTCCTGGGAGAAGACATTCTTCCTTTAGTCATACCCTGGGGGTATGACTTTACAAGAGCAAGTTTTGAATATTGTTGTACACAAGTCTTTAAATTATTGGTTCAAAAAGCAATGTGGTAAGTTATTAGCACTGATGATCATGAACAGTACTTGTGCATTGGGATAAAACTTCCAGTGAAAACATCATTCAAAGGTTCAAAAAGCCCAGTATCTGGACACAAAGAAGGACATTTTGTAATTGTATAAGCGTCAATTGAACAAGAAGATGTATCAACTATAAATATATATAAACATCTAACAACAAAGGCCCCAAATTTATTAATCTAAAACTGACAGAACTGAAGGAAAAACAGACACTCAATCATAATAGCTGAGGACTTAAATACTTTATATAATGGATAGAACAGAATTAAACAGAAGATAAACAAGAAAATAGAAAACTTGAACAGCACTGTAAACTACCAAACCTTGTAGGCATCTTTAGAATACTCTACCATGGACAACAGAATATACATTCTTCTCAAATGCACATGGAACATTCTCCAGCACAGGCCATATATTAGACCACAAAACAAATCTCAATAAATTTAAAAGAAGTAAATTCATACAAAGTATATTCTCTAACCATGATGAAATAAAATTAGAAATCAGTAAGAAAAAGAAATTTGAAAAATTTATAAATATATGAAAATTACACAATACTCTCCTAACTAAACAATGGGTCAGCAAACAAATCCAAAGGAAATTAGAAAGTACTTTGAAGTGAATGAAAATAAGAACACAACAGGGAATTCCCTGGTGGTCCAGTGGTTAGGACTCCAAGGGTCTAGGTTCAATCCATGGTTGGGGAACTAAGATCCCACAAGCTTCACGGTGTGGCCAAAAAAAAAGAGAACACAACATAACAAAATATGGAATGCAGCTAAAGCAGCACTTGGAGGGAAATTTATAGCTATAAATGCCTGTATTACAAAAGAAGAAAGATCTCAGATCAATAACCTAAACTTCCACCTTTAGAAACTAGAAAAAGAAGAGCAAACTAAACCCATAGCAAGCAGAAAGAAGAAATAATAAATATTAAGAGAGGAAATAAATCAAATAGAGAATAGAAAAACAGTAGAGGAAATCAATGAAACCAAAGATTAGGTCCTTGAGAAGATCAACAAAATTGACAAAACTTTAGCCAGAATGACCAAGGAAAAAAGAGGGAATACTTCAATTACTAAAATCAGGAATGAAACAGGGAACATTACTACTTATCTTGCAGGAAAAGTAGAGTATCCATGCTTTTGTTGGTACTGACAAGCTGATTCTAAAATGTATATGAAAAGGCAAAGGAACTTAAATAGCCAAAATAATTTTGAAAAAGAAGAACAAAAGTTGAGAGACTTATACTCCCTGTCCTCCAAGACAACACAGGTGTTAGTCTCCTGTGCAGCCATCTTTTATTCCCTCAACTCAGATTTCAACACATCTCCTCCATGTTCCAATAGAAAATTACACAAACCCTCAGTAGATCATTCATTGCCCCATATTGCCTGACCTGCTTCTTGAAGATAAACATGGTATCTTTCCTTCTTGTACCCTCAGGACCCAGCAGAATGCCCCAAACAGAAATGATGGTCAATAAAAGTTATAAATAATAAATAATAATAATAAAAGTTATTTTATGGAAGGGTAGATGGATGATAGGTAGATGGATGATGATCTTAGAATCTTTTACCTGTGTACAAATAGATGAGGCAGTATGGTTTCTCTTAGATCAATATCACAGAAGAAACATGAAACTGGGAAACCAGAGAACTCCAGTTCTGCCACAAACCCCCATATGACCTTAGTCAAGTCACTTCCCCTTTCTGATGCTCAGTCCCATCTGGAAAATGTATGAGTTTTACTACATGATCTCTAAATGTCATCCAGATTTAGGTTCTGTTATCCTAGGACTAAGCAGGTTCCTCTATCCATGTCCAGCACATTTAGCGTTTGATGCAATTGGCCTGTTAAAAACCAAATTCAGTGGACATATTCATTAAATCTCGCAAAGTGGCCAAACCAGCTGAGTACCTAAACACAATACTCTATCTCTCTCAAAACATTGTACACAACTTAAAGTCAGTGCCTTTTGAGCTCCTTTTGTAGAGAATGTACATGGCACTCAATCAGCATTCACAACAGGTTTTTGGCATGAATAATTTGTCAACCACAACAAAGTCACCCCGTAAAATGACCCTAAATTCCATTTTCTGTTACTGATGGGGAAGGCCATGTGATGGGAATTTATGGGGTGCCTCAGGTTTGACAGACAGTCATGTGGGTAAAAGAAAAGGGCAAAGGAGGTCTCCTTTGGTATTTAAAATCATGGGTCTCCCTGTAAAACCTGGAAGTTGTTTCTGAACGTATCATAGCAAAGGAAAGAACGGCTAAGTGATTTTCTTGCCTCTGAATTTCAAAGACATTCTAGGGCTTCCCTGGTGGCGCAGTGGTTGGGCGTCCGCCTGCCGATGCAGGGAACACGGGTTCGTGCCCCGGTCCGGGAGGGTCCAACATGCCGCGGAGCTGCTAGGCCCGTAAGCCGTGGCCGCTGAGCCTGCGCGTCCACAGCCTGCGCGCTGCAATGGGAGAGGCCACAACAGTGAGAGGCCCGCGTACCGCAAAGAAAAATAAAAATAAAAAAGATATTCTACCTCAAACCTGTATTATTTCTCAGAGATTTTCTTAACACAGAGAAAATTGGCTTGGTCTAATTTCAGAATTTTAGCTCTTTTAAAATTTTGACCAAGACACTCACTCAATTTCTCATTCTGATGCCAACCACAAGAGATTTGACCACAACAATTTTCATCATCCTTGCCTCGGCCAACATGGTGGTTTAAATCTAATAGTTGGAGACAGACCCTTGGAATTACTCAACTACCCCATCACCATAGCAACATTACTCAATTTTATGTTAGAATATTTTCCAGGGGTGCTGAGGACCACGAAAGCTCCTCATTTTACCATCCTAAAAAAGCATGACCCTTTTTAACAAAAGAAAAAAATCATACTTTAGAATGAGGGAGTTGGCCATTTTTCCAGTGGTTTTCTAGAACTCATTGTTCTTATTCTAGAACTATTACAGTTTAAAACACCCAGAGCTAGAATCTGCTTCTTTAAAAACACTATTTTATATTAACTGTGCAAAGTGTTTTCTTTTAGTCACTATGAGAAATTCTTAAACATCACTGAAAAAAATCTAAAAGTTTTAAGCAAAATTATAATTTTGGTTTACCATTTCCCTAATTTGATTTCTCATAGAGAAAGACAAAACTAGACAGCAGGTTAAAAATGAAAAAAAAAAGACACATTTCTCTACTTTTTAAGGAACCTCACCAAAAGGCTATTAGAAACCAATGGAAATGCATCGGTGAAGAATACAGGCCCATTAAAGAATGCAAAGGCGTCTCTGTATATATTTGTTTGGTGACCTTGGGACATAGTTTTAGAATTTCAACTACAGTATATGTGTCATGCCAGGAGCCTGAGAATTTAACTGGTGAGAACAAAGTGAGTTCCCCAGTGCATTCACATACCAGCATTCTCACTGTGGCTGTGTACAAATTAAATGAGGGGAATCTGAATATCTGGCTTCCTGGGAAATAAGAGGTCAGAGGGTTTATTAGCAGCATCAAGCTTTCATTGCCCAGATGCGTGGAAAGGAGCAGTGGCCTGGAAGTCCAAGTGGCAATGCCACTGCCTTCCCGGCACCTAGGGGGGGTTCCCCCTGCCCCAATTTTATTCCATTACCTGCCTTCTGTGCCAGTCTCCTCCTCTAAAAAGAACTAGTTTGTGGACCCTAAGAAAGGATCCAAGGAAGAATCCTTTTGGTTTTGAGGAGTAGCTAGAAGCAAACTCTGGATGCATCTTAATGTGTCAAATGGTGAGACAAGTGAACTAAAAAAATAAGAGAACAAGTCAGGCCTGGTCTCAGCAGAGATTTGGGGAGCGAGGGGCAGAGGAGATGGGGCCTTGCCATGGGCCTAACACTTCAATCTGTCAGCAGTCATCTCAGCTTCCCTGTCAGGGCATCCTTCTACACTTCCCGGGAAGGAAAAGGCAATGGCGATGACACCCCTCACATTCACGTCACTGCTTGTCATACAAGATTCAGTCGTTTCTCACCATCAGGACCCAAACACCCACCCCATGAGAGAAAAGTAATCCTGGCAGGTAGGCAGATTTTATACAAAAAATACTTAATAATATAGATAGATAGAAAGATAGATAGAAATAGATAGATGATAGATAGATAGATAGATGAAGGGAGGGAGGGAGGAAAACAAGAATAAAAGGAATTGAAGGTTATGGTTGCCTGACAATGCTCATTGGGATTACAGAATATAAACCTTCTCCTATCCTGAAATGCCATACTTCATCTTTGGCAAATTATGGAAGAACATATCATTTCAAAAAATATTTAGTAAACACCACTATTTGTCGAGTGAAATCCCTCGCAGGCTGTGGGGCACAGCTTCCCATGTCTGGCTGAATCACCAGGGGAATTCTTCAAAAATACTCATTCCTAGGACCCAGCCCAAAGATCCTGACTCTATAATCAAGGGTGAGACTAAGCCTCTCTCTCTCTTCCCTGGGTCATTTTACTGATCTTGGTAGTTTGTGCATTTCTGCTATAGGACATTCAAAGGAAAGCCAATACATAGGGACTTCTGGCCTAGAGAAATGTAAACACAATCTGATTCCCATCCGAACGCAAAGGCATCTGAGAAAATGCTGGAAAAGGACTAGGCTGAAGGCTAGAGCTGAACCTTAGCTCCGTGGCCTATTCACATGGTCATCTTGGCCAAGCCACTTAAAGTGAGTTTTCTCCAGTCTAAAATGAAGGGCCTCTGTTCTGTGGGGTTGCTGAATGCGTGGAGTAAAGCACCACATGCAAAGCACTTAGCACAAGGCCTGGGACAAGTGATGAGCATTTTAAAAAGTTGGCGAATGTTGTTATTCTTAGAGAGGTCAGGCCCTATTCAAGTGCTGTGAAAGACAACAGAGGGGAGATAGGTTGAGAAAGTGGTATTTGTCAAGGATAATAGAATAGTATTAATAATCATAATAACAGCTGGGGGCTGCTTACTCTGTGCCAGGCTCAGTGCTGGGAGAGTTTTTAGAGAAACATTGTTATCAGTTCCAAATAGCCAGGTCCTTTTTCCAATCCTCCATGGTGGCCCTTCCTTAGTTATTATAACTGGGGTCCAAACCAAGCTCTACCCATGCTGCAGTCAAAGGTCAGAAGCCAAGGATGGACCTTGGCAAAATCATGACACAGGGTTGCCTGCTTCCTTTTTCGATCACCTTGGCCTGACCCCAGACACTTCTTAACCATCCTGGAGCCTTGCCCTTCCTCCCAGGAGAGGACAGATAAACTCAGTCCCAGGTGCTATAAGTGATACATGGACTCTAGAAAGTTCACCCCCTACCCACTGCCACCTGGAAACTTGCACATTTTCTGAGACCTAGAAGCCTTCAGCCAAGGAAGTTATCTCTGATTGAAGGACCAGAGATACCCATAGATCAGACAGTAAGGTGCTCTTAGGGAGGCAGGAGCATCGCCCCTCATGTCAGACACTTGCCCACCCACAGGAAGTGAGCACCTGCCTGCCCCTGAGGGACCGCACTTCATAGTTTAGGAAGTCCTCTCAACCCATTTTCTCACCAGTGTCTCTCAGCAGTTCTGTGATGTAGACAAGAAAGATGAACCAGTGGCTAGAGCCAGAAGAGCCCTTAAAGATGATGGAGTCCAGAGTTCCCAAAGCACAGGGTGCATTTAATACACGAGCTGACTGGAGCTGCTACAGGTCACAGCATGTCCTCACTTTCAGCTCTCATTCTATCCTTCTAATTATCTGTAGAGGAAAAAATTCTCCATGGATCCTAGTGTGTTTCTAACACTGGCCCAGCTTCCCTTTTAAGAACAACAAGTGGACCTATAGCTCAGAATTCTTAGCAAGCAATAGAATTTTTTTTTTTTTCCTGGCCATGCAACATGTGGGCTCCCATTTCCCCGACCAGGGATCAAACCCATGCCCTTGCAGTGGAAGCACATAGTCGTAACCACCAGAGCACCAGGGAAGTCTCCTAGCTAGAATTTAATAACGGTTATTTGTTTTGTTTGCATTATACTTTTTTCCTTTATGTCAGTTGGTTCTCCATTTATGAAAGTGAATAAAGATTCCTTTTCAAAAAACTTTTATTGGGTAAATTTAGTGAGTCAATTAAAAGGAAAATATTAAGTAAATTAAGAATACGTATTCCCGCGTATGATTGAAAGTTGGAAAAACGATATACATGTATGATTTGATTCTGGAAAACCCTCACCAATCCACCCCATCACCTGCCAATAGAGAGCCAAGGCTAACTCCAAGGTCACTTGCTTGCTGGTAGTAGAATTCATCCTGGGCTCTTTCCGTACGTGCAGCCAACTCTAAGGCACGAGCAACTGAGAAAATATGGTGTCTGGTTCCAGGTGAGCAAAAGGAAGCCTCAGTGATGGAGCAGGGAGTCTAAAGGAAAAGGCCTTGGAGATTCTGAAATCTGATCAACAGTGAACCTGTGGTAGGAATCTGTCTGCAGGATTAATTCTACTTCAGGAAGCAAAGTTCAGGGAAGGAGCGCAGCTAAACCCTAGAGTTCACGGCCTTTTCCTCTGCCGAGAATCTATCTGTGGCTAAAATAGAAACATCTCAGGACCAGTCTCCTTGGCTCAGCCGTTGGACCTTAGGAAATAATATATGAACATGTGAACTAAAAGAGCCGGTATGGGGCATCACTGAGTATCAGCAGAGATTCTTACCAGAATGAATAGCTACCAGACTGCACTGGACCGGTCTTCAATGGTGACCCCATACAGCAGGGGTAAGCAATAGCAGTAGTATACTGATTAGCTCATTAATTCTTTTTTTGCTTGGTGTTTGGACTAGAGTCAACCTCCTTGGGTTAAAGCATGGTTTCTCACCTTTGGCACTATGGACGTTTGTAGGAGGCTACCACGTGCATTGTAAAATGTGTAGATGCATCTCTAGCCTCTACTCATTAGATGCCAATAGCAGTTTCTTCCCCGGCCCCTACCCAGTAATGACCAAAAAGGTTTGCAGACATTGCCAAATGTCCTCAGGAGGTGAGGGCGCAAAGTTGCCCCAGGTTGAGAACCACTGGTCTAAAGTAAACCCAAGAGGTCTTGAACAATTTAAAGAGAGTATAGAATTCTCAAGAGGGAAATATTCTACATCTTGGTTCTAGGAGATACAGGATAAATTTATTAGGAGAAATGGAGTTTGTACAACAGAACTTTCTAGATATAAATATAAAGGGGCCTGGTGTATAGTCAGTGCTCAATAACATTTTAATTTCCTTGCCAGGCTCTGGTTGTTTTGCATGTCTAATCTTCCATGAGCTTTTAAAGATCCCTGTGAATGTGTATATGCTAATTTCAAAATTGGAAAGAAAAAGTAGACGGAAGAAAAAGGGCACGCGTGTTCAATTAAAGACTTCTCGTATAAAATGGTACAAAACCAAGGCAGCAAAAGGCATCATGGCTTCTTTTGCTTTTGTCAGCTCAATATTCCTTCCTTCCTCCTTCTAGGTATAGTGTCTGCCTTTTCTTTGGGGGACGTGACAGCTTCAGACACCTTACCCAGTCTGGGCCACAGGGTGAGAACAGAAGCTAACCAAGGCCAATCAGAGTGTCTTTCCTAGGACTTTGGTTCTTGAGTAGAGGTGCACGGGGACGGGTGTTTGGATTTCACCCATAGTATTGTTGCCCTTGAGAAAGACAGGTCATGGCTGAGATCACTAGTGATGCTCTGGGTCTAGGTAGAAGCCCTCTCCCATTCCTTTTTCTTGCCTAAGTTAATGGAACCCTGTCTCTCTATTACTTGAAATTAAAGAACCTCATAGCAGAGTCTTTAAAACTCAGAGTGACACAGATTGGACCAGCTTCCTGTAATGGTAGCTTTTTGAAATTAAATTCTATTCAACCGATTAGAAATATGTTGAAATCAATGACAAATACAATGCAGGTAAACTGAGTCAATTGCAAGGGAACTGGGGGTGTGGAGAGGAGGCAGGTAGTTTAAATGTAAAAGAGGAAAAATTAAATCAATATAGTCGACACTGGACAATTGTAGTATGCATTCTACACAGAGAACCAACCATTAGCATATTAGTCTACTTGGGTTAGACATATCGGGGGGAGGGGTTCTTGTATTAGGGAATGGATTATGTAAATAGATACAGAATTGTTGCATCGTAGAATTGACCCTGCTCAAAGCCAGCTAATCAAGCTTAGCAGAGATAGAGAAGGAGAGAGAAAACTGTCAGCCCCAGTTTCTTCGTGCCTCTCACAATTGAGCATCTTGCCCCAGTGAGTGCGACTTTATATTTTTCACACAGAACCCCTAAATGACTTCATCCAATGATCAGCTGACAGAGCGAGCTGCCTTCTAGCGCTGGAGGGAATTCTAACAGAGTCGGACTTACTGAGAACATGATAGAGAGTCATTGAAATGTTTTGCTTTGAAACCATTTGTAATTTTTGTTTTGTTTTTACATTTACAGTCAGAATCCTTGTCAGTTATACTTATTTGTCCTGGTGGAATGGCCACAATTGGTGTGTGCCCATATCCTGTCATCATTCAACTCTGCAAGCTGAAGGCTTCTTGAAAGGAAGACCTGATTCTCTGCCCGGGGGCTCTTTTTCTGGGAGTGGGGAGTGGTGGGCTGTGAACCCCTCCAAAAGCAGCCTTCACCTAACAGCAGACAGGGAGTTGGTGGATAAATAGAGCTCCCTCGCCTTCCAGAAGGTTTAACTGAAATGACTGTCCTGCTCTGATGTCCCAAGTTCTCAGTGGGACTGAGTCCCTCTTACCCATGCTGACAACCCCCCTTTATTAGGCTGCCTCTCCTTTCCTGTCTCACTTATAAATCTCTTGCTCTCAAAGTCTTATCTTGGGATCTACCTCTGTGGGAACTCAAACCAAGACTCCAGACGTTTTTAACATCTAGCATCCTCACCTCACTGCTATGCTCCAAAAAGGAAAGTTCAGTGGTGCTTGATGGTCAAAATCCAGCATTGTCTACTAAGCCATTTTCTCAACTAGAACTACAGATGTATGTACAGCTTATGTACTTTCAAGGGCCTGCAAAATGTTTGAGACCCGAAACAAAGGCATTGGTCCAAAATATCAAAAGAAATCTGCAAAACCAAATGTAATATACATTTGATTAAATGTCTGCCGAATGTAGTATGCGGTCAACTAGTCAACCCCCGCTCAAAGAGATTTCACGAGCAGCTGAATGTGAATTAGAACTAACACAGGGTGTGGGTATTTTTAAATGCTTGTAAGAGGTAGGGCAGAGTGTGAAAAGCATGCTAATGGGCTATGAATGTTATAAAAACTGTCCTGGGGGTTGAGACTGGAATCCGTGTGTCCAAGACAACACTTGGACTCTTCAAAACAGGAAAAAATGTCTTTCCTGCTCACCCTGCCCTCCCCACCCCCAGAGTTATAGATCACTATCAGAAATCTTTTCTGGGGAGAAGATGTCACCAGCGTTTAGAATCCAATATTTACCCTGGCTTTGTTCTGCCTTCGCAGGAATCCATGGTCTGCAGCAGTTCTGAGGGAGTCACAGTCTCCCCAGCCAGATTCTGACACCTCTGGGCCCCTCCCCCGTATTAGCTTTATATCCAGATGTGACCCAGAGGCGGCAAGATTCAAGGTGATCAATGACAGCTCCAATCAAAGCCACCCAGGTAGGCAGTGCACTCACGGCTCCTGATATAAAAGGTGTTTTATTTCTCATCCCTTTATTTTTGTCACTGAAAGAATGCTTCCCACGTGTGGATTCATTAAAGTGTAAACATTAAATATTGATCGATGGATTATCAGCGTGGAGCAGTGGCCTCCCGTCTGATTGATTCCTGCGCTGATTTATTGTCATATTTGGGGAGTCATTTCGCTTGATAACCAAGAGGGATGGCCTGCCTCCCCCCTGCCACGTCGACTCCACTCCCCTCTTTTTTTCCCGGTACCTCCTCTTATTCTTCTAGGTGACATCTGAGTTCCAATAACTAAAACATCTTCATCTTACTGTCGAGAGAAGAGTGTGTGGCCTGACATTTGTTTTGTGCATGTGTAGGTCCGTGTGTGTCTCCCAGGCAATTATCAAATCAATTAACAACACAGAGAATAACAAATCTACTTGCTTCTGTGGGATATTTCTGATTAACAGAGCTTGCCCCTCCAGAGCTCTGTGAAATATGATTATGGGCAAGTTCTGAGGAGAGATGGGGAAGAGTATAAAATGAAACAAAGAGAGAAAAATAAAACCTGTAGGTCTACTCTTGTCATTTTTCTGAGGCGTGTTTTCACAATGGAACTAGAAAGTGGGGAGGAACTAAAGCCACCGTTCAGAATTATAATTGGTTATAAGGCTCTATAGATATGAATAGACATACCACATGTCATCAGATTGACTCACACAAAACTGTGGTTTATAGAGGTCAAAAATGATCAAATATTGACAATTTCATATGGCTCCTCCTTACATATTTTAAAAATTTAAGATGATGATGATGGTGGTCGCGTCGCACAGCTTGTGGGATCTTAGTTCCCCGACCAGGGATTGAACCCGGGCTCACAGTAGTGAAAGCACAGAGTCCTAACCACTGGACCACCAGGGAATTCCCAAACTTACATATTTAAACTCCATTCTGAAGTAGGGTATGAGGGTTATTGTTTATCCCATTTTCAAATGGGAAAATTTGCCCAAAAGTGGCAAGTCACAGACAGCCACAATTTAGTTTGAGTTTTGGCATAAACGAGGCATTCATCGAAATGCTTTACATAATTTCCTCATGGAAAACCTATCACAGTCTTTGAGGTAGTGCTATGGTCTGAATGTTTGTGCCTCCCCAAAGTTCCTTAAGATTGGAAATCTTATCCCCCAAGGTGATGGTATCAGGAAGTGAGGCTTTGGGGAGGTGATTAGGTCATTAGGGTGTAGCCCTCATGAATGGGATTAGTGCCTTATAGAAGGAGCCTCCAGAGAAATCCCTTCCTGCTGGCCCCCTTCCACCATGTAAGGATAGAATGAGACATCTGCAACCCAGAAGAGGGCTCTCATCCAACCAGGCTGGCACCCCAATCTGGGACTTCCAGCCTCCAGAGCTATGAGAAAATAAATGTCTATTGTTTATAAGCCACCTCATTATTTGTGATATTTTGTTATAGCAGCCTGAAGGGACTAAGACAGGTAGGCACTATCGTTTGACCCATTTTACTGATGAAGAACACAAACAAACAGCAAACCAAGGCTTCAAGAGGTTAAATATCAGTGGAGACCTTGTTGGACACATAAGTTTAAAGATGTCAACATCCCTGCAGTATGTTTAGTTCAAGGCATTTGTGGATCAAGGGAGACTCCAGGGGTCCTGACTCCAGTTAGCAGCATGCATGGTCCAGTGGCCGCATGGATGCATTGGAGACTTTCTCTTGGAAAGCTTCCTGTTTCCTGACTCCTTCCTTTTGGCAGGAGAGAAGGTGCAGGCACTGTCCAGAGTGCAGAGGAAATATCAGTGGAGGGTGTCGGACTCTATTCTTTAAGTTGCTTTAAGAACAGGAGCCCAGAGTCAGGTCCTGCTTTAAAGAAGTGAGCATTTGATGCCTTCTTTGCTCCAGAAGAAAAATCCAAAGAGAATTTCCCAGTGGCCTCCAGCCACCAACATCCTGTCTAGATGATGTCCTCAGGGAGGTGAGAGTCTGGTCTCCTATGAATTATCAGACTAATTATCAAAAGGAACTAGAAAAGGAAGCCAACACACTGCTTCCCCCTCTACCTCCCTGGAAATTCCAGCCGGTGGCTCAGGGTCCTCCCTCCCCACAGGACCCTGCATTTTTTTTTTTTTGGTACGCGGGCCTCTCACTGTTGTGGCCTCTCCCGCTGCGGAGCACAGGCTCTGGACGCGCAGGCTCACGGGCCCAGCCGCTCCGCGGCATGTGGGATCCTCCCGGACCAGGGCACGAACCCGTGTCCCCCGCATCGGCAGGCGGACTCTCAACCACTGTGCCACCAGGGAAGCCCCAGGACCCTGCATTTTATACTCATGTCTCCAGGGCCTCCCTGATGCTGCTACCATATTATACAAATTGCATCACCCAGTAACATGCTTCTCCACATGGTTAAGAGTCTCAATGAGCCCTCTGCTCTCTCCAGGACCTGTCAGATCTCCCACAACTCTTTCCATCTTCTTTGATTGGCACTTTTCAAGGATGATCTAGATAAAATAAAGCATGATTGGCCATTATGGAATGGCTATCTTCTTTAGAAAGCTTCATACTCTGCATAAGGGCAATATATAACTATGAATTATTGATTAGCGGAAAATGTATCCATTGATGACCACTTTCAGAAATTCTCCTGGTACAAACACATCCCACTATCATAAGACTTTTTTTATGAAAACATTCAACTGAAAATGCTTTTCTTCCTTTGCACGTGTGTGCCTGTCTACTGTGTCTTTGTTGTTATTGGTGGTGGTGTTTCTTCTCCAGCTTCTTGAGTTGAATGTTCAGTTCATATATTTTTAATCTTATGCTTTGATAAATCCATTTAAGGCTATACATTGTTCTCTGAGTACTATTATAGCTACATCCCAAGGCCACGTCTGGTACGTGGTACCATTAATTTCTGAATAGTTTATTATTTCAGCTTTGGCTTTGTAATCCAAGAGTTTATTTGGAAAGGTGTTTTTAAATTTCTAAGAGAAAAAAATTTGCAGCATATTTTCTAGAAACATTATCTCAGTAAATTCTAGGACTAACTACATTTCCTTAATTGTCCTTTTCGAGTCAATTTCATAGCTCTTAAAATTCGAAGATCCGGTAAGATTCCATCGGCATTCTTCCAACCCTGTCAGGTAGAGCTGGTGTCATTGACATAGAAGATGAATGAACACCACAGGGGTTAGGTGGCTCTTCCAAAGCCACAAAGCTGAGAAAGGACACACTTTAAGGCCTCTTGACTCCTAGTGGACTGCTTGTTCCTGCCACATTCAGTCCTTGTTCTTGAGAAAGTTTACTTTCTCAACAGTATTTATTGAATGTTGAGCATATGTTAGGTAATATCCTAGGCACTGGGAGTGTAGCAATGAATAATATAGGCTGAAATCTCGGCCCTCCTGGGCCTTTGTATGGGGTGCTTACTTTCAGGATGGGGCCAAATGTGTGAAAACAGGACCTGGAAATAGCAGAGGACCATGAAGTGTAGAGAAAGAGCCACTCTGAAATCAAGGAAATCAGCAAGTCCTTGTCATAAGAGCCAACAATGCCCTGTCCCCTGGAATCTCAGTAACTCTTTAGAGTTACCTTGACCTACCCCCTGGAGTAGGTCAGTGATAGAGTTCCTTGCACAACTTCTCTCCAGAGTCACCCTTAAATACTCTCCCAAGACACGGTCTTCTTCCGGCCACCAGGCATCTGCTGGACCCCTACCACACTAAGCACTTGTACCCAGGATCTCTTTTCATGTAAACCTGACATTTCTGCCCATTTTATAAAATTCACCCAAAGTCAGCAACCAATCCAAAGTCTGTATCTGACTCCAAAAGCAGTGCTCGTTCCAGGACCCCAAGGGTTTGGTTTCCTTGTTTTCTCCTCAGAAGGAGCCAGGGAAGAATGTATGGGTTGTTGGCTGGTCTATTGTCCTCTGTTATCCAGATGTACAAATCTTGTTCTCTCAACCTCGTTGCCATCACCACCTTCATCATCTCCTCCTCAACGGGATAATCACCCTCATTGCTATCATCTCATGAGCAGCCAGGGACTGTGCTTAGCACTTTAGATCCATCGCACCCTTTAATCAGAATAGTTGCTAAAAGCAGGGACTGTGGAACGGAGCTCCTGGGTCCCATGCTGGTGCTGTTTTTTACCAGCTGGGTAAGGGTGGCACTGGGCTTAGTCTCTTCCCTGGTATTGCACAGGAAGTAAATGGCAGTCTGGTCTGTTAGGCCACAAAACTCATGTTATCTTGCCTCCCAGAGGCTGGATATAGCCTTCAAGCAGAGCCCTTGAGAAAAGAATTCGAACATCCTCAAGGGAACACAGGGTTCTGTTACTCTGCAGACCCATGGATGACATTGAAGGCACTTGAAAAGCGCACAGTTGTATTGGGAGCACATCTGGCATCTACAGGTGAAGAGGAAGAAATTAGACATATGGACCCTTTGGGATTGCAGGTGGACCTTGCAGGGGCGGGCAGAGGCCAAGTTTTCTGGCCATGCAGAGCACTCCTGACTGAAAGTCAGATGACTTAGGGAGGGTTCCCTCAAAGCCCAGCCTGAGACAGGGATCTGATTGCATGGGCTCTGTTGAGGGAGTGCTTGGCGTGGGGGAAAGAAGCAGGAGGGAGAAAGGAAAGGGGCTGAGCAAGGTTATGGTCTGGAGCTGGGTCTAAGCATGGCCTGTGGAGGTGAGGACTCTGAACGCTTTACTCTCTCTTAGGGCTATCTGCCCCTGAAAGGGCCTGCTGTCCACTGGCCATGAGCTGCTCAGGGAAGGTTGGGTGTAACTCTCCAGGGAAGGTGGCAGCTCTGAGCCATTGGCAGCCAAAACTCTCAGTAGCTGGGGAGGGGCTGCCCTGACGCAGAAGTGGGAACCTGGACCAGAACCCCACATCACCCCCCATGCAGAGCTGAGGTGTGCATTACTGAAGTACTCTCTGTGGCAGTACTTTATCACTAATGCTAGAATTGCTGGCTTACGGTGATAATAAAAGGAGACCACTTTTAATTGGTGTTCGTTTTTAAATTCTCTGTAGTCAATGCACCCCCTGGTTGCACCCACCCCACCCTTGGTATACCCCTGCACACCCGGGCTTCCTGAGCAGAGAGGAAGCCAGGGGTTCCTTTGCAGAAATGGCCAGGAGGTGTCCCATGGTGCTTCATGAAGTTCAGGACTCTGTTTTTTCCACCACTCGCAAATCTGCTCCCCCGGATATCCACAAGGGTGGTTTGAGGCCTTGTCCTCAAAGAAGGTGTCCAGCATCCTCACCTCCAACCTCTCCTTCAATAAGAGAACAGAATTTCTATCCACAGGAAGAATATTTCAAATCACACCCAATCTGACCATGCCTCACTCTTACTTATGGAAGTCATGAAATCCAAAACTCTAATTCGAAAACATACAGGTACCCCTATGTTCATAGCAGCACTATTCCCAATAGCCAAGACATGGAAACAACCTAAATGCCCATTGACCGATGAATGGATAAAAAAGCTATGGTATATATATAGAATGGAATATTACAGCTGTTAAAAAGAATGAAATAATGCCACTTGCAGCATCATGGATGGACCTAGAGATTATCGTACTAAGCAAAGGAAGCCAGAAAGAGAAAGACAAATACCGTATGATATCACTTATATGTGGAATCTAAACTACGACACAAATGAACTGAACTACCGAAGAGAAACAGACTCACAGACATAGAGAACAGACTTGTGGTTGCCAAGAGGGGCTGGGAGGAGGGAAGGATTGAGAGTTTGGGCTTAGTAGATGCAAACTATTATACACGGAATGGATAAACCACAAGGTCCTACTGGATAGCTCAGGGAAGTAGATTCAATATCCTGTGATAAACCATAATGGAAAAGAATATATATATACATATATATGTTTAACTGAGTCACTTTGCTGTACAGCAGAAATTAATACAACGTTGTAAATCAACTGTACTTCAATAAAAGAAAAAAGTCATGAAATCAAATAGCCCCATTTCTGACCTCTAAGAAATGGGGCTTGAGAGGGCGACATTCTGATGTCAGTATTCAGTGAGTTCAAAAACAGTGTCCACATGGCTCAAGGATGATCTGGATCAGAAGACACACACACCTGAAAGATATATTCTTACAAACATCAACCTCGGACGGACGATCCCTTCCTCTCAGGACGGAAAATTCTGACATCCCCGTGGTGGTGTCGCTTCCTCTGTGGACGCATCTCAGACTAACTCAGTGCCAAGTCAAACTGCGGCTGCCTTGATTAAAAAGAGGGTTCCTAGGAAGGGAGAGGGATGAGGGCTGCCTTCCACACTGTGCCAATGAGCCCCACTTCAACACAGACATGCATTCAGAGACAATGGGCTACCGGAAAGTCGTTCCTGTGTGGCAGAGGGAGCTCAGAGTCTTGACAGAGCAGGAATCAGATAAAGGAACGCAGATACAATATGTTTGAAAGGCCAGTGGAGCTTTATGCAAACATACTTTATGAAATGGCATGAGACTCCCCTTTAATACAAAAGCTGTATCTGTAGCAAACTACTGGTCTCTTATACACTGTCCAGAAGAAATTATAATCTGAAAGGAAAAGCATCTAATATTTTAGTTTTCCTGCCCCACCCAACATTGACACAAAAGACATCCTCATCACACAAGCTCCATAATTCTACTTGAACTTGGACCCTCTTATCATGCAAGCTTACCTAGTGTTCCAAAAATGAGGGTCTGGAAGAGAAAACTGCATCATTTCTTACAAAAATGGCTTACAAAAATGATTTTTTTTTTTATCAACCAGTACAAGTCATCTCTTAATGTTGGTGTGTTATTTCCTGAAATTGCATATAATGGGTTTAGAAAAGTTTGGGGGGAAAAAAAGAGTTTTGAAGTTTACTAAATGCCCACCATCTCCATAACCACTCAAATCAGGCTATTTTTTGTAATTCCTTTAAATTAAATATCTTTGATAATAAATCCAAATTAGAGGACAATAAATTATAACTTCTCGTCTGACCAGTGACTAATTACATATATTATAATGAACTTCAGTTTCCAACAGAAGGTATTTATCTCAATAATCAGCCCATATACATTAGCATATCTTAAAGGGATTTGTAAAACAGTCTTTACCATTTGAAGAGCCAGCTAAGCTTCCTCCCCTGGTCTATTGAAAGGGTACAGAGTCAGAGGAGATAGAATTACTTTAAAAAGAAGTTTGGACTAAATATAAGCTGAGAAACTCAGATTATAGCCATAAAACCCTGACTTAAAAATATTTATCCTAGGGCTTCCCTGGTGGCACAGTGGTTGAGAGTCCGCCTGCCAATGCAGGGGCACGGGTTCGTGGCCCGGTCCGGGAAGATCCCACATGCCGCGGAGCGGCTGGGCCCGTGAGCCATGGCCGCTGAGCCTGCGCGTCTGCAGCCTGTGCTCCCCAACAGGAGAGGCCACAGCAGTGAGAGGCCCACGTACCGTAAAAAAAAAAAAAAAAAAAAACAAACATATTTATCCTAAAAAAACCCTATGACTGTCACTAAAGAGCCTTCAGGTTCTAAAAATCTACAATTTCCACAAATCTGTTCAAAAGATCTTTAACCCGGCTAGGCTCTTGTGAGTGCAGCCTTCAACATTTTGGCTTGAACTTTACTGAACTTTATTGAAAAAAGACTGTCCGATTTTTCAGGAAGCCTCTGATCATTCTCTATAAAAATCGACAAGAAGAACCCACTTTGGTGGTGGCAGGATGGATACCACTGATTTCAGTCCTATGCCAGCTCTTCCATTCATTTTAGAAACTTAATTACTTCCCTGGCCTATAGTCGACTGAGATCTTGGGATTATAAATAAGGCCAGGAGAGCCTGCACTGGTTTTCTGAAGCCCAGTGGTCTGACGGCTTTTTTGTAAGTTTCAAAGTTTTGCATTCTGGAGTTGCTATGGAGTTCAGGGGTGCAGTCTAAATGCTCAGGAAAAGGTCCCCGTGGCGCTCCCCCTCCCTGCCTGCAGCTTGCGCTCCTTAGAGACATGCAAACCTCCTCTTAGGGCTTTTTCTCTGATGCTCAGGAGTCTCTGGGGTGAGCAGTTAAGCCTTTTGATACAGCTGGTAATCCCAGCTCTGGCCATTATCGCTGCATTTTCCAACTATCCCTGGGTAATTGTCCAAGGGACTTAGACAAGTCGGACCAGCCAAAGGCACCATGAAGGTCAAACCACAATAGAGCAGGCCCTGATTTTATCCGGGAGATTGATGCTCAAATCACCTTGATTTCGATTTGGCACCGGGGTTATAAAACGCACTTGCAATCACCGATAACACGTAAGCTCAGGCCCAAGAGTAGAACACTGTATTTTACACCCTCTGTGGAGTTTTCCCTAATGCAACCATAAATCAGCCCACAAAGCGGGGCGTTTGGTCCATGCTTATAGACACAACAGCCAGAAACCCTGTGCGCATGGGGAGGGAGACATCTTGGGAACTTGGGAAGGGCTTGGACCATTTAGCTTATGTCAGGGCCACCCAGGTGTGAACTTCAAGGGGGGACAGAGCACAGTGGGGGCTTTAGGGGAAGCCACACAGGATCACCCAGTGAGAAGAATATGCACGTGTCCCCAGGTGCACAAACAGATTTCTGAGCGCTTCAGCAGAGATTCAAAATCTTGACGTGGGAGAAAGAAATACGAAATAGAAAGCAAAGTCTTGCTAACATAAACGTGTGTAACAAAGAGGGAGAGAAAGTAAGCAGAAAATCACCGTTTGCAACACTTTTGGCAGTAGCTACAGTATCCTTCCTACAGTGTCTTTCCCGCCTGCCTCCATGAAAGGCTGACATCAAATTCATATTTTTTTAAAAGAAAGCAAGGCCTTTAAATACTTAAAAACTCGCAGCAGCAGTCAGCATAGTTTATATAACCGTTTCATGAAGTGCCCGGAGTGGGAGGTTTTACTAGTCTTGGGATGTTGAATTCAGTATCAGAAAAAGAAAGAAGCAGCTGGTACCTCCAGGCCCATCATCCCCTTGGCATGGTGGCCTCTGGCTGAAGTTCAGCCCCCAATTCTGCTTATGGAAACTGCTCTGCTCCCCCAATCTTCCAACCCTCCCTAATCTCCCCCCACCAACAAACCACTTGTGGGAGTCCAAGCCAGCAGGCGGCTGGCCTTGCTTGGTAGGGGGGCAGCAGGAATGAGGTGGGAAGCAGGGGGGAGGTAGGGCATGGTGGGGCAGAGTCCAACATGCTTGGTTGGGAGCTACAGAGGAAGAAAAGACAAAATCTAGGTCAGAAAAAAGAGAGAGAGAGTAATTACTTACATTATTTTTTCCCAACATTTTTTTATTCTTCCAGAGCTTCCAAACTTCTCCACACACCTAAAGCAAGTAAGAAAACAACTAATGAAAATGATTCCTCTGCTTGGGGTGACACAGATCACCCGTTCTCCCCCAAATAAAACAGAAATCAACAGGCTGAATTTGTGGAAAATTTTACTCTACCTCATGCAGCTGGAGTTTCCTTCTGCTTAAAGAAAATCTGCTTCAAATCCTTCACATGTCTTAAGCCTTTTGTAAAGTCTCACATTCGTAGTTCTGAATGTCTTTTTTTTTTTTTTTTTTTTGCGGTACGCGGGCCTCTCACTGTTGTGGCCTTTCCTCCGCAGGAGCACAGGCTCCGGACGCGCAGGTTTCGGACGCGCAGGCTCAGCGGCCATGGCTCACGGGCCCAGCCGCTCCGCGGCATGTGGGGTCTTCCCGTACTGGGGCACGAACCCGTGTCGCCTGCATCGGCAGGCGGACTCTCAACCACTGCGCCACCAAGGAAGCCCAGGGAAGCCCTGAATGTCTTTTAAGAGTGAGCACGATTTAGGCTTGAAGTTGAAGAAACTGGAGAAACCCATCCCTGGTTGTAAGTAAACTTACTTTTAAGTAACCCAATAGGGTAGTGTTTCCCGAGCAAAAAGACTGTTTCTTTCATTTTTTTTCTTCTGGCGAATTTAGTATTTTTTTTTAATTGAAGTATAGTTGATTTACGATATCATGTTAGTTTCAGGTGTACAATGCAGGGATTCAGTTATAAATATATATTCCTTTTCAGATTCTTTTCCCTTGTAAGTCATTACAAAATATTGAGTATAGTTCTCTGTGCTATGCAGTACGTCCTTGTTGGTTATCTATTTTATATGTAGTAGTTTGTGTACGTTAATCCAACCTCCTTATTATACTAAGGTAATCATACTAAGTGAAGTAAGCCAGAGAAAGACAAATATCATATGATATCACTTATATGTGGAATCCTAAAAAAACGATTCAAATGAACTTATTTCCAAAACAGAAAGAGATGCACAGACATAGAAAACAAAGGGGAAAGGGGTTTGGGGGGAGGGATAAATTAGGAAGCGTGTTTCCTAACAGACTATCATTCTATGTTTTCCTTTTTCCTTTCATTAAAGTAGAAAACACACACACACACCACGTTTTTAAAAAAGAATTTTTAAACCATGCTTTCTCTGTGAAATCTTATCAAGTAAGAGAGTAAGTTACCAAATGAAAAATTGCATTGAGTTTTAAAAGGGAAAAATCCCACCAATTCTCAAAGCTCAGAGTCTTGAAGGTAATTTACGTTTCTGGTATCTGGCTTCATTGTATACATATTAAGCTCTCCAACAGTTGTATACAGTTTAAACGGACACAAAACAAAATGAAAAGATAAGAATAAAAGGAAACTCCCTGCTGCACTTTGCCCCAGGTCACTGTGTCAATTTGAAATAACAGAATGGAAAGAAACAAAGTAGAAATCACATTCTCCTTCCCAAAAGGGGGAGGCTGTGCTGGGTGATTAGAGAGAGAAACCCAAACCCCTGGCTGTGCAGGTGCCCATCACCCTCCTGCACAAGGTGAAAGGTTTGCGCGCATGTGCAGAACGGGCCACCCCAAAGCCAGGAACAATCTTCTCACCGAGGGTCCCTTGGCCAAGTGGACACACATGGGGCTCTTCCTTCTGCTTCCAGGCCAGAGAGACCTTTCTGGATGGTGCCCCCCAGATTGAAAAGAGAATTCGGAGGAGCCCTATGCTGCTTCCTCCTGGGAGTCTGGACAGCTACACGATTCCCCAGCCGAGGGCCAGGAGGCTGACCTGCTTATAAAAGGTGTCACCTAGACCTGGAGGGGCTGTGTGCATCCTCGAGGCGGTGGGGGGTAGGAAGGTGGGAGGTGGGAAGGAGGCCGGGGCTTGTGTGGGACCATCCTGGAGACCCAATGCAGGCTGGGTTTTAACTCTGTGTCCTTCATTTTCTCATCAACTTCTCTGGGTGGTTGGGAGACCTGATCTAAGCTCATCTGTCACTGCTATGGTGAGCTGTGAGGCCTTGTGTGTTAACCTCTCCGGGCCTCAGTTTCCTCTCCGGGAAAGGCGGTGATGTCCCTGGGCTTCAGGGCCGGCCTGGGCATCCACTAAGCTCGGCCCCCTGCAAGTTCTGTGACAGGGAGGCGAGACCTCTGGCCAGCATCTCTACACACAAATGAGGGAAAAAATAGTTCCTATTGGTGCCATTGAGACTAGGCGGCTGACTGAGATAATGCTTGTAAAATACTTAGGCTGGTGCCAGGCACACAATAAAGCCCAAAGTAAAACAAGTTTGTTTGCATGTGTGTTTGTTTAAAAAAAAAATTATCCTTAAAAAAGGAGGTGGGGAGGAACTCAGCCAATCTGAGTGTCACAAAAGCATGCCTCCCATGAGACACTCTAATACGTTCAGAAGGCACACCAAGCCCGAATGAACTCGATTCATGCCAGCTGTGCGCTCGTAAAGGTTACCAGGTTACCACATCAAAAGGGGGCAGGAAGGGCCTCCCTGGTGGCGCAGTGGTTGAGAGTCCGCCTACCGATACAGGGGACACGGGTTAGTGCCCCGGTCCGGGAAGATCCCACATGCCGCGGAGCGGCTGGGCCCGTGAGCCATGGCCGCTGAGCCTGCGCTCCGCAACGGGAGAGGCCGCAGCAGTGAGAGGCCCGCGTACAGCAAAAAAAAAAAAAGGTGGGGGGCAGGAAATGCACGCAGAATTTTTAGTCATCCTTTCTGGGGGTTGAGACCTCAAAGTGTTGGGGATCAGAAAAGGCAACTTTTCAAGAGAGCTTTACAAGATATCAGGTAAGTGGCAACATGGCAGAGCTCACCAACAGCCGGGGGTACGCGAGGCTCGCCATGAACTCCTGGTGACAGACTACATCACATGTCGGTTCCAAAAGCGTTGGGTGGTGAGCCAGGGAGGTAGCGGTGAATTCGCGGATGATGAAGACCCTGGTGATGTGGAACCAGTGTTTCTAACACAATATATTGCTGTGCATATCGACTTCATATCTCAGCCTAACCAAATGAACAGACTTGATCTTATAAGTGGACATTGGGACGCTGGAAAATTTTACCTTTGCATCAAAGAGTTAATCCAGTATTCTTTACAGATATTATATTTAGGCTCTTATATTCTTAGTAGTGATGCAAAGGTCTGATGGGGATGAGAACTTGGGGGATTTAAAGAGCTGAGGGGGGGCCCCGTGCATGTCACATACCTCTGGTTCTGCCTTCTAGCGTTTGCTTCCTCAGGCGCATGCTTTTTCTGGATCTCTCAGGATGTGCGTGCGTGCGTGTGTGTGTGTGTGTGTGTGTGTGTGTGTGTGTGTGTGTCTTGCTCTCGCGCTCTCCTCTCTGGCATCCTCCCGCCCCCTCCCCTGTCTCTCTCTGTCCGCACCCCCACAGACAGTGTCCCTGATAATTATAGTTTATTGATTCTCCTGGTGTCTGCTGCCCCTGGCACTGTGTTCTTCATCTTAGTTGGGGCACCATCTCGTCATCCATCACAGCCTGCATTTCTTGGGAGGCAAAGTGCTGCGGGTTCCAATCCAGAGCGAGAGCTGCTGCCTAGACCAAGGCCAGGGAGCCTCTCAGAGGTGGGCTTCACCCCTCCCCCAGCTCCCTACCCCTCCCCTCGGCTAAGGCCCTGGGGGCTTAGTCAGGAGGGCAGCTGAAATCATCAGGAGAGCAGTAAACGTGTATTGACACTTACCACAGGCCAGGCACGCTGTAAGTGCTGTTCACCGGCCGTCTCCACATCCTTCTTCTCTTCACTACAAAGGAGGCTCAGAGAGGTGCAGGGCTCACCTGAAGTCACACAGCTGCTAAGCGTCACAGCTGGGATCTGCGCCCTGAGCCTGCACACACAGATCCCCAGCTAGCTCCTAAAAGGCGTAAGACCAATGAGGGGGGTGAAGCAGATGGTGTGAGCTGAAGGGAAAATGCCGCAAGACGCTGGTTAAAAAAAAAAAAAAAAAAAAGTCCCCTGAGACTCGCATGACTGACAGATTCCCCACCCATTGCCACCCAGAAGGAGAGGGTCCCCAGCCAGCTCGAGCTGGTGCCCCAGCTGCTGTCGGAGACGACCTGGCTCCCAGGCTGTTTACTTCTCAGCCATAAACAGGAAGGCCATAAAAGGGGCCCCTTTGGGTCAACCACTCAGGGGTTTCTCTCTCCTCCTCTTCCTTTTCCTCCTCCCCCAGAACGTGTCCCCAGGCAGAGGGAGTGTTTCCTTTAGAAGGCTGCTACCTCCCAAGTGCTTTGTCCCTTTGCTTCGCCTGTCTCCCCTGGGCTGGAAATTCCCACTGTGAAAGTCTGTGCTTGGTGAATAGGGGTAGTCCTGGAACCCACCCCCGAGAGCCCCAGGACACAAGGTGACAGTGACAGATATGCAAGGACCCCCCCCTCCAGTCTCCACTGCACCACCTACTTGTTGAAACTAATGGATAAGTAGAAATGACACATTTCCTGAAGAGAGAAAACTGCCATTCTAAAAGAAAACTGGGGAGAAAGCCTAGGATATTGAGAGGTGAGGAGAAAAGCCACGAAGGAAAAACTAGCCAACATGTTTCAAAGAACATTCTCTGTCCCATTCTTTGCCAAGAGATTCTGGGAAAAGAAGAAGGGATTCCACAGCCAAGCAGGGTGCCATGTTGCCCTCTCGGAAGTGCACGGCGCTCGTGGTTTATTAAAGTTCTAAGAAATCGCTCAAAGGGCCTCGTTTCATCGTGTGACTCGGTTTTCCAAACACCTTGGCCTCCAAGCTTCTATTTCCACTGATGGTCTGTTTATTCTTACGGCATGTCACGTTCCCCTCTGTGCCTTGGGAACCTGGTGGTTAATGCGTGAGGTCAGATGTTCTGGAAGCATACTGGTCTCATCTGACCTTGACTTTTCTTGTCAGAGCCTTAGTGTTAAGAGTCACGTGGACATGACCTTCCTTCTTAACTGCTCATTGTTTCATTCCACAAGAACGTGCTGAGTCTCACAGACAAACAGCGGAAAAAGAGACAAGGCAGATGGAAATACCTTGGGCTCATCAGGGATTTATGAAGGACCTTTGAGTCCAAGCAGATCCCCTGTTTCCAGGAAGCCCCTTCTCTCTTTGACTCAATGACCCTCGGCCATATCTTGCTCAATCCCACAGGCTCACGGTGACAGCCAAGCTCCCAGGTATGCATCACACAGACGGATGAGTGTTTCCTCGAGGGGTACTTGTGTGTGAGGCTGGCAGTGTCACAGAAAAATTTAAATAACCCTAACAAAACATTTTCTACGTTTTTGAGTCCTTGAAAATGTATGTGACTCTCTTTCCTTCCAGGAACAGACCCAAGCCCAGTCATCTCACTGCCTGAGACCTCTCCTCTCTGGACACGGGCATCAGCCTGCAACCCCTCCTGCCCAGTCCTACCAGCCCTCAAAGGCTTTCTCAGACCACTGTATCTGTCCCCGCCCCCTTTCTCTGTCCTTCTCTGTCTAACTCCGTCACTTCACACATACCTGTTCCTGGCTTGAATTTTCAGCCGCTTTCTGGTTTTTTGTTTGTTTGTTTTTGAGTGAGAAGTTGGAGGGTGTAAGGTCTCAAACCGGTGAACCAAATCAGGCTCACTGATGTGCTGGTCTTGCCGTGCTCAGGAAAAGAAAATGACTCCAATCAGCTACCTAAGTATAATAATCAGGATTTCACATTAAAACTCTGGATTTACAGCCTCTCTTTTAAAAAAAATCAGAAGATCTGGCAACAATTGGTTCACATTCCTCTTTTACAACCGTCAGCTGGAGCTGGGTAGCAGCCTGTAGATGGGACAAATATCTTCAGATTACGAAAATGGGAACAACAATAGACCCCTACCTATATCAGTAAGGTTAAGCTAGGAATGCTGTGGTTAAAAAAAAAAATCTCCAAGATCTTCGGGAATTAATTTAACAAATTCTTATTTCTCACTCATGCTCTGTGTTTACTGTGGATGGACACAGGGCAGGGGGAGGGGAGGGGATGCTCTAATCACTGTAGGGATGTAATGACTCAGAGCCCCAGGGCAAAGGAGGGTCCATCTTAGCACACACCCCCATCTTCCATTCAGGGACCCTGAACATCAGGGCTGGGGAGGAAAGTGGAGAATCACACACTGACTCTCAAAACTTCCTCTTGGAAGTGACACACATGAAGTTTATTCACAGCCCATGGACTGATGCAAGTCACGTGGCCTGGCTAACTTCACGGGGGTAGGAACATACAGCCCTAACCTCTGCCGAGGAGGAAGAGGGAACTCAGGCCGACTTACCGTGATGCTTCCGAGCCCTTCTCTTGTGTGCTTTCCAGGACCCTGTACCTAATTTTATATTGGTAACTTTGTATTCCTGTTCTTGAAGAAGGTCCCCAAATCATATAAGCTTCAGGCCCTACAAAACCTGGACCCACCTCTGGCCAGAAACTTCCCCAAGACCTCATGGGCTTGTGGTTGGGATGAAGTGAGTGAACTCAGGGCACTTTCAAGACAGTGTCCAGCAGTGGGTCTGCACTCAGTCAGGGTTGGACTCTATTATTATTAGGACAGAAGTAAGCACGCAGTTCTGACTCATGCTGGACACAAAACACACACACACACACACACACACACACACACACACTACATTTGCTTGGTAAGGAACTCTGATTCATCAGGAGTGATCATTAACCAACATGGGGAATTGCCGTCATACGATGGCCAAGTATTGTGTGTGAGTGTGTGTGTGTGTGTGTGTGTGTGGTGTGTGTGTGTGGTTTGTGTGTTGGGGGGATCCTTGAATGGAAAGTCAGGCCACCTGTGGTCTTGAAGGAGTCTTGTCCCTTTCCCGGACCTCAGGCTCCCCTTGTATCCATGGAGGTGGTGCTGGATGACTTGTCTGCTACATGATGCTAAGGTAGGGGCTGCAGAAGGGGTGGTGGCAGCACAGGGAGGAAGCTACTTGTGGCAGAGAAAGCAGATTACTTATGGCAGCGGTCCCACCTCTGCAAACCACCCATCTGGGAGGTCAGCCCATAGACATTGTTCCTCTCAGTATTATAAGCCTGTGTGTCTTGCTCTCAGTCTTCCAAATAAAGCACCCCTGCCATCCACTTCCAGCAGCCTCCAGGCACCCTGCTCCCACACACTGTCACTGGCTCACAGCTATGAGTCCATTTTCTGACAAGCTTTTCTGGTCAGAGACAAGGGATGAAAGCAAGGACCTTTCTGACGAAGCAGTCAGACCCTTTGCCGGATGTGTCCTCTGAATTATTTTTTTCCTCCTCCTTTGCGAGTTCCCACCTGCAATGTCTCCCAAGGTTCACGTTTTTTCCTATTTGAAAGCAGGAGGAAGTAAAGGAACTCCGCCCCCCACCCCAAGTCACAAATAACAGCCCCCTTCAAGTCGCCTTGCGTGCATTTACTGGCTGAGTGTCTCGGGCCAAGTCCCTCCATCTCCCTGCGTCTACTTCCTTGCCTGTAAAAATGGAGACACCTGCCCTGCCCTGTCTGAGCATCGCTGGCAGGACCTGATTAGACAGAACCTTATAAATGTAATGGGGTAGGGAAGAGTGAACACAGTTCATTCTGCTTTGATTTCTCTGAATCAGCATGTATTCGTTTTTTATTGCTGAACGATGAATGAATTACCACAAACTTCGTGGCTGAAAACAAGACCCGTTTATTGTCTCACAGTTCCTTGGGGCAGGCTCACCTCGCTCTTGGCTCTCCGTGCCAAAATCAAGGCCAAAATCCAGCCGTCGGCCAAGCTGGACTCTTGTCCGGGGAGAGGGGGCTCTGGAAGAATCTGCTTCCAGGGTCCCTCATCTTGTTGGCTCAGTTCCCGTCCTCGTGGCTGCAGGTCTGATGCCCCAACATCTCTGCTGGCTGTCAGCTGGGCATCACGCCCAGCTTCTCCGGGCCTTTCGCATCCCTTCCCACGTGGTCCTCTTTACCTTCAAAGCCAGGGGGCAATGGGACTTCAAACCATCTCGCTCTTTCAATCCAGAGCTCAACTGATTCGGTCAGGCTCACGGAGATCATCTCCCTGTCGTAAGGTCAATGTATTTAGGACCTTATTTCCATCTGCAAAAGCCCTTCACAGCAGTAACTGCATTAGGGGTTGACTGGATAACCAGAAGAAGAGGATCTTGGGAAGAGGGGAGCATTTTTAGAATTCTTCCCACCACACAGTGAGCCTGCAAATGGATTTCACAAGAGTGAGATGATACCAACCGTTCTGTGAAGGAACGAATGCATAGCCAAATAATTTGGGGAAACGCTGGGTTGAGCAGAGTGAAACCAGTTTTGTCGGCTGGGTTTTCACTTCAGGACATAGTACGTTTTCCTGCTATGATACCTGATATTCCTCATAACCCAGTTTGGGATACAATTATCTGATTTTAGTAATTAATTTTAGCTTTCTGGATAGCCAAGGACCAGGGTGATATATAGGGAATTCCTTATATCTTTATTCATCAGTTTTTAGAGACTTGTGACCTCACAATTCTCAGTTGACCCATTGCCTCTCGGTGTCCTTCAAGGCATCATCTAGAATGACTGGTTACCAGAAGAGGTTAATTATCTGTGGTCCTCTAAGGGGTCTCCATCCCCCTTCCTCCGAGGGAGGGTCTAGTTATGCCTCACTGGCCCTAAGAGGGCTGCAGTGTCCGTAGTCTGATGGCACTCACTGCCTCAGAGGCATCCTCCGGCCCCAGAACTCAGTTTGCTTTTGGTTAAGTCTGAAAGTCTAAAGTGAGAGCTGCTCCTACAAAGCCCAGAGGGAAGGGATGGTGCATGTAGCTGAAACTGCACACCAAAGCAGAGAGGACTGCCTTTTCTTGGAAGGTAAATGCCCCTAGCGAGCAGCTCCATCCCCTGCTGCCCCTTCTCCCCTCCCTGGCGCAGGCCTGACACCAGCCAACGTCCCAGAGCTGCAGCTTAGGCCAGACCTGTGGCCACCCATGACTTAACCCTGTACATTCAGGTTAGGAACTTAGGTGCAAGTTTTACATTATCTCACCCGACATTGACTCCAAAATAAAGTTTGTTTTCAGTTCTTATCTGTGACTCCATGCTTCATTTCAACTCGTGGTTTATTTTCCCTCTAAGGATCCACCCAGCCATCTTTTGGGTAAAGAGCAAGTATGTTCTGGGCGCTCTAATAGACTGCAACTTCAGATGGAAGGTCAGTCTTGCTGGAGGCATGTGATTAAACATTTCAATAGTGCCGCAAACTTATCAACAGACTCACGGAAAAAAAAAAAAAGGAAGTGATTTTGTTCTCTCAGCTTGTGTTTCAGAGTATTTTACTACTGGAGTCAAATGTCTGTCAAAGATTTTCAAAGCCCAAATTTGGCTTTGAACAACCTAAAAGGTTCCTGTAATGCACCCTGCGTAATGCCCCCTGCGTAGGGCCCTATAAGCAGCCCAGGATTTTGCCTGTATATGTCTCACTATCTAGTTCAATATCACCATGGCGCCTAAAAGGTTTTTAATACAGATATTAAATATATCCATATCATCACTTCACTGAGAGCCTGGGCTGTGTTTTTTCCTCTGGGGTCTTCCGAGCTATTTGCTGCTGACATACACTATTAAAAAATAAACCTACCCTGAGGAACTAGTCGTTTTACACGGTATTAGGACTAATGTTATCGTTTAAGTAGCTCCGGAGATTTGCCAACTACAGAGGTCCCAGATAGCGATGGAAACATGATCACGTGAGATAATCTTCTGTGCAGAAATGACTTTCATCATCTGTAATATGTCGTTTAGATGCTTATTTAAGACTTACACTATTGAACAAATATTGATGCCTTCAACAGAATAAAAAGCCTCAGTGCCGTGGTGAGATAAAGGATCAGATTCACTTCCGGGGCTTGGGACTGGACTGGGTCTGAAATATCCCTGGCATCTGTGTCGTGATTAGGGAAGAAGGGTGGAGGGGAAAGAAGCTCCACTTCAATTTCTCTACCTTCCCTGTAGGAATCTGCGGGCACTGGTAAGTACAAGTTTAAGAAATCTGCACAATGACCTTATAAAGGAGGTAATATTTTTTAATCCCCATTTTACAGATGAGGAAAACTGAGGTTCAGCAAATTTTCTTAAACTGAAGTTCAAAGAAGGTTTGAATCACTGTTGGGATATGGCAGAACCAAGATTTGAATGTGGTTCTGACTCCAAAGTCCATCTGCACTATACAGGTATCGTCCTCACTATTTGTAGAGGGACCAGGATTCTGACAGCTCGCTCTACTCCGCCCACAGGGCAGAGAAATTTATGATGCAATTCAGCATTTATTCATCCATCTATTCAGGCAACCAATAAATATTTCTTAAACATTTCTAATGCACTAGGCGCTGTGTTAGGCGCAGAGCATATAGCAATGAAAACGGTCCCAATCCCAATGCAAAAGTCAGGTGTCCATATGCAGAGTCTCACAGTTTGGCAGAAATGGGATGCCCACATTGAATGCCTGAACAGCTTGGTAGAAGTCAGTGCCCATGTTGCCTGCCTGCACAGTTTTGAGTAATTTTGACAGACTGGATGGGAACAAAGTCCTCTTCATCCCATCTTCAACCCATAACATCAGGCTTGGAGCTCCCAAGAGATGCAGACACCACTACTCCATACACATAACTAGCTTCTGTGGTTTACTCTTATACACCATGACATCCATCCACTGTCTATCTGACCCTCCTAACAGCCCAGGAGAGTAGGCAATAGTAGCCCATTTTACATATGAGGAAACTGAGGTTCCGCGAGGTGAAATGATTTATCCAAGATGGAGGGATATAGTGGAGTGAGGACCTGGGCCTGATCCTGATTCTCCCTCCTCCCCCCACTCCCTGCCCCCATGAACCCATTACAAAGGATAACATCATCTGAGAGCTTGCGGCTTGCCAGTCCCTTTCAGGTCGGTACTGTTATTATGCCCATTTTAGGGTCCCTTTGAAAAAGGCAATTCGTTCTCGGTAATGATTTGCCAGGTCTGGTCGTGATGCTACTACTGGGGGGACAGAACCCTTATTAAAGGCCAAACATTAAAGAGGATCTCTCTTCTCATCCCTCTTTGCCTCCCTTGCCTCTCAGATGCTCAGATTCCTGCAGCCTCACCAGAGCTGGGGCTACTGAAAGAGCCTTTTCAGAAAAGTATGGGGATCAATTTGTATATGAAAAAGAAAAATAATTTGCATGAGGGGGTCCAGGCGGAGGGGAGAAAAGGGGATGAAGAGAGGACACCAGGCCTGGTTCTGGTGAGGGAGTGGTAGCGACGGGGTGGGCCTCAGGTTAAGCTGCCTAGCTAGTCCAATGGGATTTGGCAAACTCAATTCCTGTCTCATTGCTAGTCATTTTTACCTGATGCATTAGCATATACATATGATATCTGTTATCCTAATTATATCTATTTTCCCAGGTACAGACAGACATACCGCAGAGTTGGGGGCCCATTAGCAGATCACACGGGCCTCTGCAGCTGTGTTTTGATTAGCAGAAAAGGTTCTTTGGCATCGGAGAACTGAAATCACCTTTTAGGGTGTGACAAGTGCAGCCGAGCGTCTCACAAGTGAAAATCAGAGGTTTCTCTGAGGAAGGAACGACCACAAAGAATTAAAAGGAGAATAACCTTTAATGGTTTCAACTGTGAAAGCTCAGTCGCGCTTAAGGCCTGCCATCCATCAGGCAGTGTGGCACTGAGCTCTCCGCGGGCCTGGATTCGCCCCCAACCCGGCTTGGCTTCTGGGAGGAGGGGAAGGCCGTGGGAGCCCCCAGGGGGAGCCCAACCCACCATTTGTCCAGGCTGGGCTCCAGTGGGGGGGGGGGGGGGCGGCGGGGGAGACGGGGGGGGGGGGGCAGGGAGGTGGGTGGCCTTGAAGGTGAAGAGGCCAAGGATGGTTGGAGAAGATCAGCCACTGGCCTCAAATGACTGGTAAAGGATATGCAAATCATTATGCAAATCACCAAAGCCGTCTTTTAGACCCTGAGGCTCGGGATTCCTTTTAGAAGCCATGTAGGTATTTTCTTGTTTGCGTGCTCCCACCATGGACTTCTTGCCCACGCTCTGGCAGCTTCCTTGGGAGGGCTGTGTTTAATGCTACAAATGTGGCTTATGGGTCAATACCTTAGGTGTTAAGGGTGTGAATCCTTTGTAATAGATGGCATGTTCATAAGTTCTATCCTAGTTGACCCTTGACCACTCTCTAAAGGAGTTTGAGCAGGTTTTGTGACCCCAGTGGTACTGAGCCAACAGGTATTACAATGGGCTTCCCTAAGGTCAAACAGCCAGGCTGTGCGTGAGCCCTGCCTTGAACCCAGACTTGCGTTTGATGCTATTCTCTCTACATTTCCCTGATGGAAATATTACACACCAGAATGGTGGAGGGACCGGTGAGGCAAGGAGCATCAGGAGAGGGGATTCTCCATCTTCTTGTGCCCCCTTCCGAAACAGTGGTGAGGTTTCTCACTGGAAAGGTCCAGGTTGGAGAAGGGAGCAGGACTTTGTGGATTGGAAATACTTCTCAGGTGATGACGATGCGTTCCCAAGTACGTCTGATTGAGAGTTACTCATTAATTCATTTTTTCCTTCAACAAATATTTATTGAGGACCTACTATGTGCCAGGCATTGTTCTATGCAGCTTCAGTCAACTGGGGGCAGACGAGTATCAATTGTGCTAAGGGTGATGACGGACGAAAACAGACCAGCTAAAGCCCAGTTAGACAGGACAGTCTCTCTGAGGAAGGGCATCTGAGGCAAGAACTTTCAGGGAGCTTGAGCCAGCCTTGCAGGAGCTGAGAGGGGAGGCTCCTAGCAGGGGAGTATAACACAGAGGTTTGGGAGCAGAAAGGCCAGAGTTTAAGAACCAGAAAGGAGGTGGGCCTGGCTGGGGCTGCGTAGGACACGGTTTTGGAAGAGCGGATGGTAGAGATGAGTTTGGAAAGGGAAGAAGGAACCCAGGGGAGGCCTCAGAGGTCTTTTCCAAAGGTAGTTTAAGCTTCCCCCGACTTGGTGGCTCACAAACAACACTTTTTAAAAAACAACGAAATCGATTAGAATAGTATAATATATACTATGCAGACGTTCTCAAACTTTAGCATGTAACAGAATCACTTGGAAGGCTTGGTAAAGCAACCAGAACTTCTGATATAGCCTGTCTGGGGCAGGGCCTGAGAATTTGCATTTCTAACAAGTTCCGAGGTGATGCTATTCCTGCCGATTCGGGACCACATTTAGGGAACTATTGTGTTAAGCCTGCGGCACCTACATTAAGGGCAAGTTTTGTTTCTTGACACCCTTGTTTCAGTAATATATGTATGTATGTGTACTAGAATCTTGACATAAAATGTATTTTGTAAGAGTGGGTCATGTTCAAAAAAGTTTGAAAGCCCCTGAACTAAAGACTTAGGACCTTTCTCTAGAAGAGAAATCATCATCCTTTCATGCTCTAAAGGCTCTGCTGGAAATCTTGTGACTTCCCTAGAAATGAATAAGCCAGCAAGTATATGAAGAATGAAAACTGAAATCAAAGAAAATCCAGCTGGAATAGGAAACAAGATTCTCCTCGTTCATAGGTCCACCTTGACCTTCATCCTACCGAGCCTTCTAAAATATTGTGTCGCTCTTGGTCCAGAGCCCAGGATCACGCAGCCCCTGTGCTCCCTGGCTCCTGGCTTCCGTGCTCAGCGGCACCCTGGCTGCTGTGGCCCTGCTTTCCTGCCCTGGTACCATCTCCATGGGGCTGCCATTCTCTGGAAGGCCCAGTAGCATTCAGTCCTTAAGGTGCAAACCCACTCACCTGTGGTGTCCTGCGGCTCAGATGGTTTTCCACACACACCTGTCGAATGGCTTCCTCTGCACTGCAGCCCTGCTTCTCCTGTGAGCTGCACTGGGCTCCAGGTCCCCATGAGAAACTGAAGATAAGTCCCAACTTCTCACTCCCCTGGTCAGTTCTGACATCAATTATAAAGAGTGTCTAATCCCCATTCAGAAACAAACTGTCCTGCTGGGGAAGTTGAGGGCTTCTCTCTGGAAGCCCGATAGAAAGGCAGCAGCTTCTGGAATCTACAGTGTTTTAGTTGGCTCAGCCAGCAATGAAAACGTACATAGATCGGGTAGCTTCTCAACTGCAGAAATGTATTTCTCACAGTTCCGAGGCTGGAAGTCCAAGATCAGAGTTCCAGCATGGTTGGGTGAGGGTCCCCTTCCAGGGTGCAGACTACAGTCTTCTCATTGTGTGCTCCACATGGTCGCAAGACAACCAGAGAGCTCTCTGTGGTCCCTTTTATAAGAGCTCTAATCCCATTCATGAGGGCTCCACCCTCATGCCTTAATTACTTCCCAAAGGCCCCACCTCTAATACAGTCCCGTTGGGAGTTAGGATTTCAACATATGAATTTGGAGGGGACACAGTCAGTCCACTGCATAGACTAACTCAGGAGTCTGGAAACTTGCGTTGATTCATTCAGTGTCTTTCCTAAGCACCTACTGTGTGCAAGATGCTATGGCTATCACAGTGGTAAACATGAAAACACAGATCTCATCTCGCTACTGCTCACAATGGGTTCACTTCCAAGAAACTTCCCCAACTTGCTGAATAACCTGGGCCAACCGCCACCCTTCTTAGGAACTTGGCACTTCCTGTCGGGCACAGTAGGGGGCATGAAATGTTAAGAGCTGGAAGGTTTCACAACAGTAACTGAATCCCATCTCCTCTTCCTATAAATGGGAACTTGGGTCACAGTGAAGGAAAGGGACTTGCCCAGGGTCATACGGTGTGCTGCTGGCAGAACTGGCTGCGAGGCTGGTCTGAACCTCAGAGGCCTGCCTCTCACCTGGCTTTCTTACACTCCTGCACGTGGTCCCCCCCGCCAAGCCCGGCCTTCTCTCCTGATCTCCTAGAGCTATTGGGAAGATAAATAAGTTGGTCTAAGTGGAAATACACAAGGTGCCTGCAAGGCGCGGTGGACAGCAGGCAGGTGCTGACTTCTTGGGATAAGCTCTAATTTAAATGGTGTCCCCGATATCGGGCTGTCAGAGCCCAGGCCAGGGGGAGTTGAATCCCCACCTCTCCCCTTCTCACTGATTGCATTTCTTCCCATCTGCTGACCCCTCACGACACAGTTCAGTGGTGCCACATCTGGGATGCCTTTCCCAGTCCTCCAGCTGGAAAGCGCCAAGCTCTCCCCTCTCAAAGTAGCCAGCTTGTGTCTGTCTTTAATACTCCTCTCATTCTGAATGGAGGAGTGTTTATTTGTTCCATCACTTACCTGCCACATCCATGCAAAGCCAGAAGAACTAAGGTCTGGAGCATGTCAGAGATCTAGACACAGCCTAGAAAAAGAAGCCCATGCATAGGTAACTGGCATGGTGCACAGTGAACGTAAGAGCCGAGGTCCTTGGGAGCCCAAATGAGTTGTATGCGTATCTGTCTTCCCCACCAGTCTGTAGTCCCTTGAGAGAAGGGACTGTGCTATATTCATCTGTCCAGCTCTGTTAACCACCTTCTCCTGAAAGGTCTAGCAGCTTTCTCAGAGAATCCTCAGGAGGGAATGGGTGAGGTCACAGAGGCTTCTGGTCTCCTTGGAAAACTCCAGGCAGAGCCAAGTCCACAGAGTCACAAGGAAAATGCCCTTGCTCTCTCCTGCTACCCCCTCCCCCCGATGGCACTAGATGATTGTGATGGAGTCTCTGGGATTGTCTTCCCAGAGCCGCCCTGCTCCCCATCTCCCACTGTTCACATGGTCATCGAGGGAGCCACTCTGTAAGTCCACTGTGACTCCTGAGCACAGGTGACAGACCTGGGGATGGGCGCCTGAGCCTCAGTGAGCCCATCAGAGACCTTTCAGCGATCCCTGAAATTAAAACTGAAAAAGAGCAGCCGGCCTCTTAGAGTGAGGCACGGATTGTTCTAGACGGCCCCACCCCTTCCATGAGGGTGTCAGAAATGGAAGAAGGCCAGTTGCAAGCGGATAGGATGGAGCAGGTGCTCCGTGAGAAGCACAACAAGAGATGCAGCATTCTGACGTCATTTGAGCCCCACATTTCATTGGTTCCTGAGGTCTTCTTGCATTTTTTCAGAGATTCTCTAGTACCTATTTAGGTCCCCTCTTCCGTCTTCCGTAAATTGGTTCAACTTGAGCTTCTGTTGCTTGCAACCTACAGCATCCTGATTAATGTACATTACTGCTCTGGGGAGTCTGTCCACTTGGAAAAAGTCATGCCTTTGGGGCTTCCCTGGTGGCGCAGTGGTTGAGAGTCTGCCTGCCGATGCAGGGGACACGGGTTCGTGTCCCGGTCCGGGAAGATCCCACACGCCGCGGAGCGGCTGGGCCCGTGAGCCATGGCCACTGAGCCTACGCGTCCGGAGCCTGTGCTCCGCAACGGGAGAGGCCCGTGTACCGCAAAAGAAAAAAAAAAAAAAAAAAAGGCATGCCTTTGGTGGAGTTTCTTCTCTGCCCTATCCCAAACCAAGAGTCACTCCGGGATGGTGCCAGTAACTGTGTTAGAAGGAGACAAGCTGTGTTTAAAAACAACATTGAAAAATAAAATGAGCCTCTACAGGTAATGGAAGGTGGTTAGCAAAGTTCCAGGGCAGAGTGTCTGTGATAGGTGAGTCTGGGCCATAGATTGGTCCAGTTCTAAGTCCAAGCTGGAAAGGATAATGAACAAATAATGTATCTTCATTCTGTCTATACTGTAGCTATGTCGTAGAAGTATTTATTAGCTAGACAAAGAGAGAAACTGGATCATAGGCATCAGTATGGTGAAAATATTGACTGGCCTGGGTCCTTGTTATAAGTAGAACGTGAGTTAAACTTACACGCATTTATGGATATTTAAATGCATTATCATTCCCATAGGGGACCATGCTCAGCTCCCCCATATCTGAATCTCTTCTCTGTCATCTTGGAAAAGTCATGCAGTTTGGGGTCTGACTCCAGCTCCAGTGACAGGTCTGAGGTTAATCACAACCAGCCTGTGTTTTAGTTGTGGTCACGTGACCTGGTTCCGGTCAATGAGACCGAGGGAGAGATTTGCTGGAAGCTTCTGAGAAAGTTCTTCCATGCACTTTAGGGAGAGAGAGAATAGGAAAGTCTACTTCCACTTTCCCCGTGAGATACGAACAAGGAAGCAAGGAGCCTGGATGCCTGTGTTTACCACCCTGCAGCCGCGTGATGAGGTTGGCACAGGTTCCCTGACGTCACGGCCGAGGCCCTGGATCCACCAGCGCGGGGTCTGGAGGCTTCCTTACTGTTACATCAGTCTGAGGAGAATATCGTGTTACTGTCAGCTGAGCTCACCCTAACGGATGCACTCCCTACTGCAAGGAAGAGCCACTTCGCGGTTAAGAGCTCAGCGTCTGGGCTCTGAGAATTCTGAGTGCACATCCCAGCTCTGCCACTTGATGTCTGTGTGAAACTGGGCCACCTACCCAACCCTTCTGAGCATGTTTGTTCATCTGTACAATGAGGCCATTAATGTTACTGTGAGGGATATTTGCCAATGGAGGCTCTCTAGAATCCATCACCCCCCAACATTTGACGCCTTTGGGGGGGTTCCCAATGCGGTGTAGTATTGGTGAAAGATAGAGCCTGCCTGGCATTATCGATGCTTAACAGACAAGAGCTTTATTCTCCTGCCCTGGCCTAGCCACATGGCAGGTCTCGATGCAAAACTCAGCAAATCCAGACTGAGTGACTAGGACCTGGACAGGACTGGAAGTTATTATGGTGATTGGAGCAACACAGGGGGCGCCTGGACCAGCTCTCCCCTGCCGCCTGGCCCTCTGGGGCTCACTGGGTTCCTGCCCCTTTCCTCAGCCTTGAGTTCCAGCCTTCTGACAATTACCAATGAGGAAAAGTCTCCTGAAGTGCAAGAGTTATCTCTCATATTGGTGGCCCCCAATGTCCTTCCAAATAAACTCCCTCCTTCTGGAACGGCAAGTCAGCCTGGGTTGTTTGCAGCCAAGAAGGCTGCCAGATAAAAGGGCCTCCTTTGTCAGGCTGTTGTGAAGCTTAACTGAAATTGCATTTGGAAAGCATCGCACTGAATGCCCCGCTCAGTACATATCAGCTCTTGAGATGATTACAGACTCAGATGGCCCCCATGAAGGGATGATCTGAGTTAAACACAAGGTTTGAATTGACCAGCAAGGGTACACAGAATCCTAGTTGCCGAATTGGCAACTCTTCCCTCCACACTCAGACCCTGGCTGCTTGGGTTCTCCTGTTTGCCGTATTCACCGTGAATTGGCGATACAGGATGAACAGGATGGAAGGGTTCACCAGCCCTAACGTGAAAATCACTCCCCGGTCTGGGGACACCCAGCCAGTGGGCAGCATGAGGAAGACAGATGAAGGTGAAGGGACAAGGGCTCGAGGGCAGAGGTCCAGCTCCAGAGTTCAAACATTTATCCCAGGGACACGTCCTGCAACCGCTCTGCCTGGCCTCTTTATCACCAAGCACGCTTTGAAGCGGTCGAACCTGCTTTTTACCTGAGAGGTAAGAGTCATATGAGGCTGTACGTTGTCACCGGGTACATTTCAGACAAAAAGGGACCATTGCCATCGACGACATCCTCATCGACAGCATCTCTTTCTTCTTCCTAACATTTCTGGAGCTATTAGTAAACCCCAAGGGCGCGCGGCACATTTTCCACACGTTAGTTCTTTATCAACCGCCTTGTGAGGCCAGGTACTATTATTGTCATGAATAAAATGATGCTGGGGGAACTTAGGTGACTTGCCCAAGGTCAACTAGCTAACAAGTGATGGAGCCACAGTTCACTGCCAGGATTGGCCACGCCCTTAACTGCTCAGCTATACCTCAGCCGCTTGCTCCAGGATGCCCTCTTCTACACTTGACACTCACACATTCTGACTCTAATTTCAGCCTGCCTTATTCTCAACAGACCTTTCTCTGCAGCCTTAACAGCCACAGAACAGAACTTTTGCTAAAGTACCTTTGCGGTTTTTATTTGGAAGATGCCCTGGTTGGGACTGGTGGTAGATCCCATCTCTTCTACATTGTAAACTCTTATGTACGCGCCATAAACATGGCCCCTTGAGGCTGATGGCGATATATTGATCGTGGCCATTGAATCCCATGTGCAAAGGCAGAGGGTTGGGTACACTTTCCCGCGAGTTTGGGCTGTAGGCTTCGGGTATGTAAATCTCCCCTGGCACACCAGTGCTGGGGGTGCTAACAGAAAGCATTATTTTACGAATGGGATTCTCAGGCGTTTCACCCCAGAGTAATTGCTTTCAATCCTATTTAACAGGGGTCCAATGTGTCAATGGTGGGAAAATGAATCACAGCCACACCACTTTGATGAGGGAAAAAACCAGAAGAGGCATGCATCTTTCTGAAAGGTCATTGTGCAGGCAGGCCCGGGAGGTCCCTGTGGGAGGCACAGACTGGTGGTCCGCCTTGGGGAGCAACCTTGAGGACTGTCCGGTACACGGGCACCCGGGGGGCAGCTGCAGCCACCAGTTCCTCACGGCTGGGCCTGTGCTGCCGCTCCTGACTCTTTACTCCTCTTTCCTTGCTCCAGGGAGGCAGGAGCACAGCCGATCAATAAGATGCGTTGACGGAGGTGCCTGCGGCATGGCCATTTCTCAGCCTGACACGGATGGCATCGTCACTAGCAGTGAGAGGCTGCCGGAAACAGGATGGAGGCTCGTCCCCCGGCAGGCCTGTCTGCCCTCTCTGATAAACATCCCCGGCGCAAGCTCACAGCGAAGAAACCAATTCCAGGAGGCATCGCGCCACCAGCCTGTCACCTGGCCTCCCACAGCCCGGTGGGCGTTTCCTTGTGTTGTCTAACAGCTCCTCCCGGGCTTGCTGGCACTGACCAGCCCATCTCCAAGGAGCCTCCCTCCGCTTTGATTCCCATGGGTCGCGTGGAGAGAGCAGATCACCCGGGGAATGCCGGTGGAGGGTTGGTGGTGGTTCCTGGCTCCCAGGGAGGTGCTGCGGAGACCCAAGTGCTGTGGAAAGGCGTTCCAGATTAAATTACTCCGGGGAGGCCACACCGCATCAGGCCTTCCTCATTTTTTGGAGAGGAAAAGGCATTATGCTGCCAAAGTGTTGCCTAACAGGCTTTTTTCCCCTTCTTCTTCTGTCTTAAAAAAAAAAAGTCTGGATGGTGCAGCCAAGGTGGGGCTAAGCATTCCGTCTCCTCACCCCCCACCCCCACCCCCGGCATCCCTTGCTGCGCTTGGTCAGTGAGATGGGAAGCAGACAAGAGCTCTAGGGCCTCGTTCTGAAACAGACAACACAGGCACACACCCGCTGGGGCCCTTTTCTCCCTCCCTCCCTCCCTGCACATGTTGAATGGGCAAACACAATCGCCTCACCCACAGCATCCTTACTATAAACGGCAGTGGGAATGGCAGGGAAGCTCTCACTGGCCTCGATTTGAACCCATAGCATTAAAAGGCTAGAGACCTTAAAAGTTAAGAAAATAGCATAATGAGATTATTCCACTCCAAAGTCAGTTTCGAGACCTCTAGGGTACTCACAGGTGGAGCTGGGTAGAGTATTCTCTAGAGGAAAAACTATCTAATCCAGAGTTTCTCAGCCCCAGCACTATGACATTTATTTTAGGCTCCATAACTATTGGTCGTGGGGAGTGGTCCTACGTACTGTAGGATGCTCAGTGGCATCTCTGGTCTCTACTCACTAGGTGCCAGTAGCAACCCCTCCCCCAGTCATAACAACCAAAAATGTCTCCAGACACTGCCGCAAGTCCATGCAGGTGGAAACTGCCCCCAGGGGAAAACCACTGCTTCAAGCAAAGGTGCAGAGGTGGGAATGAGTCTGGTATGTCCAGGATCTAGAGAGAGACATTCCAGAGCCACCCAATTAACACCCACATCGTCCAGTTGCCAAGAGAACTAAAAGAGATGGAAAGGATTTCATAAAACAACCCTCATCTACGCAGCAGCTACCTTTTCTGGAGCAACAACCCTCACGTGCCGAGCTCGTGCAATGCCTACCAAGTGTTAGTGGTTATTAACGCTAGCTCCAGGCATGGGTGACTCAGAGTAACGGGCAGCCAGAGGGATCATTTTCACCAAATATGGCCAACGTGGGATACCACCACAAGGCCACACTCACTGCTGCATGAGAAGAAAGGGCATGTGCTTTTTGGACTTGGGATATTTCTGGAACCAGGATGAGCTGGAGAACTGAGCCGTGTTCCTATTGGAAGATCACTGGCCTAGGGGACCCCTTTCCCCCCCACCCCCCCACCTCACATGCCTTGTGCACTTGCTGGCCACTTAGTTCAACCCTCACTACACCAAGAGTGGTCCATGACCTGAAACATCCCCATCAGCCGGGAGCTTGTTAGAAGTTTGGAATCTCAGGCCCCAGCCCTGACCTTCCCATTCAGAATCTGCATTCCGACACGATCCCCAGGTCATTTCTGAATGCACTCAATTTGAGACAACTGCTTCATCCTAACAGTGCAAGGCTGCTAGCATCTGTCAGCATTTTAGAGTGTGCAGAGATGCATAACATTCTCTCGTTAGATTCATTCATTCCACAAATATGTATCGAATGCCTACCAGGTGTCCTGCCCTAGTGGAACCGACAGTCTTGTGGCTCTTCACCACCGCCCAGACAGGTGACCACGCAGATGAAGTCCCTCGGGTTATACAGGAGGGACGTGAAGCTCCAAGAGCTTAAGAGACTTGGGGAAAACCGGAGCAAGGGTTTTAACTCAGACATCCTTTCCCCAGATCTTGGCTCTTTCTACTACACCCATAGCTACTTTTCAACTACAGTCATCAGGGAAAAAGAGAAGAGACAGAAGTTTCTGCCTGTCTTAACTACTGGATCATACTGAAGGCATTGGTGGCTGAGAGATCACTGAGACCAGCTTCAGCTATGAACTCACCAGCTTCAGCTTCAGCTATGAACTCATCTAGAACCAGAGATGGTTTAATTCACTGGGGTGGGTTGGCTTTGCTCAAAGCAATTCACCAGTTTCATCAGTTCCAAATCAAAGGCATTTAAAGACCAGCCGTTAAAAAAAATACAAAACAACTACAGCTCCTGAGATTTTAATGAACCTGCACCCACAAACTCTACCTTCTTATCTTTGAAATCAAGTTAGAGGTCCAGATTATGTCCGTGCTGTGAACTCCTAAATCCCACCCCAAGTCCCTTCCTCACCTGGGCTTCCTAAAACTTGAAAATGCTTTTGTTGTCATTTAGTTCCATTCAGTTCAGTTTAGTTTAGTTTTCTTATAAAGATGTCATGAGACCTGGTTTCAGGCATCGAGCAGCTCCAAAGCTCTGTGGTACCAGGGAAATTACAAAAGAGCCTCAGTTTTCTCATCTATAAAATGGGAAAAATAGAAACTGCTTGCAAGAGTTCCTGGGGGCATTCATGTAGCTAACGCGTGCACTGAACTCCACCCCAGCCCGAGTCCTGGCCCGTGTGCTAAAAATATCAGCTACCTTCTCCCTCCCGTTTTTCTGAGAACATTCCAGGGGGCTGCTGAGGGCTGATGGTCCTGATGAGTCTTCCGAGGCATCCTCCAACACATCAGGTTGAACTGCTAAGAGTACAAATGAGTGCCCTTCAAATGCAGGGGATGGAGCCCTGCAGAAGGGCTGTTGCTGCCCTACGTGCCTACAGGCGAGCTCACTGTCGCCTTTAACAGTGTTCTCTGGGCCTTCTGTGATGCTCAGGAAAAGAAGACGATGGGGGATGAGGCTGTGAGTCTGCAGGGACACCTGACGTTCTGCTGGTTCACCCAGCTCAGGGAACACCCCACTACAAGAGCTTTAGATCACCCCTGGGACAGAAGCTGAAAATGTCAGACATCCATTTCTCCTGCCTCCCTTGCAGCTATGAAGCAGTCACCAAATGCCCCTGCTGACGACTTTGACTTTGCAGCCATGGCCTGTAAAGAAGAGAACCCAGTCTGCTGAGGAGGTCCCAGGAGTGGCAGGGGTGCTAGTGGGGGGGGGGGTTGCCCAGCTTCTGTGGACTCAGCAGTGGGACCGTCTCCAGTGGCAATAATGATGTCTCCCGGGAGCTCTTCTGGAGATCGAATCTAAGACAGACTGAGCCTGACTCTCTTGCCCTCCTAAAGAATCTGTGAGCTCCCCAAGTCCTTTGAGAGGTTATTTCTCTGTTGAAATAAACAGTGCCTCTTGCTGAAGCTAAGAACATTAACAGAAGCATTTTCAGCAAGCCCTGCTCCTGCCCCAACCCCTGCAATTATTTTGCTCGCTGAAGTGTGAGAACCCCTGGTCCAAGGTGCTTCCTATCCTTTTCCACAGAGACCACTGGAACATCTGTGTGGCTCAGTGTGATAAAAGGAAGAAGCTCCTTGTGACCAGAAGCAACTGGCTCTTGGGGGCTCTGGCTCCCCAGGCCCCATCCAGCTTCCCTGAGCACTGAGGGGAAGCGGTATCTCACCACTCCCCTTGTGACCACACTGGCTGCGAGGTTCTGAACTACTCCAGACCTACTCAAACTGTGGTCCTCGGACCAGGGCTTGGTCCAGTTTGTTGTCGGTCTGCCACACCATAACCAGAGAAACTGAGCGAAAGTGGTTAGCAGCTACTTCGGCAGTGTGCCAGGATAATTTCATGTTGCCGAATCCACACAGGTGTACCTTGTTTTACTGCACTTTGCAGGTACTGCGTTTTTTTTTACAAATTGAAGGTTCACGGCAACTCCGTGTCCAGCAAGTCTGTGGGCATCGTTTTCCCAACATGTGCTCACTTTGTGTCTCTGTGTCACGTACTGGTAATTCTCACAATATTTCAAACTTTTTCATTCTTATCGTATTTGTTATGATGATCTGGAATCAGTGATCTCTGACATTACTACTATAATCGCTAAAGGCTCAGATGATGGTTAACATGTTTTAGCAATAAAGTATTTTTAATTAAGGTATGTACATTTTTTTTAGACGTAATGCTATTGTACACTTAACAGACTACAGTATAATGTAAACATAACTTTTATATGCACTGGGAAACCAAAACATTTGTGTGACTTGCTTTATTGCGATAACTGCTTTATTGCTGTGGTCTGGAACCAAACCCACAATTATCTCCAAGGTATGCCTGTAATGCAATTTGGGGCTTATATTTTGTGGGACTCTATTTACTACTCAATTTTTTTTAGTAATATATTTTTATTGTATTCTACAAAAGTATTGGTCCATGACATATTGAAGAAAAAAAAAACTGATCCTTCACCAAAGATGGTCCTTCATGGCCAGCATGGTCTAGGGAATTTCAAAATAATCACCCAATCAATAATCCATAAGTCCGTTTGAATAGCGTTAGTGCCTCAGACCCTGAACTCCGTCTGGATGCACCTGCCAATGGGGGCTGTGACCTCTCTCACCACCCATAGGTCCTCTAATTCTGAGACTGGATTAGGACCTGGCATTCAAAGGACTTTTTATTTGTCTGAGAGTCAACACTACTCAAAATTACGAGGAACTCTTTGTGCTTTTTCCAGGGTCAATGCAGGAGCCAACCCCAGTGCCATCCCCATCGAGCCAATACTTGTTCCCAGAATGAATGTGACTAAGCCCCAAAGAATTTTTAGGGTTCAAGTGTTTAAATGTGACAGTGGCAATTTCCATTTTCTCTTTAAATTCCTTATCTAAAACCTCCATTTCCAACATTGTTTGAAATGAGAAACCTAATTCTTCAACTTTACTGAGCTATGATTTAAGTACACTGAACCGCCCATACGTAAAGTATACAATTTGATCAGTTTTGAAATATGTATATAACTGTGAAACCATCACTACAATCGAGAGAGCAAACATTTCAATTACCCCCAAAAGTTTCCCTATGCTCCTTAACAATCTCTCCTTCCCTCCCCCTCCATCCCCAGGCAACCATTAAAACACTAATTTACTTTCTGTCACTATAGATTGGTTTGCATTTTCTAGAAAGTTATAGAAATGGAGTGATACTGTGTGTACTCTTTTGGTTCTGCCTTCTTTCATGCAGAATAATACTTTTGAGAATCATCCACATCACTGCAAGTATCAGTAGTTCATTCCTTTTTTATGGCTAAGTAATATTCCATTGCATGGATATTCCACAATTTGTTTTATCCATTCAATTGGGGAAAAAAAAATTTTTTTTTAATGATATTTAGTTTCCCTAACCCTCCTGAAAGCATAATAACAAGGAAGAGGAGAGGAAAAGGGAAGAAGAAAAAAGGGCAAACTTCTCCAAGCTCGTTGTCTCCTCGTGCCTAAAATGCCTACATGGAGCATATAGTAGGTGCTCAATAAATGTTGGTTGAATAAATGAAAGAATAAATGAATGGGAAGTTTTGCAGTCATTATAGATTGAATTTTTTTTTTTTAAGTTATAAAACCTTCCATTTTGAGAAATCTCAGAACTCCCTGATGTAGTAAAGATATTTCGGAGGTCACCCACCAACACTGCGGGGTTACTCTTAGACCAACTCCAAGGTCAGGAGGAGAATGGACAGAGCAGCCAAGACATGGAAACCTATTTGATGCAATGGTGAGAAACGCAGCCTGGACTGTCACCACTGCCCTGGCTGGCTCCAGTGCTCACACAAATCATCTGAAAGGCTAAATCATGTTTAAATCCCTCTGATTGTGACCACCAGGAACTATGAAGGACACTCACACATAATTTACATAGTGCCAAGCTCCTAAGAGCCTCTAAATAAAACCCCTGAGAGCCCCCGGGCACTATTTTTGAGGAGAGGACATCAAGTGACAGATTAAATCGAGTCTGCTCCCTCAGCGCTGGGGAAAAAAGAAACCTCACTCCCTGCTTGCTGACATCCGCGACTGTCTTAAACTGCATTTGCTGTCAGCTGCTTCCCAAGGAAGCCGTTATTACACCGAAAACGGGTACACATATGCTATTCTCTCTCCCGTTTTACACAACAGCTCCACCGCTAACAGGTATTTTGGCCCAGACTCTTGCATTCTTTTTCCAGATTCTAACCATAAAATGTGTTTTAATCTCAAAGCACAGGGGAAGGGGGGTGGTTCACAAGAGCACTTTGCATTCCACCAGTAAATGTTAAATTACATTTGGTCACAGCATGGTTATAATACTAATATCAAGTTGGTCCATGCAGCAGCCACCAGAGGTTTTTTTTTTTTTTTTGCGGTACGCGGGCCTCTCACTGCTGTGGCCCCTCCCGCTGCGGAGCACAGGCTCCGGACGCGCAGGCTCAGCGGCCATGGCTCACGGGCCCAGCCGCTCCGCGGCATGTGGGATCCTCCCGGACCGGGGCACGAACCCGTGTCCCCTGCATCGGCAGGCGGACTCTCAACCACTGCGCCACCAGGGAAGCCCCTCACCAGAGGTTTTGTATCCAGAATAGACCAATTACTGGGGAGAGCAGGACAGACTGATAGGAGGATTTTTCCATCCCAGCCATTAGATTTGGCTACGGCACGGTCTATTGTAATGACTATGATTAATTTTTATAATCTGACAAAAATGGATAGCAGAACAGCCAGAAATGGGAGGTCTAAGTAAACACTGTAAGTGATGTAGACCTTTCAAGGAGCCCAAAGAAAAACAGCGTCCGTTTTATTGTTTTGTTTTCCGCACAACTCAGAGGAGTTCACACCATCAAAAAGACAAATATGTGAGCCAAATAAAACAACCAGGTGCACGCAGCCTGGCACCTAAGCAACAGGCCACTTACATGTCCACTGGTGCTTACGAACCTTCTAGAAGCATGAAGATGATCTGCCCCTGGCCCAAAGGACCCACATGCAAAACAGGGCTTGGGTACACGCACAACCTGCTCTAGTTTCAATCTTCTTTATTAGTTGGGACTTCCTATTAGAATGTTAGAAATACCCTAAGATTATGCACTGTTTTACCCTTGTTCCTATACTGTTCCCCTCAGCCCAACACTGAGCCAGGCAATAATAACAGGCTCCCAGGAAATAATCTGTTTGATTAATTGTCTGTAAGCAAGGAAAGGAATGATAGTGTTTGTTTCACAGCTGCTATTCCCCATGCCTCACATGTTACTCTGTAGAGTGAATGAATAAATAGATAAGTGAATGGATGGATGGATGGATAAATAGAGAATGATATTTTAGCCATATTGTATCATTTGATTCCCACAACAAGCCTGTGAGGTAATAACAATAGTAGTTAACACTTACGTTGTGCTAATTATATACCAGCCACTATTCTAAATTCTCCATACATATTAACTCTTTTAACCCTCAAGAGCTCTATGAAATAAGGACTATTATTATCTCCATTTAACAGATGAGAAACTGTTAGAGGCATATGGAGGTCACATTGCTAGGAGGAGGCAAAGCTGAGTCCTTGCTGGATGCTCTTAAGCTCTGTGCTTCCTCTGCATTAGCTGCACTTGATAGAGCAGGAAACAGAGGCTAGTGAAATTAATTTGAACAAAGCTACCCATCACATGGGTGCATACCCAGGACTGTGTTCCCAGGACACTGTCATATGACAGAGCCAGGATGGGAACCCCAGTAGCCTGACTCCAACGCCCAAGCAGGACATGTGAATAAAGCTGGTCCGTGGCAAATATCTGAGATCAGGAGAGGAGAGATTGTCAAGGGGTGGGGGTGCTGAGCTAAGGGGCTGGTTTTCTCAGCAACTGTTCTCCCAAACTGGAGGTACTAGGGGGTCCAGGAGGGAAAGAGAAAATCAAAACAAAGCCGGAAAATGTTTCCACCCCAATTCCCCTGAAATCTTTTTGTTTGGGTCAGAGAAGGAGAGATCTGCTGGCATCTTCCCGTTTGGGGGCCCTGGGAAAAGTCTGCAGCAAGTTTCTAGCCAAGTTCTAAGCAAAAGTTATGTCCATTACAACCTGCGCGAGATTCTGAGGAAGGCTTCCAGGGATTGGGTTTTACTATAAAGTATGTCAAAGAGTCTGGGGGTGGGGGAACCCAGGATGAAAGAATGGAGGCCGGGACAGAATGAGAATTATAAATGGGAAGAGGAAGAAAAAGTTGGAGCTAGTTTCTGACATGACTGTGTATGTGTTGATGGTTTCAGGATTGTAACTTAAGAGATAATTGCCTCTGTTTTGAGAAGGCACCAGGAAGCAGGGAGACACAGGTTTGGAATTGGGACATTTTAGTCTCTTAAATGTAAAACTCCATGTTAAACTGGATATTAAGTTAGAAAGAATTAACTGTGGCTAGAGAGATGAGGATGAACATTGGGAGAAAGAAATATCAGTGCAACAATTTAGAAAATTTCCTTGAGCTGGAAAAGGTGAAAGGAGAAGAGAGGGGTGGGTTATCCCCCCCCCCACCCTTTTTTAACTCATCACACATAAAGGATGCAGGTTTGAATTGCACCGGATGGATGAATTGAACTTTGCTGTGGGGATGGGGTGAAGCTACAACTCTGACTCACTGCAGCCCCAAGAAGAAATACGTCTCTCCCTCAGAGAAAGCCCTTTCTTCAGTAGACAGAAATGTTCCCTAAGAAAGTCATAGCTCAGCTGAGACTTGTGGGGTTTGTAAATTACCCATAATGTGAGTGACAGTCCAGCCTCGCTCACAGGCTGCCAGGCAGACAAGGGCCAGGACCCCAGGATGGTTCTGAAACTCCATGTGGCCATTTGATTAATCAAACAGAAACCAAACGCTGCTTTCTTCTCTGAACGCTGACCAAAGAGAAGCCATCCCGGAGCAAGGTCTCACCGTATGCAGCTTTTTATAAAACCAAGATGCACCTCTCTTAGGCAATTGTCGATCTGTTCTTTTAAAAAGGGACCTTTTGCTCGAGAAAGAGGCAGAATATATATATATATAATATATATAATATACATATATTATATATATGTATATTATATATAATATACATATATATTATATATGTATATAATATATATTATATACATATATTATATATATATATATATATATATATACGGTTGAAGTCTGTTGCAAGAGATTTGCTAAATTAGTTCATCTAGGCGTCCCACAAGGAGGTCGTTGGAGCAGATCTCTTTTATGAATGAAAATGAGCTTCCTGGCAGACCCCCAGTCACACCCCGCAATGCACACAGAGTCCTGGGCTCCAGAGGTCTCACACCTATTCCCAACATATAAGAACTGATTACTATTCACTGGATCCAAAAGTCCTACTTCTTGAGCTTAAAGATGGGAATAAATCTGTGAGCCCTGCTGGGCTTTCTGGACATCCGCCTAATAGGTTCCAGGAATTAGCTACACTCTATTGCATGGTGATGATTTTTTTTTTTTTTTTTCACGCTCAGAAAACCGCAAAGGGATTTTAACCAAAAGGAAGCAAAGGTTTTCTTTTTATAAATTTGATTAGTCTTTTTCACTTTCTCTACCTCGATACATTTCCTTTGGGAGGCATTTTATACCCAGAGACCCCTTAGCGAGGTACTGTTGCTTGCAGAGCGCAGTGAATTTAAGCGCAAGACGCTCATTGTAGACGGAAAGTAAAAAATCACAGGCACTTGGCGGTCGCCAGCGAAGTCAGTTTCTAAATGCCGGCGTGCAGATGGCCCTGCAAGAGAAGAAATACGAAGTTTGCCAGTACTGTGGGACCCTTGGCTGGGATGCGCGCGGCTGGTTACCCAGCCCGCCCTCCGCTCGCCACGGCTGAATTTCCCGCCGGAGCCGGCGCCTGGGCGCCTGGTCCCCGCGCTGCACCCGGCGCCGGTCTGGAGATAGCCCTTGGCTGCGGGCGGCGGGTTCCCCCAGAAAGTGCGCCTTTTCGCCGCCGCCGGGGCTTGGCTGCTGGAGAGCCAGCGCGCCAAGCGCTCGCGGCAGAGTCTCCGCCGGGGCCGGGGGTACCCACCTGAGCCTGCTCCCCCAGGCCTCGGGTTCGAAGCCTCTCCAGTGGCCGAGGAGAGATTAGGATTTGAGCGACAGCAGTTCGGTTAAGGAAGGAGTTTCTGAAACTCTCGGGGAAGCGAAGGACCGGGGCTTGGAAAATAAGCGAGCCTACGGTGTGCTTTCCAAACTTGGTCTTTGCTTTTTATCATTTTTCCTGCCCCCTCCTCCCACCACTCTGGCCCCAACCCTGGAAAAGAGCTTAAGGGCTACGGTACTAGCCAAGTCAATCCTTCCTCCTCCCCCCGCCCCAACTTTCAGACAAGAAAAATATAAATCCCAAGAGTGCTTAATGCGGGTGCATTCAGCCGCCCGCATCCCAACACGCGCCACCGCCGCCACCACTGCCACCACCCACTCCGTCCCTCCCACCTCCGGGTAGGGGAGGGACTGGGAACCTGATCTCCGGGCTCCTGCCCCTAATATTTCCCCATCAATAATGTTGATACCATCGGTGTGCCTCCACCCCCGCCCCCGGGACGCCGTGGCCGCCTTTTCGCTGCTTTCTGCTTGGCACCAGAAAACGAAACCTCCTCTCCTGCCCTCCTAACTTCGGCCGCGGGGCTAGCGGGGCCTGAGGCCGGGGGGCTGAGGAAGCAGGGGCGCGGGGCAGGGCGAGTGGGGCCGACCTTCAGTTCAAGGGTAGTAGAGTGTCCAGCCCGCGCCGGCGGAAAGAGAAGGAGCGTCCCGGGCCCAGGCCAGGCCTTATTCCAGGCTCCATCCCAAACCCGGGGTCAGACTGGGCCAGAATAAGGTTCTTTTGCGGGTGGAAGAACCAGGCCTCAGAGAAAGGGAGGCTCAACACTCTCTCCTCGTCCCAGGATCAGGGGATGAAGGGGAGAGGCCGGGAAACCCCTTCACTGGGAATTCGGCTGTGGCCCGAAGCCTTGGGGCCCAGCTCTTCGGCCCAGCCAAACCCACCAAGGACTCTGTAGGTGTTGGGAAAACTGAGGGAACGTGTTGGTAGAAACACAGGCATCAAGCCCCCCACAAGTGAGTTTGCACAGCTCGCCAATCGCCGCCCCCTGGTGCGGTTCCTGCCGGCCCACGAGGTCACGACCCTGGCGCAGTCGCTGCCTCACTTCGGGCCACCCCCATTCCTTGACGAGGAGCAACCCCTAAGTGCCAGGCCCGTCAGTCCGAGTTCCCCAGCAGCTGCCCCACCTAAGGCGGGGACCCGCGACCCCCAGTAGAGCGCACAGGTCTCCTGAGTGAGCAGGGCGTGGGGACGGGCTCCAGCTCTGGCAACCTCACTCGCACTCCCGGCCTTCTTTCGACCCGCTCAAAAGTGCACATCGACCCCCACTCTCTCTCCGTTTTTATTAATTTAATTATTTCTCTGCCTCGCGGCACACGAAGCCTCACCCGTGCGCCTTGGCAGTACGGCGCCGGTGTCTGCGAACCACGGAACTTGGGCCTGAGACAATGGCCCGTAATCGATGTATTGCCGTCAACAATAAAGACCAATTCTCCTCTCCCGGCCATTCCGACCATTCCCCTCCTCCCATCCCCCCTCCTCCACCTTCCCTCTCCTCTCTCCGGGCCACAGAGGGAAAGAAAACAAACAAGAAATTAGCGGGGGACGCTGCGCACGGAGCGAGACCCCTGCCTCTACGCCTTCGAGGGCGCAAAAGAACGAAAAAAGTTATTAAAGTTTGGATCTCCCCAATTAATTCGTCTCTGTTCGCCCATTTTTAATTAAACACCGCGAAGTTGCTTTTGCGTGTGCATTTCGTTTGGTTGGTTGTTTTGGTGGTTTTTGGGGGGGGAGGGAAAGCTTCCCCCCGCCCTTAATCTTAATCACACACAGAGCAAGTAACGAACACGTGTGAAGCTACTCCCCGAGAGCTTCCCGCGGAGCACGCGGCGCGAGCCGGGAAGAGGGGTTTGCGGGATCGCCAGCTCCGCTTGGTTCCTGGCAGCACGCGGTGCTCCGTAGGCCCGGACTTTAAAGAAGCCAAGATTGTTAGAGACGGATGCGGGGCGGCTCCAAACGCGGGCGTAAGCGGAGAAACGAGCGTGCAAGTGCATACGGCCGCGTTGGGGTACCTGGGAGAGCGCAGGTTGGGGTGTCTGCGAGGATCACAGTTTGCGGAGTGTGTGTGTGTGTGTGTGGAGGGTTTACACGTGCTCCTGCACACTTTCCCGGGTGTCTAGGGGAAGCGAGCGGCTCGCACCCCAGGAGCACGCAGATCCATCTTTGCCGAGGGATCTCTTTAAATATTCAGTGAGAAATAATGGCATTTGAAGCACCACCTATGGAAACATTATTATCTTCATTCTTCAACATCAGCCCCACTGATAGCTTCGTTTGTCTTTTTATCAAAATCTACTGTAACCAACAGGACCTGGGGAGAAAGAGCGAGGAGCAGAGGGTGTGCGCGTGTGTTAGGAGCCGAGCGAGGGCAGAAGAGAGGAAAAATAAGCGGGAGAAAAGGTGAAGAAAGGGCGAACAAGGAGAAAGAAAGAAGTTATACCAAGAAAAATAAAGTCTCCAGGAGGAAAACAGAAACATTCACCCGCACACAAAAGATTTAGGTTTTTTAAAAAGAGGGGGGCGCAAAGAAGCTAGAGAGAGTCATGGGGGAGCGCAGTAGGGTCCGGAGTACCCGAAACTCTACCCGAAGATTGGTGCCCACTTCGCGCGAACCGACTGTGTTCCTCTCCAGACTCCAGGGCGCTCCCGAATTGGGGCGTCCTTATGAGCCCTCTCCTTTCCCGATCGCGAGATAGGGCAGGGATTGTGTATCTGCACCCCCCTCCTCCCCATTACTCAACCGAAGTTTAGTTTGTCCCTCGGGCGCAGGACTTCGGGAACCTTGGAGCGAGGAGACCCTGAAGCGCGAGGGGGAAGAGCTAGGCTGAGACGAGGACTGAACCTCAGGTTCGCGGGCGCCCGAGCCCAGCGGAGGGAGTGCGGGCCCCGGGATCCCCATTCCGGGCTCTGGGGCTCGGGTGGGGAGGCTGCATCGCAGCCTGGGGAGATGGAGCTGGTGCGAAAAGTTTGGGCGCCGCTGTCGGCAAGTGCCTGAGAGGTGGAGGCGAGCTTCTGCCGGGCCAGGCAGCTGCGGACAAGGACCCCCCCTCTCACTCCCGGCTCAGCTCGGTCACCTCGCCAGGAGCCTGGGGTACGGCCCCCTCCCCCAGGTCGGGGAGCCCAGGGGTCCCGGGGACTGGCCTTGCCCGGAGCCCGGCGGGGCAGGCCCGCGCCTCCCGAGGCCAGGGGAGGGTTGCAGCGTGCTGGGTAAGCGGCGGCCCCTCCCCTCCCCCCGGCTGAAGCTGAACTCGGATCCCAGGCCGGTCCCCGCTCGCCGCCCGCCCCGGGATCTGCGGCGCCACGGCCGCCGCCGCCTCCCCGCGGAGTGACGCACCCTGCAGCCAACCCGGGCTGCCGAGGGGGAGGTCCGGGAGGGGTCCTGGGCGGAGCCGGGCCGCCCCCTTATCCCACGGGCTCGGGGCCGCTTCTCCCGAAAACTTCAGCCCTAATTGTCCTGGGAATGTCCGAGGTAGAGAAAGGGAGCGAGGGAGCAAGCGAGAGGCTGGAGGATCGGGGCCCTTTGAGGAGGATCGGGGTGGCGGGAGAGCTGCCCCTCCCCCCCAAAGCCCCAAACCCGTCATGTTCCCAAACCTTTCCTTGGTCCTCTTCTCCGCGCCCCGCGAGCCCGGGATCCAGGGGATGGAGAACTCGGGGCGAAGGAGCGCCGAGCCAGGCGGCGAGCGGGAGGGAGGCCTGGCCGCGGGCGGGAGGCGGACCGGCGTGGGGCTGGCTCTTCCCCACTCGCTTATTTTTTTTTTAATGGGTGTGGGGGTGGGCTGCTTTCTCGTAGCTCTTAAAGAAACGAAGAAACACTCAAGAAACGGGACTTCCTACCCCCAAATCCCGCCACGGGACTCCCTCCCCCCGCGGGCCGGCGCGCCTAGCGCCGGAGTTGGGAAGTTCGCCGCGCGCCTGCAGCCCGGGTCCCCAGGCCCCGCCGCCCGGCCCCACCCCCCACCCGGGGAGGCTTAATTCCGGGGAGGGCATGCTAATTTGGGTCGGCCCAGCCCGGGACGGGGGGGCCGAGGGAGGGAGGGGGGCTCAGGCCGGGGCGCCTGGTGCGCAGAGGCGAGAAGGCAGGCCCCCGGCGGCCCGGCCGCGGAGTCCCTGGCGGTCGCGAAGAGGGTTAACCCAGTGTCGGGCGGCGCGGCGCGCAGAGCCAGCCCCGCGGCCGGCTTATTGGGCCAGCGCGCGGAGAGACAGGGGTCTGCAGCAAATCACGAACTAATTGATTAAGGCGAGCGGGTTTGAATAGCGCTGGCCCGGTGCCAATCGCCTTTCAAAGAGCCCCTCTATGATTAATCGCAATGCATTATTGATAATCATAATTATAGCAAGACACATGCGCGCTGCGCCCGGGGCCGGGGAGCCGGGGAGGGGGCGGGCGGGCCGGCGGGCGGGGGGAGCCGCCGCCGCCGCCGCCGCTCGATTTCCGTAATTTTGAGAAGATTTTTTTTTAGTAATTTTTTATTCTGCCCCAGCTGATGTTTGAGCCAGCATGTCGCGGAGGAAGCAAGCGAAGCCTCAACATTTCCAATCCGACCCCGAAGTGGCCTCGCTCCCCCGGCGAGATGGTGAGTGCTCCGGACCGCGCCGCGGACACACACACGCGCACACACGCACTCGCACTCACACTCACGCGCACTCGTACCCACGCACACGCGGCTGACCCCTGCGCCCACCACCCGGCCGCGGCACCGCCGCCGCGTTCCGAATCGCCTTTTCGACTCCGCGATTTTTTTTTTCTTTTTAATTTTCAATTTGCCTTTGCTGGGCTTCCCCCCTTGCAACGGGGAAAGCAAACACTTCTCCCGGCAGGATCTTTCCGGAGTTGTTGGGTCCTCCTGTGGGGAGGAGAGAGGGCACGCCGGCCTTGCTTCTCCGTCCCGGCTTTTCCGGGGAGCGGAGCCCGGAACCCGCCAAGCTGCGGCAGGGGCCCGGGTGCCCGGAGAGGCGCGGGTGCGGGCAGAGGCCATCGGCCCCTGCCTGCGCTGGGCTCCACGCGCTTCCCGGCCCGCGCCCGGGGCCCCGGCCTGGCCTCTGCCGCCCTGGCCCTGCTGCCTGAGGGAAGGAAGTTTACTTTGTGCTCTGGGCTCAACTCGGAACGTGGGGGGAGCTCCCTGCGCCGCGCTCCCCTCCCCCCAACGCTCCCACTCCTCCTGGGCCCGCACCGCGGAATGGGGTGCCTTTGGGAGTTCGGAGCTGCAAGAAGATGGGGACCTGTGTTGGGGCGCCCGTGCCTGACACACGGGGGTGGAGGCCGGAGTGGACAGTGCTCTTTGCAGCTGGGTGCTCCCCAGACTGAGTGCCGGCAGACGGGGGAAAGTGTCGGTGTCCGGCTACCCAAGTTTATCCCAGCATCTCTTGTCCCAACACATGCATCCCCCGCGCCCCCAAGAAATCTTTAAACTCGGTTGGCTCCCGCTGAGGATCGTGGTACCTTGTACTTCCAGGAGTCGTAAGGGTCGTTTTTTCAGACCTGGGGTGCTATCTAGCCACGAGAGAATCCCCCTAAAACAGAGGCATTGGCTTCTTACGATGGAGACGACAGCTGAGGGGTCCCGAAGGGAACGAACAAGTCCAGGACAAAGTTTGTGTTAGGGAGCTAAGGCCGAGAGTGGGAGAGATCCGGGCAGGGAGTCGAGGGTACAGAGGGAGGACACCTCGAATCCTTCCTTATTCCTAAAGGTGTTTCACTTTAGGGGCCTCCGAGCTCTCAGGCCCAGGGCCAGAGGCGATGGAGCGGCGCTCGGGCTCGGTTCCCCGGGCACAATGCTCGCCCCTCGGCTGCGGAAGGACGAGGGGCAACCCCCAAGCGGTCTCCGCGACTCGGGATGCCTCTCGGGATGCTCCAGTCCCGGGCGTCATTTTGGGGTGTGGAGGAGGGAACTGGACCCCGATAGGGCTCCGAAGCGTGCCCTTTGGTCGGCACCTCTGTCCCCTAAACTCTGCGGCCGCCCGGGCCCCAGGGTGCCGGGGTCCTTCCTGAGAGGCCTGCTTCTCAGCAGAGCTGGGGCGCAGGGACCCGCGCAGAACCCAGGCAGAGAAGCGAAGGGACTCCCACCCTCTAAACCCCGACTGTCCTGAAAGGGGACTCCTGGTGTGGGGGGTCCCTTAAGAAATTGGGGAGAACAGAGACCGATTAAGGAACTTGTTTACAATATTTGCTCCCTCCACCCCAGTACTTTCTGAAGCTTCAAGCCTTACCCAGAGCCTCTGCGATTTCTCAGTCCGCTGAGAAGAAACCCTGATCCCCGCTTTCCACCCCAGGCGAGACCGGGTAGTCGAGGTACAGTGAGGTGAAATTACCCAAGGCCGCTGCCTCGGTATTTTTCTGGGTTTTCTCAGCTGGTCTCTTCTGCATCTCACTCCCACACCCATCTTTCCTAAAGTTTCTGGTGAGACCTTCCTCACAGTAATACTGTTAAGGTTAACAGTTTGTAGAGGACCAAACCTCATGGGAGGAGAGGCAAGAGTTTTTTAAGTCTTTTTTTTTTTTTTTTTTAAATAAATGTGTACTGATTTTCTATATTTTCAAAAAAGAAAAAATAAAGGCTCGGGCTTCCCAGAGAATTGATGCTTGCTAGTTCTTTGCCTTTTTCCTGTCGCCTTCTGAATCCAGAGTTTTTAATAGTTAAGGCTTCTCATAAAGCGATAGCATAAATGGAGTTCACTACCTCTGACCATTATTATTTATTAGGACTTTTTTTTTTTTTGTAGTTTATTTGAGCTTTGAGGTAAGTTAGTTAAGTCACTGAATCAAGTTTCCTTTCTTTCTTTTTTCTCTTTCTTTTCCTTTTTTCCTTCCTTCCTTCCTTTCTTTTTTCTTTCTTTTTTATCCCCAAAAGCTGGTTCATTGTCCTAAGAGGCAGTAAACTGTTAGGGGCACCATAGGAAACACTCCCCTCCCAGCCCCCTTTCTCACCTCTCCCTACCCCCCTCCTTTTCTCCAGTTGTAATGGTTTTAGATTATGACTGTTTTTACATGGTTGAACGATAAGTTTAGGAGAAGCTGCCTAGAGGGTAGATTTTGTAATAGGGTTACAGGATTTAGTATGTTGTAATAATATTAGTACACAACTAATCCTCCTCCATGTCTGATTTACAGGAGGGCCTTACACACTCCAGTTCTTTTTATTTGGGAATAGTTGTGAGATACAGAGAACTGAGAGATCATGACTTGTCTCCAAGTTACCTTTAAAAAGTCACCACCTTTCATGCAGTATATTCAGCAAGGCCACTCTTCTATCCACCCAGAAAATACACTTCAAAGAGTTGTCTGTCGGGTTCTGTTTTTTGGTTTGCGGGTTTGTTTGTCTGTTTGTTTTAATATACACAAAATTGTTAAATTTTTAGAAGATAAACCTTTCCTTAAACAATGTGGTTACTTTTTTCTCTGTCTTGAGATGGGCTTACAATATGGCAAATGAAATGTCGAACATACCAAATGAAATCTAGTCGGCGGTACCCTTAGCAGATGCTGGCACCTGCAGTTTCGTGAGCTCAGCCCAGAGTGGGACCTAGAAAAGTTTGGAGACCCCAGTTACCAGAGCCCTGAAGGAGCGACTCCCAAGGCTGGGAGCAGCCAGGCTTGCTGTGCTGCATGTCACGCCTGTGTGTGTTTAAAGTGTGTGCGCGCATACAAAGAGAATCCCAGCCAGGCTCAGCAGCCTGGAGGATAACTTCATCGGAACAAGTTCAAGAAAACAAGATTATTTGGCCAGTCTTACGATGTTCATATTTTAATTCTACTTTTGGTGCACCTATAAAACCCTAAAATAAACTGGGGGATTTTTCTGTTTCCTATGAAACCAAGATTTTAGCATCTTACTTGTCTCTTAAATGATATTCAACAAGTCTCGAATTACTTGTAGAAAGATGACTGCCATTGGGAAAATTATTTACTGAGATAAATAATTCTGAGGAACGGGCACATTAGAATCTAATGATTTTATATGTGGGTTCTTTACTAGAGATATGGATTCTAGGTTTTGTGTGTGTGTGTGTGTGTGTGTGTGTGTGTGTGTGTTGGGTTTTTCTTCTTTGGGTAGTGTTTTTAAGATTCCTGGAACTACATGGATGGCCCACTCAGACTCTATTCATCTATTAAAGGATTTCGGTGCCCAGTTTTTTCAAGGAAAAGATCATATTGGAAGAAAGATAAAAGCCTGATGAACTGGAGATAACACCCTGCCTCTCATATAAAGTATCATAAAAATTCCTCTTATTTATATTAATAATGAAATTCTATTATTTACCAAAGTAATTTACTCATTGTGAGCATCTTAATGGCAACACATTGATTTCTGGGCCCAAAGGTTAGAGAGAACTGTAATTAATTGCTTTTTTTGAAAAACGGACACCTGCACGATAAGGCAGTTGGAAAGTACTCATGTTTAATCAGGCCTATTTTAAGTTTGTGGCATAATGGAAGATTCTGGTTGAGAAAATGCAAACTGTTTGGCGGGGGGGATTTGCTGCAGGCTGTACACACTTCCAAAAATGTGACAAACACACAAACAAGCGAAGGGTGGATGGACACGAGAAAGCATGTGTTAAAGTGGATTTGTGATACCGAATGTTTTGTGATTTATTTTACATCCAGGTTCACCTATGGTTTATAGGCACGAGTGCCAATTTATAGGTTATTCTTTGGGGGCTTTATTTCATCTCTTTCTACTTTCGCAGGTAGCAAGGTGTCTTGACCCACAGTCCTTTAGAAAGCAGAAACCCAAATTTTTAATGCAGAGATCTTACCGAAAAGCTGGGGGAGACTTAGACCAGCAGTTCAGTTTTTTTTGAAATTGGGAAAAGCCAAGCTCAGTGGAGTAACCAGAACTAATTCCTTCTGTAGACTTAATTCGGTTTTTCTAAGGTACCGCCTGATACAGCTAGCCCAGTCTTCCCAAATATTCTTAGATTACCAAAACGGCAGTCATTGAGCAGTTGAACGAAGGAGATGGTAAATTATCCCAAGAACCGGCACCCCTCCCCCTCCAAAAGAAAAAAAGTCGGTGTGCCAGGCTTTAGAAAACCTAGATGTGTCGAGCTGTTTTAACCTTTGCTAGCCTCCTCCCATGCAGAGGTGACAAGGTCCAGATCATAATATGTCCTTCAGAATCTTCCCAGTGACCCCCAAATTGAGTCTCGCTAGTCACTTAGCAGGAAGTTCGAAGTTTATTTTAGTTTCACCTTATCAGCTTGGCTTCTTTTCCTAACCTTATTCCCCTGTCACCCTCAGATGCCAGACCCCCAAAGGGGAAGATTGACAGGTAGTTCCCATAGCTCAGTTTTACCCTCAAACAACAGGGATTTAGTTTCTTGTGCCTTTGCCAATGTTTATGTAGTCAAAGTTTAGATCTCGCCTTAAGCAGTCTCTTTTACGCGTCACTGGAAGAGGAAAGCCACAAAGAAGTTTTTGAACAAACCCTTGCAACTGGAACCCCATCTAGTGTTCAGTTTGATTCATCCAAGGGGAAGACATTTTCCCCTTTCATTTATTGTGTACATTAGGTGGGCTGGTATCACGATTTTCAAAGGACTGTCTTGTCCGTGTTGTTATTTTTTCAGAGATTTTCCCTTGTATTCTTCCCCTCAAGAATACGCTAATCCCAGTCAGAACAGTGAGGGGACTTGAAGGGGGCCAGTAAAATGTGTCATGTGGTTGCATATCCCATAGAGGAAACTTAAGACATTACAGAAAATATGCAGAGCATATGTGACGGTGTTGAAAATTGCTTTGGAATCTTAAGCTGGTTATTCGGATGCAGGTTTTTCCCAGGTCTGTGAAAGAAAAAGAAAACGAGAAAAGACCAATCAATCAAAAACGTTTGTGATAGCCTTTCGACATTGGTCTACAAAAAGGAACAGCCAGTTAAAATGATAGGTTCCAAAATCACAATCTTGTGAGGCTTTATTAAAAATGTTAATGTGAGCCGAAGGTAATGGGAAGTAAAGTGAAGGGTCTTTCCGGGGAGCTCCAAAAAGGAAAACTCAACATGGTACAGTAGGGCTGTTGTGTTGTTTTGTTTTGTTTTGTTTTCCTGGCTGGCTAAACCTTTCAGTGTGGGGCATAGTTGTATTTTTGTTTTCTCAGCAGACGGATACACTGGAACACTTCAATTTTCTGTCTCCTATTCTGCAATGTTTAGTTCAGATGATGAAAACTGACACATTTCAAATGGGCATCAAGAACCTAAACGGTACAAGGAGAACTAAAACATCTGGGATTTTCATATACATTGGCCGGAGCTATAAGATCACCTCCTCTCCTGACCCAGAGCAGGGAAAAGAAACCCAGAAAATTCCAAATATCTTTTTGTGTGTACATACTTAGAAAACCACTACTTCTTAAATTTTTCTATATGACCACGATTACAAAATTAATTTGTATGCAAAATCCATAGGAGAGGAGCTGGAATATTGTTTTCACCATAGTACAGGGAACAAGGCAACTGGATTTACTATAAGGGGGTCACCAGTTGCAATCCTGTGTAACAGATTATTGAGAGAGATGCAAGATAGCAAATGGTCAGAAAAATGAATTAGAACGTGTGTGTGTGTGTATGTGTGTGTATCTTATCACAACTTAAAATATTTCCTTTGGTAGTTAAAGATTCAAGCTAGTCTTCATGTTTCGTCTTTTTTTTTTTTTATAAAGCTGTTTCATTGGAATTCTGTTCAGAAGGCAGATAGATTTAAACTTAAGAGCTATGATAGTGTAGCGACACCTGCTTTTGAAATAAATCAAAATAGATATCAGGATTTTTTTTTTTTTTGGTGTTCATAAACATCAGGAAATTAAATTAGTTGACTCTACAGTGAGATCAAATGTCAGCTTATTAAAATGTGAAAATCTAAGCTAAAATATAGGCAGCTTTTTTTAAACACAGTCTCTTTCTTAGAAGAAGGCAGGCACTTATCTTTAAATGTCTATATTTTCCATCCAGTTAGCACAACCCTAAATGTAAAAATGTTCAGGTCGAGAAACTTGAAAATTCTCAAGTGAGTCTTGAAACAGCACAAATGCAGAATTGGAGCACAGGAAAGTAATAATCAGCTAAATCCTGTAAAGTAACCTTTTTTATTTTCTCTCTATATTATGAGAATATCAGATGTTTGCAAGTTATAAAGAATTAAAAATGCCCTTTAATCGTGAGCACAGATGTGCTAAATATTTGAAGCAACTGTATTGTAATGTGTACAATTGACGAAGTCAGTTTTCTGATTTCCCTTGCTAGTTATTTAGTTCTGAATCTGTCATTATTTGTCTAAGCCCAGCTGACCAAGCAAAACTGTGTTTTAAAGTGGCTTTATGTTTTGATAAATGTGAGCTGGTTGAAAAGTATTTTCCACTGAATGCAGAGCTTAATAGAACATGCTGACATAATAGTTTTAATGCATTTTGTTGAAAATGTGTGAACAAACAGAATAGCTTTTGTTCCTTCATAATTGGCTGTAAAAGTAGATGGAAACATAACCATTACATATGGAAATGTGCAAAGAGAAAGAAATAACATTTCGGTTGAATATATTAGGAATTGCATTTCCTAGTTTAAAATAAGCATCTGAAATGGATGCATCATTTAAAATTGGTTGTCAAAATAAGAAACTTTAAACAGAATTTTTGTCACATTATTTTCATCCCAAGTTAAGCGACATAACTTTAGCGTATTTTGTTTGCATTATTTTAAAGCAGGGAGAGAGACAGAAAGGGCTTAAAACAGCACCTTGAATGTGCAGAGGAATCCTGTGTCAATTAGGATGATTAAACATTAAATTAAAACTGAATCATTATTGGTATTTTCTGCTCCAACCAAGATTTGTTTGGTATTGTTAATGCATTTTGCACTATACCCTTGCGGAGAGTAAAAGATGGGTATTAGGAAAGCTAGCTTGTTAAGTATAACTTAGCTACTCAAATAACCCTCCCAGTGAATAAAGTGTGCGTGCATTTGGCATACTTTACCAGGGCTTCTAATCAGCTGTGGTATCACTCAAGGCAAACAGAGTTAAGGAATTTTCAGAAGTTAGTATTTGGGTATTAATTATATTTTCTGGAATGCAAAACTACTCAAGCTTTTCTTTTCTTTTTCCTTTTTTTTTTTTTTTTGATGTTTACTACAAAGAGGCAAATGGCAGGCTCTTTTGAGTCAACGCTAAGTTTACTGAAAAAGCAGCATTTTGATTTTGCGTTTATTCATATTTGCAATTAGTTTTTTTTTTTTTTCCCCCTGCAAGTTTTCTGGGAGATTCAATTTGGAAGTCATGGAAACTAACTATTATCTGATTCAGTTCTGCAGAAAAGCACACAGGGAGGTAATCCTTGAATTAAACAGTTTTTTTTTGTTTTTTTTTTTCACAGCCTTCGGAGATGACCACACACCATTTGTACAACAGAAGTTGGTGTTCCCCATGCTGGGCAAACAATGGGACGCCATCCTGTCTTTGAATAGGATGTTAGCTTGGAGTTGGAGATTTTTATGTTTAAAATGGATCTTAGTGAGAAGAAATCTGAGCAACCAGTGGAAACAAACATGAAATAAAGGGATTTTATAATGAAAGGTTCAGGACAATCTGTTAAACAATTGATAACAGTTAAGAGCAAACTGTTTTTAAAGGCATTCAGACAAGGAGAATTGCAAAGCATTTCCAAACTGGAAACCAAGAATTACTCTTCACTTCCCCTTAGCTGCACATCTTTCTTTAAGTTGATGTTTAATCAGAAATGTAAATCCTGTACCAGTCTTTATACATAGAGCACTTTTGTTGAAATATTTAGAGGCGTAATGTTGCCATTTGGAGCATAGTGGCATATATTCCTTGATTAGCGGGATGGTAGCCACAGTTGCATTCTTTAATTTTAAAAATAAACATGCCACAGGGTGATATATAGGTGCCGGGCAGGCCTTGTAACGGATTATGATCATTGTGTTTCTCTCTCGGGTGTGTGTGTGTGTGTGTGTGTGTGTGTGTGTCGCACGTTGCGGTCTGGAGGATTTCTTACTGACGTGGCTAAAGTGTGCTTGTCACGGATCAGACGTAGCTCAGGTTCTAGGTAGCGGCTGGAGGTGATTTTCAAGTTGTCAATCTTCAGCTTGGTGATATGCATTTTTTTCCCCCTTGTCAACCACTGATTGGAACCTGAATGGACTGCAAATTAGTTTAGTGACAGAACAAACTGTCACAGGTATCTTTGAATCAGCTGAAAATGAATAAGGTTGACAGAAACTCAAGAGCCTAATAAGTCCTCAGGATGGTGGCTGGACCGTCTCTGGATGAGTAGACAATAACGTGAATAAAATATTGGAAATCAATATTTTGCTATGGAATTTCATTATGCACCGATGCCTGCAGTTCGCAGTATTTTATATCTTGATGGATTACCTGAAGGTCCCGGCTCTCGGAGACACCAGATTGATAGGAAGTCCTCCAACAGCCTAAAAATTTAATCACGATTGTTCTTAGGGAATATTGATTGTTTTTCAGGGGCCACAGTTTTGAGTTTCGCAGGGAGAGAAGAGTTGATCAACCCCTTTCTCTTTTTTTGAAGTCATGGATGTCTGGGTGTCCTGGCTCCCTCACTAACCCTGCTCCTTTTGACATTTGCAGGAGACACAGAGAAGGGTCAACCCAACCGCACCACTAAGAGCAAGGATGCCCACGTCTGCGGCCGGTGCTGCGCCGAGTTCTTTGAATTGTCAGATCTTCTGCTCCACAAGAAGAGCTGTACTAAAAACCAACTAGTTTTAATTGTAAATGAAAGTCCAGCGTCCCCACCTGAAACCTTCTCCCCCAGCCCCGCTCCAGATCATCCCGAGGAACAGATGAACGACACGGCTAACAAGACAGAGCAAGGAGACTGCAGTGACCTGGCGGAACCCCACGGACCGGACAGGGAAGAGTCCATGGAGGTGGAGGCCCCAGCGGCCAACAAAGGCGCCAGTGGCCCCCTGAGCAGCGGTGGCGACAGCAGTGCCCCCCCGGGCTGTAGCAGCGGCAGCTCCTGCCCAGGTACCTCAGCGATCACAACCTCTCTACCTCAACTCGGGGACCTGACGACACTGGGCAACTTCTCCGTGATCAACAGCAACGTCATCATCGAGAACCTCCAGAGCACCAAGGTGGCGGTGGCCCAGTTCTCCCAGGAAGCGAGGTGCAATGGGGCCTCCGGAGGCAAGCTGGCCATCCCGGCCCTGATGGAGCAGCTCTTAGCTCTGCAGCAGCAGCAGATCCATCAGCTGCAACTGATCGAACAGATTCGTCACCAAATATTGCTGTTGGCTTCTCAGAACACAGACTTGCCGACATCTTCTAGTCCTTCTCCAGGTACTGTACGAACATCTGCCAACCCCTTGTCCACACTCAGCTCCCATTTATCTCAGCAGCTGGCGGCAGCAGCTGGGTTAGCACAGAGCCTCGCTAGCCAATCTGCCAGCATCAGCGGTGTGAAACAGCTCCCCCCCATCCAGCTACCTCAGAGCGGTTCTGGCAACACCATCGGTCCACCCCACAGCGGCTCTTCCCCCAGCGTTCACATATTGGCGGCGGCGGTTCCCACCCCCTCCTCGGAAAAAGTGGCTTCGAGTGCGGGTGCCTCCCACGCCCATGCTGGCAACCCCGCAGTCTCGGCATCTTCCTCACCAGCTTTTGCAATAAGCAGTCTATTGAGTCCTGCATCTAATCCACTTCTACCTCAGCCGGCCCCTGCTAACTCGGTTTTCCCCAGCCCTTTGCCCAACATCGGAACGACGGCAGAGGATTTAAACTCCTTGTCTGCCTTGGCCCAGCAAAGAAAAAGCAAGCCACCAAATGTCACTGCCTTCGAAGCAAAAAGCGCTTCGGACGAGGCCTTCTTCAAACACAAGTGCAGGTTCTGTGCGAAGGTCTTCGGAAGCGACAGTGCCTTGCAGATCCACCTCCGTTCCCACACCGGAGAGAGGCCGTTCAAGTGCAACATCTGCGGGAACAGGTTCTCCACCAAGGGGAACCTCAAAGTCCACTTTCAGCGCCACAAAGAGAAATACCCTCATATCCAGATGAACCCCTATCCCGTGCCTGAGCATTTGGACAACATCCCGACCAGTACCGGCATCCCCTACGGCATGTCCATCCCTCCAGAAAAGCCGGTCACCAGCTGGCTAGACACCAAACCGGTCCTGCCCACTCTGACCACTTCAGTCGGCCTGCCGTTGCCCCCGACCCTCCCAAGCCTCGCCCCCTTCATCAAGACCGAAGAGCCAGCCCCCATCCCCATCAGCCATTCTGCCGCCAGCCCCCCGGGCTCCGTCAAAAGTGACTCCGGGGCTCCCGAGCCGGCCTCGAGAAACCCGGGTGGGCTCCCAGAGGAAGCGGAAGGTTCCACTGGGCCCCCCTCCAGTGGCAAAAGCGAAGAGAGCGGCGTGGTCCCCAGCTCAGCCCCAACCGTGAGCACTGGCGTGCTGAGCTCCCTAGCATCCGACGTTGGCCCAGGCAGTGCCTCGACTTTCACCAACCCTCTGTTGCCGCTCATGTCTGAGCAGTTCAAGTCGAAGTTTCCTTTTGGGGGACTCTTGGACTCAGCCCAGGCCTCAGAGACATCCAAGCTTCAGCAGCTGGTCGAAAACATTGACAAGAAGGCCACTGACCCCAATGAGTGTGTCATCTGCCACCGGGTCCTCAGTTGTCAGAGCGCCTTGAAGATGCACTACCGCACCCACACCGGGGAGAGGCCCTTTAAGTGTAAGATCTGTGGCCGGGCCTTCACCACGAAAGGGAACCTGAAAACCCATTACAGCGTCCATCGTGCTATGCCCCCGCTCAGAGTCCAGCATTCCTGCCCCATCTGCCAGAAGAAGTTCACGAACGCCGTTGTCCTACAGCAGCACATCCGAATGCACATGGGGGGCCAGATTCCCAACACCCCGGTCCCTGACAGCTACCCCGAGTCCATGGAGTCTGACACGGGCTCCTTTGATGAGAAAAATTTTGATGACCTAGACAACTTCTCCGATGAAAACATGGAAGACTGTCCTGAGGGCAGCATCCCGGACACGCCCAAGTCCGCGGATGCGTCCCAAGACAGCCTGTCTTCCTCGCCTTTGCCTCTAGAGATGTCAAGCATCGCTGCTTTGGAAAATCAGATGAAGATGATCAATGCGGGCCTGGCAGAGCAGCTGCAGGCCAGCCTGAAGTCAGTGGAGAATGGGTCAGTCGAGGGGGACGTCCTGACCAACGATTCGTCCTCAGTGGGTGGTGACATGGAGAGCCAAAGTGCTGGCAGCCCGGCCATCTCAGAGTCTACCTCCTCCATGCAGGCTCTGTCCCCATCCAACAGCACCCAGGAATTCCACAAGTCACCCAGCGCTGAGGAGAAGCCACAGAGATCAGGGGCAAGCGACTTTGCCAATGGTTTGTCTCCCACCCCAGTGAACGGTGGGGCTTTGGATTTGACATCTAGTCACACAGAGAAAATCATCAAAGAAGATTCTTTGGGGATCCTCTTCCCGTTCAGAGACCGGGGTAAATTTAAAAACACTGCTTGCGACATTTGTGGCAAAACCTTTGCTTGTCAGAGTGCCTTGGACATTCACTACAGAAGTCATACCAAAGAGAGACCGTTTATTTGCACAGTCTGCAATCGTGGCTTTTCCACCAAGGGTAATTTGAAGCAACACATGTTGACACATCAGATGCGAGATCTACCATCACAGCTCTTTGAGCCCAGTTCCAACCTTGGCCCCAATCAGAACTCGGCGGTGATTCCCGCCAACTCGTTGGCGTCTCTCATCAAGACAGAGGTCAACGGCTTCGTGCATGTGACTCCTCAGGACAGTAAGGACACCCCCACCAGTCACGTCCCTTCTGGGCCTCTGTCATCGTCCGCCACGTCCCCAGTTCTGCTCCCAGCTCTGCCCAGGAGGACCCCCAAACAGCACTACTGCAACACGTGTGGCAAGACCTTCTCCTCGTCGAGCGCCCTGCAGATTCACGAGAGAACTCACACTGGAGAGAAACCCTTTGCTTGCACTATTTGTGGAAGAGCTTTTACAACAAAAGGCAATCTTAAGGTACCTCCCTCCACCTGTACCTCACCCAGACCCACCCCTAGCCACCCTCTTTCTCTCCTGGCCGTTGACTGTTTGTAAGTTACGTTCCCAGAGCCTTCAGTCCAGATAGTCAGGGAGAGAGTTCTCGAAAGGGAACCTGTTGCACGTGACCGATCTGGAGAAATGTGGGTGCCCGTGCGGGTCGGGATCGCGGCAGGGACTAGGGCAGGCTGCAGCTTGCTGAATGAATGTCACAGCGCGTTGAATAATTTGGTACCTAAGCGAAGCGGCGGCCCAGTCCTGTTGACTCGCTAAGTGCACCAAATGAATTGCCTTACCTACCAAGTCAGACAGCCCAGCGTTGCCACGGGGTATTGATTAAAGGCCTCCATGTGGCCTGCGTGCTGCCCGTATCACTTAATAATTGCAGTTCTCCTCAGCGTTGGCATCTATGTTTTCATAACTCTGCCGTCCAGCGTGGTTTGTCTTTCTAAAAACAGTAACGTCACCACTCTGCTAATGGGCACTATGATCATTGATCATACAACATTTCCTACTGATATGTGTTGGAAAGAAAGCAAATATGCTCAAGTTCTAGAGCAACAGCTGAACGCTCTTGCTGTGTACATTTTTCTGTTGACAGAGTATTTCTCTAGAGATTGCGGCCAGTAATGGGAAATGAATAATTACTTTCTGGCTTTTTCTCTCCACGCACAGGCCCTCCAATGGGCAATCAGTGAGGGGCACTTTCTTCCCATCTGAAAAGGACATTTACAGGGTACAAGGTGTCAGATGCAATACTTACCATGGCAATGAGAGCGGACGTAACAGTTCTAACCCCCTGAAAGGAGCTATCTGTGACTGACTGGCTTGCTTGAGGCCATTATAAGCTAAATACAGGTAATAGAAAAGGAGTAAGTAAGGCATCCTTGCCCAGGCAGAGGAAAGGAGGCCCAGGGCTACAGAGAGCAGACACCTTATTACCAGCGGACTGGAGTGGACAGCTCTTGTTACCCTTCCCACTGTCGGGCAGGTAATAAGAATAGACACTGCGGCCACTTGCCCTGTCGAGTGTTGGGATATGAGTTGAGACAGATTCAACTATTCAGCTTCTCCCTTCTTCTCTCTCCCGTTTTTTTCTCCCTCCTCTCCTCTCTTCCCGCATCCCAGGTACACATGGGCACTCACATGTGGAACAGCGCCCCTGCCCGCCGGGGTCGCCGGCTCTCCGTGGACGGCCCCATGACATTCCTAGGAGGCAATCCCATCAAGTTCCCAGAAATGTTCCAGAAGGATTTGGCGGCCAGGTCAGGAAGTGGGGATCCTTCCAGTTTCTGGAATCAGTATGCAGCAGCGCTCTCCAATGGGCTGGCGATGAAGGCCAACGAGATCTCGGTCATTCAGAACGGCGGCATCCCTCCAATTCCTGGAAGCCTGGGCAGCGGGAGCAGCTCACCTATTAGTGGGCTGACGGGAAACCTGGAGAAGCTCCAGAACTCAGAGCCCAGTGCGCCCCTGGCTGGCCTGGAGAAGATGGCAAGCAGCGAGAATGGAACCAACTTCCGTTTCACCCGCTTCGTGGAAGACAGCAAAGAGATCGTCACAAGTTAAATCCACTCTGGCTGGAGAAAGAGCACCCCCGTTCAGAATGAGACCCATGGTTGCCTCCTACTCCTTGCCCCGTGCCCCCCCACCTTCTGGTCCCCCCAGATCTCTGAACTGCAACATTCTGAAGACGTTCTTTTGTACCTTGTTCAACTTCTAGAGTTCTAAGAAAGCTTATTTATTAGTGATATAATCTGGCTTTGCAAACAGGATGCAAGCGTTAACTTTGGTCTTCTGTATTTTTGGACTAAATACTAATTGACTAGAGTCCTGTAAACTTGCTGTAACATTTATGGCCATTGCAAGTTGCCCTGCTAGGCGGTCTTAATCTGGCATTAACTTATTTTCTATATCCAGTTTAATATGAATCTGGTGTTGATGAAATGCCTCAGTGATGCATTAGATCTCTAATAAAATCTGTATATAAATGTACACTTTGATCCTGCTGGAAAATTTTATCAGCAAACACATTGTCTAATCTTTCGAAACAAATTTAAGGAAAGGACTGAAAGTACAGACTGAACTGTGTGGTTCTTTGAAAGGTTTGGGTTTTTTTGATTTTTGTTCTAAAATTCAATCTGCTTTTTTTTTTTTTTTTTTTTTTGTAGATTTAACCCTTTCCGTTTTGAACTGCTATTTGTATCGTGCTTTTTACTTGAGTCGTCCTCAATGTTAATAAGTTTCTGTACAGTGAGTGATAAGCACGCAGAATTCTCTAGAGAAAATACAAGTGTTGTTTTGGTAGTTGAAACTAAGACGTAACATTTTGCCTTGTAGGTATATTCACAATAGAAAATGTGTGCTGGAATTTCACAATGCTGCTAAGTATAGCATCTTGAACAACCTTCAGTGGAGAAAATGTAGATGCTCTTGTATATACAATAACAGATATCACTTTCATTAAAATGTACATATGTTCCTTACAAGAGCAAATGCTTCTTCTTGATCAAGAGAGCAGGTATAGTGTTTGTTTATTTTGTATTAGGTTATGGAAGAAAAAACTTGGACTGTTACATGCACTTTCTTGGAAAGTTGAAAGGAAAGGGGGGGGGTCCAATTTCTTTAACATTTAATACTTACTAACAACAGAGATACTGTAATTTTACTCAAGTAATCAAATACATTTTTTTTTTGCAACACATAAAACAAAATACTGTGTCTGTGTTTTTAGAGTGCATTTCTATTTAGCTAGGGCCCCGAAATGTATTTTAACATTTCCCCAGGCATCAGTAAATTGGGTGTGTATCTCTCTCTAAATAAGGAATTGTAAAAGGCATAACAGAAACAGGTTTGCATGCGCATGTGTTTTCCTTTTTCTTTTTTCCTTTCTTTTTTTAATTTGGAGGATCTAGATATTCTCCCAATATCAATTGCTTGTTGGCCGCTCCTCTTACAACCCCCCTGCCCCCAAGCAAAAGGAAAAAATGATATGAAATTAAAAGTTGGTATAGGAGGTTCCATCTGGCCAGGTAAGTTTCCTTAAGCAAGATATTTGTGCCCATGGAGACCTCGGCTTTATTTCAACTGTTCCATTTTCACTTCCCTTGATTCAGTCGTTTTCCAGGCGGCTGAGAGAAGCATTGCTGGAGAATTCCCGGGGCAGCGGGGGTTATATAATCTGACTCTGAAACTGGGCCTCAACCCAAGAGGTCAACTTGGTTTTAGGTATTTAAACACACACGCATATTTGAAAGAAAAAGCCCATTGCAAAGGATAAGTGCTGTCGAGTTGAATATTGCATCATCAGAATTCAATCTGATTCCTCCTCTCTCCCTTTTGTTCTAGGGGAAACACGTTTTCCTCCAGAGCACTATTTTGGGGTCAGCAAACGGACGGGGTGAAAGTTGGTGTCTAGAGGGGTCGGCGAAATTTTTCTTCCAGAGAGGCGGTGAACCGCCGGCAGCCGGTGGCCCTGCGCCCAGGTAAGGGAGAAGCGTCGGGGCCACCTTCCAGTAGAGTTTCCATCGGGGCGCAGGCCACTCCATGGCCACTCAGGACGCGCCTCCCCAGGCTGGGTGGTCTGGGGGCCCAGGCGGGGCGTGCCGAAAGGTGGGCGCTGACCCCAGGCCGGGACCTTATGGGGACACGGGCGCCCCCAAACCTTGAGAGGGCAGCGACTGGGCTGTGCGCCCTTCACAGAATCATCCAGACGTTTCAGCACGTTATCAAGGTTCCTCGATTGCGCCTCTCCAGCCTCAGCCACGCCGCCCCCAGAGAGACCCCTCTGTTCAAGCGTGGAGACAAGGCGAGAAGGCGGATTTCTGGCAGCTCTTGTTACACGCAGGCCGGAGGGGGGGACGTTTTCGCTGCGAAGGAGTCGTCCAACCCCTTCCCAGGGCTGGGCACGACGACGACGACGACGACGGTGTGCCGGGCCTTCGTGGTTCTAGGCTCGGGGCGCTTCTCCCTGGGGACCCGCGGGGCATCCGAGGGCTGCGGGCCACCGAGAGGGACGGTCTCGCACACGCCCCTCCGCAACCCCGCTCCCCGACTCCCTCGCCCAACGCTCGCTTCTCCAAAGGGGCCCCGTCGGCCGAGCCCCGACGCCAGTTCGCGAGCACACGCCCAGCGGAGGGACCCAGCTCGCCCGGCCCCCTCCCTCCCTTGGCCGCGGCGCGGTCCCCACCCCCGCCCCCATCCCGGGGCTCCCACCCGCGGCGGGTGCGGGGGTCACGGCCCTAAGCCACCCCGGCTGCGCGTCCATTTCCGCCAGCCAGGCAGACGGGCGGGGCGGGGAGCGGGCGATTTTTTCTTTTCCCTCTAACCACCAACCTCCTCCCTTCTAGCGTTTTCTGATGAGTTAAGGGGAGCAAACGCGCCTTTTCGTTTGGACAGACTTTCCGAGGCGACCGAAGCCCTTAGGAGAAGGTCGGAGCCTCGGGGTCTCCGTCTGGGTCTCTCTCACCTCCCTTGCCTCTCCTCTTTGGTCCCTGCCTATCCATCCATCGATCGACTGCCTTTCTAATCTATTGATCATTACCTGCCCATTCCCCTTTCCATTCATTTCCAAAACAAGAAATCGCCCCCAGCCTGCTGCTTCCTCTCTCAGTGTGAGAAATACACTCAGCCTTTCGGTTCAGCCCGGCGGAAGAGAAATGGATTTATATTTATAAAGCAACAGGGTTTATTTTAAGGCAGATGTGAACGCACCGCCCCACCCCCTCCCGCCAAGCCTCGCCTCGCCTCACTTTTTCGCCTTTCTTTTCCCCCTTCTGAAACTTGACGTGTGTCTTGGAATCGCCGAGAACCAAATTTCCTGGGTTGTTGCTGCCCGGAATGATGACAGCCAAATTCACAACATTTCTAGACTAAAAATATTCATTTTGGTGACATTTTAAAAAATATGACTTGTAAAAAGAAAGCAGAAAAGTACAGCGAATAATATAACCAGCCCTCTTGTGCCCATCCCTCAAAATTTACAAACGTTAGCAACCTGGTGGGGGGGGGGGGGGTCCCGCATTTTTCAGTAACTATGATTTTTCTTTTTCTCGCTCAACTGTGTTGCTGTTATCCTTTCACCTTCTTCTTGTCCCTTCTCTTCCCGTCTTTCCTTCCCTACATTCTTTTGTGTTTTTTCTTGTCTCTGCCTTCATCTTCGCTGCCCCCCACCCCCAGCCTCATCCCCCCCGTCTCCGTACACACACACACACACACACACACACACACACACACACGGGCTTCCCTCTTTCTGGAAAACAGACCTGGAAGAGCAGTTTGGTGATTGACAGGGACCTAGGGAGGAAAAAGGGAGACCAGTGACAGACCCATGCTACCCAAAGCCCCTCAGGCCAGTGTTTGTGGAGGGCGATGGGGTCCACAGAGTAAGGAAGGGGACAGGTTCCTGCAGACCAATTGGAGATACCAGCTGGCTCCAAGCTCACTTGGAGTTCGGGTCCTTGCATCTCAATCCTCCTGTCCCGGGTTTATTCAACTGATGTTTATGGAGGTGGGAGACAGTGGGGTTTTTTTTTTCTTTTTAATTAGGAAAAAAGTGTCATATAGAAGATCCTAAATGATTTGCAGTTGACATAAATTTCTAGCAGTAGATTATTTGCTTATTGTTTTTGGCGTGTTGCAAATGTCAAGAATGAGAGGACTTAAGAAAAAAAAAAAAAGCTCCCACTCTGTTAAAACTTAGCAGTCCTGTTAGAAAAATAAAGCATCGGAGTCTTTTACTAGGAGTTACATACACACTGCTACCCCAAATGAAACAAATGTCAGGGGCGGGTAACAAAGTGGGAAAAAAATGTAAAGTGAATTTCAAAGGGCTCCACAGTCCAACGCAATCTGAGATTCACAGAAAGTGGAGACGGATAAGACAGGAATTAGGTCATCTCGTCCAGACCCCAGGAAATATGTTTAGATCAAAGCCTGCTCCGTTAGAATAAACAAAACAGGGCCCAATGGGCTCTACCAATATTTTCATCTCCGTGCTAAGAGCTGCTAATCTAACCAGCTCTATTTGATGAAAGGGGGAAAAAATTACAACTGTAAAAATGGCTAAGTAAAAAAATGTCCTCTCAAGTATACTAGGAAGATAAAGATTTAGATTTGAGCTAAAAAGTAACAAGATCCAGGCCCAGATCAACACAAACTTCCTGGAATTTTAGCACTAAGTAAATTATCTAATCCCAGCCCATTGTTCCCTCCTTGGCCAACCGCCCCCCGACCCCCGACCCCGCCCCCCGTCCCGACCCCATGCAATTGAGCATACCAGATGATTTACATAAAAAAAATTGTTAAATTTTAACTGCAATCTAAGAACGTTGCAGGAGACAGAGTTTTGGGTTCACTTACTCTGCATTCCTTAAGGACCTACCCCCACCAGTCCCACCGTCCCTGCCCCGAGGCAGCTGGGGCTGCATGCCGGCCTTTATTGTTAGGGATGTTTCTTTAAGCCCGGTCTTCAGGCTTGGTGTCTCTTTCCACTAAGGGCAGATCGACGGAGGCCTGGAGCTTGTGTCACGTAAGACTAGCTTTGGGCGCATTTGTCAGCCGTAGATATTTTAGCAGCTAAACCCAAGCACTGTGTAAGGCTTTCTTTCACTGCAGAGTTGATGGCCTAAACCAACTGCCACTGAACATTTGATAGATAGAAACATCCAAAAAAGGGACAGGAAATCCCAGAGAAGGAAAATTCACCCAGGCTAAATCCAGGGTTGCAGTTCCTTGCTGAGCCTGGTTTCCTCTTAACTGTTTAAACATATGATTTGGCTCGTCTTGTGTTTCTACATCCATCTGAGCTCAAGTTTAACAAAGACTCAGGGACCTCCAGTCATCTTGGCTCAGATCCTCCCTAAAGCCAGGACGACGGGGCCGGGGGATGTGACAGGCCTTTATCCACACCACCAGGAACAGGCCATCTTCTGCGCGGGGAACTTTGGCTACTCACCTCTGCAAGGGCAGTTCCAGGATCAGCTTTTTCCTTACGTGCCGTGGAGGGCTTTGAAGACACGTGGCATGGTGTTGGAGGCCACACAAGTCGGTCCCTCCTCGTAAGACCCAGGATGGGACCCGGTCCAGCTGAATCCTGACCCAGCATGGTCTGTGTGGACATGATGCAGAGAGGCCAGGGGTTACATCAGTTTCTTGTAATCACAGCCACACTCAGTAGGAGGCCCAGTCAGTCACCTGTAAACATGGATAAAGATGCCAACACGGCAGGCAGGCTCCTCTCCTGATGGAAGGGATGGGAAGGGGAATAGTAAGAAGCCTGCAGAGCTGCTTCGGTATTTAGAATTTGGGGTGTTTCCACCTGTTTCATCTCACACCAGTCCTGTGAGACAGGCAGGGCCACTGTCATTTACAAGATAACCCAGAACGCAGAGAAGGAACAGTTGGACCCCAGGAAACCTGGAGCTATGACTTGCTCAATAGCCAAGTCTGGGGCATAACTTTTCTGATCCGTGGACCAGTTTCCCCACGTGTACCCTGAAAGTTTCAATATCCATCAATATTTCCCAGCAGCTTCCATCAGAATCTTACCATGTTCACAATTTCACGTTATCAGAGTCACTTATACTATTACCTGTTTGATCACTTCACTTGAGTTACTCCCTTTTAAAAATGCAAGTATATTTATTTTAGAAGGAAAAGGAAACACTGGATTCCATTCTCTCCAATAGTCTTTCTAGTCCCATGCAGGAGAAATCCTTACAGTTCACACCCATTCGGTGATGTGCCCCAAATCAAAATAATACAGACACCTCCTGCTGCTTCAGTAGCTGCATCCTTTCTTAGTTTTCTTCTAACCAACCCCCTCTTGTTTTAGACAAGTGTGAGGTCTGTGGGTCTTAAAGAGTTTTGTTTCTCCACCCCTCTACCTATCGACACACACCTTGGAACTGGCCCAGAGTTTTTCAAACTATGGGTTGGGACCCTAATATTAGTGCATTATGAAATCAATCTAGCAGGTTATGCCAAGCACCATTTTTTAAGGGTAATAGAATAAGAAAATCAGTGTACATCACACTCTGTATTAAAGGGTTAGTAGTGTCTTATGAAGCTCTGTTTCAGCCACGTATGTGTGTGTACCAGGCTGCAATGATCAATGTACTTCTTAGCGAGAGTTGCCATCAAAAAGTCTGAAACCAGTGGCAAAAGCTTGGTTCTCCCCTCTTTTTCTCATCTGGAATCACAGAACCAGGGGCCTTGGAGAGGGGGCTAGGGGGCCAGGTTTGGGAGTGAGAAGAGTACTGATGAAAGCACAGGTAGACCAGTTGCCCAGTTCTCTTTGTACTCACATGTCCATCGATGCAGAGTTTCCTAGTTGCTGATTCTGCAAGCAGAGAGGCCAGCGGCTGGGCTCGGCTGGGCTCTTGGTGCTGAAGAGCCTGTGTTCTCCTCTCCTGGGCTGCTTCCACGTGGAGAATTTTAAAAGCATTTTGCCATAAAGGGGGTTCTCCTTAAACACACGTGAGTGCAAAAGAGAAAACAAAAACAGAGTAGGAAAACTTAATTTTTGCAAAAAGCCACACTGTCCCTTTAAGAACCCTTCCCCCTTGCTAATTGGGCCCCAGCTCTGGAGTAACTAAGATAACATCCCTCCCAAATCCTGCCATTTCTGAGCATCCTTAGTCACTGTGCTAACTAGGGAGCTTACCATAGCCTAATAGTACATCATCCTGAGTAATCATTTCTAGAAGAGTTCTTTTAGGAATGCTGCCCAAATAGGGAGGTTTTCTGTAGACTTAAACAAAGATCAGATTCTATCTAACATGTGTACACACACACACACACACACACATTTACCTAAAGCTTCAGAGTTAAGAGTGGCCAGGAAGGAACTTCTTTGGCTGTATAGAAGCTAGTGTGAGAGCCGGAGCCTGAGTTAGTTAGATAACTACATAGATTGCACCTTCTCATTCGGGGTGGAGGAGTGATTTGCCCAAGGTCAGCTGGTCAGTGGAAGATCAGGATATAATCTCTCCACCTGGATTCTCAGTCTAATACTTCTTATGTAAATTATAATAAAAAGAGTTACTATGGTAGTTCCCATGCTTGGTTCTTCAGCCCTCTCTTATCCATAGCCTTTGCCATGTCACTTGCACTGCTGCCCCCCAGGGCAGGGTGTGTTTCCCTGCCTCTTTGGGTCTGGCCATGTGACTTGACTCAGTGGTGTGCCAGCACCTAGCCTGGGCCCCAAGATGCCTGCATGTTTTTGCTTGTACCTTTGTGCCTCTGCCATCACCATGAAAAGAACATGCCCACCCATCCTGGGAAAAGAATAAAAGCCACGTGGAGCAGAGCAATCCCTTGCCAAGCCCCACCAAGATCAGCCAAGCCCCAGCCAGCACCTGAGTGAATGCAACTGAGCAGAGCCTTCCCACAGATCTAGGGGAATAGATGGGCGTTGTTTTAAGCCATTGAACTTGTGGGTGGTTCCTTACTTAGCACCACTGGGGCCACAGTCAACCGTTTCAATAAGATGTATTCAGCAATTAGAAAGTGTCGGATGATGTTTCAGAGGGTTTACTTGAATTAACGCACTTAATCCCTGCAACAGCTGCATGAGGTAGGTACTGTCATTGCACCCATTTTATGGATAAGGAAACTAAGGTACAGAGAGGTTAAGTGAAATGTCTAAGGGCACAGCATCTGGCAAGAATTTAAACCCAAACAACCCAGCTCCAGGGCACACATGCTCAGCTCTTAACCATTCTGCTCTCCTTTTGTCCCGTCAGAAATCTTCCCAAGAAGATTGAGTACTGCCAGTCTCTCCCTAACTCAACCCCAGGCCCAGAATTCTACAATAAATAAGTTAAATCTCTGCACCTTCCCCTTTCCCTACTCATAGGTCTCTTGAGAAGTAGAATCCTCTGGGATTCACAGGAAGTGATCTGCTCTCTCACCTCCTTCTGACAGGAGAACCCTCCTGACCAGGGTTGTTCGACCTCACCATGCAGTGTTGACAGAAGTAGCAGGGATGCACACAGATTGTGAATCCACACACTAACCCGAGTACCTTCCTTCAGCAAGCACTGGATACTTTATGGATGCGACAATCATTATCTACCCTATAAAGACCCTGTTAATATTTAGAGATCAAATTATTTTGATATCTTTTCCACAGAGGGAACAGTGCCTCCACCTAGCAGTGTGTGGGGCTTTATTCCCCATCCCTTGCCCTCTCTCACGGGGAAACAAGTCAACTCTTTCTCCTATGCTTTTCACAGACTGTAGGTCTCGCAATGTTTCACAGAGCAGGGAAATGTTGCATCTGAATTGTCACAGTGGAGAAATAGTTTGCAGGCGTGAGCGGCTGGTATATTTTTGTTTCCCTGTAAAGAGGATCAATGAGATTCACATTTTTCTTTGCACACGAAGCTAGATTTGAAAATTCCTGGAAAATCGAGGAAACATTTAGGGAAGTAGTTAACATTTTAGGAAACTTAGGAAATCAGCGAGGAGGGTAAGGTTTTCATGGTCTGGATGTGCTATGAGGGAGGGACGATGATGGTGGCCCGTCTTCCTTCCTCTCTTGGTGCCCACCCCCTGATTGGCCAGCGTATTAGTTCCTAGGGCTGCTATAACAAATACAATGACAGAAACTTAAGCTTCCCACAGTTTTGGAGGCTAGAAGTCAGTCAGGGTGTCGGCAGAGGCACGTTCCCTCTGAAGGCTCTAGGGGAGAAACTGTTCCATGCCTTTCTCTTAGTTTTTGATGTTGCTGGCAATCCTTGGCTTGTAGACACCTCACTCCAGTCTCTGCCTCTGTCGTCACATGGTGTTTTCCTTGTCTGTCTTCACGTCATCTTCCCTCTGGGCTTGTCTGTTTCTGTATTTCTTCTCCCCTTCTTATAAGGACACTATTCATATTGAATTAGGGTCCACCCTAATGACCTCATCTTAATTATATTTGCAAACACTCTACTTCCAAATAAGGTCCCATGTGTAGATAGATACAGAGGGTCGGAGGGAGGCTGTCACAGTAGCTCAAGGTGAGACACAAAGAGGACCTGAGAGGAGAGAAAAGGGTAGAAGTTGCTTGGGGTATTTTCGAGCAGCTTTCACAGCCCAGAAAAGCCACGGCTCTTAGAGCTGAAAGGAGGCTCGGAGACCTCGGGCCACAAAATGGAGACTCAGAGGCTGAGTTCGGCCTGCATACGTGTTTTATCTGGCTCCCAAGGCACATTTAACAAATTTGAAAACACTGCCAACATTTGAAGGTCAGGAGGTCTCATATAAAAGTTCAAATTTCCAGATTTTTTTGAGTGTCAGATGATGTGGTGTTCTCGCCTTCCCACATTTCAACAATTGGCTGGCACTAAGGTGCCACTGTCCCCTTTAGAGGGAGCAAACCCATTCTCCACTTTTCTTCCATTCCCGTTTAGATCACCTCACTCATCTGCCAGCCTGCTGGCCTCTGTACGGATTTGACTTTTCTCCCTAGATGAGGTCCAATCGGCTCATTTCGCAAGGGAGGAAAGGAAGGACACAGGGCAGGACCACCTTACATTAGGGGTGGGTGCAACTACAGACTGATTCAGCAGAGGAAGTTTGGGGTAGAAGGACAGGATGCAGATGGCTTCAAGGTCAAGAGAAGAAGGTAATCCACAGCACGAGGACATCTCAGGAGAAGGCCCCCACCAGGAAGCAGATCTTTGGGTTCAGACAGGACCCTGGATTTCCTACAAATGTCTCTGCTGGAGATGCTAGATACCGAAAGGGAAAGAACACGATGGCTTTAAACTGGGCCTGAGGTTGAGGAAAGGAAGTTTCCCTGATCATCCTTTGCACGCTGGAGGCTTTATGTTTTACAAAGCACTTTCACGTTCACTGTTTCCCTTCACCCTACAGGACAGAGCTGATGGTAACACCATTCCCTTTAAACAGATGAGGAAACCAAGGTCTAGGGAATTGAATATGACCTTTCCAGAGGGTTGTATGGTAAGTGGCGGAGAACTGTTTAAATCCAGCGTGTCTCCCTGCTAGCCCAATGCTCTTTCTAATGAAACACTCCCTATTTTAGGAGTTGTAATTGCCCTCTGGCCAAAACGTTCTCCTGCTGCTGAGTTTGGAAGGTTCAGTTCAGACCCAGCCATAACAAAGACTAAAAAAGTTTAGCTTCCCGGGATCTAGATGGTTATTAAAAGCTTATTAGACTGTGAAGCACCCCTAAGTACCAGGCAGTTTAGGGAGCGCCAGAGTCACCCTCTGGTGCTTGCATAGTGGTGGAGCCCACAGTGCAGTGAAGTGCGCTAGAAATCTATACACAGGATGGTGAAGTGTAGCTCCAAAAGGGATGGGGAGTCTAGAAGTCATCTGGGAATCTGCTGGCTTGCCAGGTGGAGTTCATTTATTCATTAATTCAGCAAACATTTAGGGAGCACCTGCTCCCCTCCGGGCACTGTTCTTGGTCCTGGGACACATCAGTGAACAGTGCAGAATGGCTATCTGCCCTCAGGTTGCTTGCACTCGTGTGACATGGCTGGAGGAATGGCTTGTGCGGCTTCAGGTTGCTACTGCTCTAAAAGCTGTTGTACCACCAACTACTAATAGCACCGTTAATAGTACTGATAACAACACTGATGCCGTAGGATATTTGCATTCAGCGTCATTAGAGAACGGAGCAACGTCACAGCCAACGAGATGAGAAGTAGCCCAAACCGCCATAGGCCACGTACGACGTACTAAGAGAGTTGACCGCATTTCCCAGGCCTTCTGCTTCTGGAAGTCTGGAGGACAGGCAAGCCCTCCTGCTCTAGAAGCTCTAGATCCGGGAACAGCCCTCTCAACAAGAGTTTAACCAAGACAGCCACAGACTGCACCCAGACACCTGAGAAAACAGCCCCCATCGCTGTTCCGGGTGAGGTGCCCTGCTCTCCTTCCTGTCCTAGTTACCTCCAGCGGGGTTAGGGGCAAAGATCAGATCTCTTCCAGAAGAAACATCTTTATGACCGATGCAGGCAGAAAAGCAATAGAAGCAGCCGCTGCCTCCAAATAAAGAAAGTTAAGAAGGATAGCACTCCTTACCTATGAATCCTTATTTGTACTTTGGGGTAAATGTGTGAAACACCCTTCGGTAGGCGGGGTCAACCATCATCACCGTGGGAGGAAGGAGCCAGCTGGTGAGTATGGAGAAGACACACTTTGCTTCTGTTCTCAAGCCTTGCTGCAATATCCTTTCATAAAATAGAGAGCCGGTAGAAATTGAGACCTTCCTAATTCTAGTTTTCTTTAACAGAATGTAGCACTTTGGGAGAAAACGGAGTGTTTACTTGAATTAGTGACGGTTGCTAGAAATAATAGCTTTCGGCTTCAAAGGACAAAGAGATAAAGTTAGGAGCTGTGGTCTGCTGAAAGAAAAATCCCTTGATTAGAGAGAGCCAGAGTAAACACAGGGCTCCTGTAAACGTGGTCGTTTCCTGACCACTGAAGAAAAAGTAGCAAGACCCGTCCTGGAATTAGTGAAAGCTGTTGCATTAAAAAAAAATTAAAACTCGGGCTTCCCTGGTGGCGCAGTGGTTGAGAATCTGCCTGCCGATGCAGGGGACGCGGGTTCGTGCCCCGGTCCGGGAAGATCCCACGTGCCGCGGAGCGGCTGGGCCCGTGAGCCATGGCCGCTGCGCCTGCGCGTCCAGAGCCTGTGCTCCGCAACGGGAGAGGCCACAACAGTGAAAGGCCCGCGTACCGCAAATAAATAAATAAAATAAAAACTCCGTGTTAATGAGAAACGAGAGAGACAGAGATTTTGCAGAGTAAAGGAAGAATGTATAGATGCACACAAAGTGCAATGAGGTCAGTAAAGTATTACAAAGCATGCTGGGTAAGAGGAAGAGGGACCGTGAATAAGACTGATGATTGTTAAGGGTTAACGATAGAAGTCTCTACTGATACAATAGTACAATAGAAATACGAATAATAGTTCCTATTTCTTTGTCTTATGTATTTTTAAAATATAGAATACTAGTAAAACATAGTAAATGTTTATGCTTAGTTGCTTTAATAAAGAATTTCCCTCCCTTTAACAAAAACCTAAATGATAAAATAATTTTCAGTGTCTATTACTCAGTCAAGTGCATCTTTTTAAGCCCACAAGTTCAGATTTCAAGGCTTCAGTTCAGACACTACAGTTCAGTCTAAGGAGGTTTAACGCTGGCACAACCGAGAACAGATTTTTACCTGTTTTTTTTCCTGGTGCTCCCTAATACCAGAGAAGAATGATAGTATAATCAGGTATTTTGTTGCTATCTAATCTTTTATCACTAAAAATCACAGTCTCCATTTTCTTCTCTATAGAAGATTTACTGTAATGTGTAATGTACTGATTTAAGTCGGTGCTTCTCAAACTTCCCTGTAAATCACTTGAAATGTGGTTGAAATGCAGATTCCGATTCAGTAGATCTGGAGGAGGGGCCTGAGAATCTTCATTCGTGATTAGCTCTCAGATGATGCTGGAAATGCTGATTCATGGGCCACACTCTGAGCAGCAAAACTCTGAATTAGTTCACTGAACACCTCTGTCAAAGCACTCCCACACTTTTTGAGAAAAGTGTATACACTAGAACGATGGTTCTCAAATTTTCCAGTGCATCAAAATCACCTTGAAAGTGTGTTTTAAATTTCAGATTCCAGGGCTCTGGCCCCAAAGATTCTGATTCACAGTTGCCACCTTCCAGTGCCCCTAGACCTAAGCCTGGCTGGACCAAGGCTGTCTACTCAGGGACCTGCTAACTTTCCAGCCCAGGCTCCAGCTACTCTTCCCCTTGCTTGCAAAGCTCCAACCTCAGGGGCCTTCCTTCTCTTCTTTGAATGTTCCATGCTTGTTCTGTATGTTTGGACATAAAAATGCATGCTTGAAAAACAGCCCCTAGATCTTCCCCATTTCCCCAAGACGCTCTCCTCTTGTTCATTAACTCTCAGCTCAAATGTCACCTCCTCCGAGAAGCCTTCCAGGACCACCCAGTCTAAAAGAGTGCTTTCTCCATATTCTCTTTGACACATCACCATGTTTTATTACCATCACAGCTCTTTTAACTAGCTGGATTACCTTGTTCATGTATATGTTTATTGATTTACTGTCCATCGTCCAAGAAAGAAGGAACTCTACCTACCTTGTTCCCACTGAATTCTCAGGACCCAGCACAGTGCTGGGATATGGAATGAATGAGTATATCCAGGTTGAGAAGCAAGGTATAAAACAAAATAAGCAATGTCATGAATTCTGGCCTTAGAAACTTAAGGCTGCAGAGTGAAGCAGATGTGAAAGATTAATGAGCAAAAGGATCAGATGAGTAGGAAAGGAATTGCTATGCTTCCTTCAGGGTGTGGAAGAAGATTAAACTAGGAATAGACGATGGCGGTGTGTTTGGCGCTTTTTGTTCATATACCATGAACCTGCTTTATAATGCAAGACTCCTTGTCCTTTTTCTGTGTCTGCTTTAAAATTATAAAAATACACGTTCATGGTAGACAGTTTGGGAAAACAGAAAAATTTAAATAAGAAAAGATATACTGCATTATCCTAACACCCATAGACAATCATGGTTTTCATTATTTTAAGGTGTTTTCCCTTTAGAATACTTTCAATATTTAAAAATGCATGTATCTTATAGAATACGTACATGGCAATATACTCTTATGTTCTGCTCTTTTATTACTTAACATTGTAAGGTGAGCATATTCTCATGCTTATAAAGTATCTTTTAAAATGTATTTTAATGGTTGTTCAACATTCCATTAAATGGGTGGAAATACATAATTTATTTTCTTTATTTTCTTTTTCACTCCATTTCCCAGAAAAGCACTCTAACTCTGTGCTCTCTTTGAAGTGGAATAAAAAGGTCTAATAAATGAATCTTCCCCTTGATTAGAGTAGCAGTGGTTCTCAGCTGGGAGCGATTTTGCCCCCAGGAGACATTTTTGTTTGTTACAACGGAGTTGGGAGGTGGCTGTTGGCACCTAGTAGGTAGAGGCCAGGGCTGCTGCTAAACATCCTACAGCAAGAACAGTCCCCACAACCAAGAATCATCTGGCCAGAAGGTCCATAGGGCTGAGGTTGAGAAACTTGCTGTCCAGGACAGTGTCAGGGTTAATATTCAACGTCCACGTAAAATTCAAATTAGCGTTCTACCATTAAAGTGTAGGACTTTGCCCTGGAATTCTGCTTTAGAGTAATTAGAACTCCACGTACTAGAATCTGGAATAACTGTTATTTTACTTCCAAAATTTTGCTTTCATTAGAAAATCGTAAATGACAGTAAAAGAATATGAAACCAGCTACTGTATATTTTTTAATTAAGTTCTAAGGATGAACTTAACAATCCAGTAGTTCATCCCCATTGGGGTCCATATTGTCACATAGACCTGGAGGCTGGGGAAGGTACAGTCCCAGGCTGTTAGTGGGGCTCAGTAGAACACACTTTCTAAGTCAGAGAAGTGATTCAACCGATATAGAAATAGAGTTTCTAAATTCCCAAGGGGGGTTTGATGAGCATTTAGTTAAATTCAGATATTTGGAATCCTTTTCTCTGCACCTTTCCCTGAATGGAGGTTTTCCTCCTTTACACCTTTTGCAATATGTGAAACTCGTGGGGGAATTCCCTGTGTAGTAATCAAAGTTATCCAAACCACCCCCCTTCCCTCCTGTTGAGAAATGTGCGCCTCCCCTTTATCCCAGATTTTGATCTTTGGGACTTTACCCGACCTTCGCAGAGACGACTGTTAGAGATACAACTTGTTATGATACGTCCCCGAGGATGATCCAGATACCGTCGGTTCAACGCAGAACAGAGGAATGTTTGCTGAGCCTTTCTCTTCTACCCGCATTCTTTCTGGGGTTTATGGTGAATGGAAGACAAGTTTACCTTGGAAATGTGTGGAATTGTGTTTTGGATGTTTAAAAGATGAAATAGAAAGTCTTCCCAAACAGATGCTGGGTAAGATGTAAAAAAATGGAATCAGGAATCACTTTCTAAGCCGTAACAATGGAAATGCGATCTTTAGTTAACAGGGACTCAATTTAGAGCGGGGTGTGCGTGGGCGGAGGTCAGTGATTCACGCCTTGAGATCGATTCGTGCCTCTGACCTAGATCCCTTCTGTGTGCTGCACTTGTTGGCAGCCTCACCTTCTGCAGTATTTTGTATGGCTCCTCTGCAGAGCCTCAGACCTGCGGTGAGGGGTCAGTGGGGCTTTGCTTGCCGTCAGACCATCTTCCAGGAGGAAGACATCTCCCTTCTCCTCATCTGCTCTCCCCAGGGTTGGCTGAAGACAAGAAGCATCTCTGGGCTCTCATGGGCTACGTGGCTAATGGCACAGACTGTATCATTTGGGAGGCCTGGGAGAAGGGGCGGGTGGGGAGGGAGGAGGGGACAGGGAAGTTAGAGGCTCGGAAATGGAAAACAATTTAAAATAAGCAATCAGGGGCTGAAAGAGAATATGTTGGCTATAAAATAAGTACAGGAATACAAGAGATGGATGGGAAGTCAATTCCTAGGTCTCTCTCTTCTAGGTGATGTGCAGTCTTTTTTTTATTTTTCTGCCCTCGGTCGGCAACCTTTGGTTTCCAAATACTCATTTTCTTTGTAATTTTCCGTTAAAATATTGATTCAGCTGCTGCAAACGATATAGCCAATGCTCTCAAGAGTTGCAGGGATGTAGAAAGGCAGGTCCACTCCTCACTGGCAAGAGATACAGATCTGCAGACCCAAATGCACCCAAACATGCAGGTGGCAGCACAGAACACACACACACACACACACACACACACACAGAGGCATACAAACCGGAGACTGCCATAAACTTAGGCAGTGTGGCAAATGTGATTTGTTCATATTTAACTGAATCCAAGATTCAAATCCTTGGGACTGGAATGGATGCAGGTGGTAAGAACAGCAGGTTGAAAGGAATAAACTTCAAAACATGTACAAACATACTGCCTACCGCAGAATGCCTCCAAATAGTGACTCCAAGCCAAGTAAAAGCCAAGAGGTTGGATCTTGATTTATTATTTCAATCAATTTTGTCTTTGATTGAACAAATACTTAGGCAGTATCTCTCTGCCTGCCAGATACCGCGGTGATGCCCCGTGAATATGATAGCAGCGTTGCCCTCAAGAATTAATCTAAGCGGGGTATAGTACAGTTTTACACATAGCTACGACATAAGTTATAACACCCCAGTTCTGACTGACTTTTTAATTCCAAATAAGAGTATTGGAAATAGCACCTAAGTTTCCTTTCAAGTAGCGCCAGTCCATGCAGCTGGGCCTCCCAGTGGACCAGACAGTCCAGGTTGTGGGTGACACTTTTTTCCTCACCTATGGACAATGGGATCTGTGAGTTGTATTCTTTATTAAGACAAAGGGAGCTTCCTTACCAGTGGGGTTGATAGTACTGCAATTCTAGCATTTTTAGCCCTAGAATAATTTTGCCTGACGTTAAAGGAAACAGACCTACGAAGGGTTAGTGATGCTACCAAGGTCACACAGCTAGTTATTTGGAAGGGTTGGGAGTAGAACCCAGAACTGCACGTTTTTTTCCATTTTCTATGTCTTCCTGCCATGAATGCATGCTGCATTCATGTCTAGGAACCTAGTAAAACAGGGATCTTCACTGCATTAGGCTTATGTGCCTAAAGATGTGTCCTGATTCAGGTGGCAGAGATGGAAGAAGATTCCATTGAGATAAACCGTGTAAAGCCTGTAAAGCCTGCTACCTAACAGCCCAAGGGACACGAATGCCCATCCTCATCTCCATCATCTGCCATAGTTCCAACTTCATTGTGTGTCTTGCTTTTTAAGGAAATCCAATCTAGGCAAACGTATACTTCAAAAACCAGTAAACTCCCTTCTCAGAAAGATTCTTCACTTTCCAAAAGTATCTTCATTGGTATTCATTTAAATGTTGATCTGCCCTCCAAAAAGTTGACACAAATGGGTTATTATTATTTCAAGGAAGATCTATTTACTCTCAACCTGTGTACATATTTGCATCACATAAGCAATGTAAACTAGATTTTCATTTGTACTGTCCACATGACAGTGATAATAAAAGATGGCCGTAAAGAGTGGAAATATATATATTAGTTGTTTTTAAGACTGAAGATATTCTTGACTACATTATTTATATTTGCCTATGTTTCCAGACTTTATGGACATCCTGTAGATCATAAACACAGTAAACAAGAATAAATTGCTTGCCATTTTGGAGGAACTCCTAATGTCCTGCGTGCTTGGTTTGAAATAAAAAAAACCATATATTTTATGATAGAATCTCTGTGTTTATAAACAAAACCCCAAAAATTTACAGAGAAAGAAATCATTTTGACTTTCTCACTATTGGGTCCATAAACCATGACCAAATTATGGCAAATCCTGACTCGAAGGATGATTGAGTCATTTTGTTTGAGTTAGTTTAATATGTTCAGGACTGGGTAATTTTTTTCATTTTCCCTAAATTTCATCCTCTGAAGTTTTAAAATTTCATCATCAGGGCTAATTTTTCTTAGACATTTCTGAGGTCTACAATGTGGAAAATTTTGCTCTGCAGTATTTTTCTTTTGTTCTCATTCCTCAGGTACAAACTGAAAGTGAAAACAATTTAATTTAAAGAAATAATGATTTGAAATCTAAAAACTACCCAACAGATTACTTTTTAGATTGGCTCTTAAGATGATCAGAGGATTATCTGTAGGTATTAGGCCAAATGGAAGTAGGAGGCGGTTTCTTAGTTTTCTGTGCCCCAATTAAACTGATTTCTAGGCTCTGGGATGACAAAATCATAGCCCGGGTGACCATCTGCCTGGTCAATGAGTGGCCAGAGTTGGCCTGAGTCAGCCAATTGTGCGTAATTGGGATTATGTAGCAGAGATGACACTCCCCTCTCCAAACAAAGAAAATCACATTTGTGCTGTTTCATGTGACCACCGATCTTTCCTGGCCCAACAAAAGCAGAAACTTGGGTCGTCACAAAGTCTGTGTCCGAGAATGGCCAAGATGGTAGGAAGGATCAATTCTGGGATAAGCATAGGGACAATAGGCCATGGGGGAGGGGAAAAAAGAAAGAAAGAGGCGAGGGAATCAGAACAGAATCGGGGGGGGGGAAAAGGCTAGTCCTGGAAAAATTACTGTCACCCGGCTTTCAGATTCTGAAATATAGGCACATTCTGTATTCTGTATTTATCGTGTCTAACTCTGTATTTATAGTGTAGATTCTGACATGGTTACCCAGTAGCTTCAGAGGGTCAGTGTGCGTTGGAGTACCTGGTGGGGGGGAGAGGTTTGTGTGTGCAGTAGGGGTGTTAGGGGTGTGCATGGGTGGAGAAATGATGGAGAGCAGAGATGATGCCACAGATTTCAAGACTGATGATTTATCTACTCAAACCCTTCCTATGAGTCGGGTACCTCAAAGGCCAGGCAGGAGCAGGGACAGCCAAGCCTTAGTAAACGAGAGACTGGTTGGTGTGTTGGAATCCGTCAGAAGGAGGGCTCGTCCTCAGGTGGCCCCGGAGCAAAGGCCCAGAGCTGTGGTGGCACACTGGGGACAATGGCCGTCAGTGGTTATCAAGTGGAGAGCTGGATGCCGCCCTGGTACCCAGCCACAATATCAAGAGTGGGGTATGGGTCTCACACGGCCCATCCCCCTTCTCCTAGAGAGAGTGTCCAAGGCTCTGTGGTTGAAACAGGGCCAGTAGCCCTGTCAGTTCTGGCCAGAAAACCGTCCTTGGTGCAGCCGTAGCTCAGGATTTCTCATTCGTGGCATCATTGTCATTTGGGGTTGGACAATTCTTTGTGGTGAGGGGGCTGTCCTGTGTACGTAGGGTATTTGGCAGCATCCCTGGCCCCTATCTTCTAAATGCCAGTACCTTCTTCCCCCTCTCAACCCCTCCACCCCCAAGAATGTGACAACCAAAGATGTCTCCAGACATTGCCAAATGTCCCCGCCTCGGGGTGGGGGGGGCGGGGAGGGTGGAATCATCGCAGGTTGAGAACCACTGTTTGGGGCCCTTATACACTATTTGTTGGTATCTCCCCAAATTTAGATTATCTGGGGACTCATATCTGCACTGACCCGGTTTTGTGTGTGCATTTGTTTAGGCGTGAGGCTTTGCCTGTGTGTACATAAAGTTACACACAGCTGTCCATGTTCTACTGACCAACTGAGAACACCCCGGCAGTGACCAGCTCTTCTTGGTTTAATGGTCAGTCCAAACTCCAAATGCACAGTGCAAATGCCACAGGTCGAGTTAGAGGGGACACACAGAGGCTGCGCAACTCAAGGCCTCCAAGAAACCCCTGTGGCTGGGACGGGAGCCCGTAACTCCCCGACAGACCCTACAGAGCAGCCCGTTCCCAGATCCCCCTATTCACGGTATACCTACTAGGTGACAGGTTCTCTGCTCTGGGGACACAGAGGGAAAAAAGTCAGTCAAGGCCAGACCCTTCAGGGGGTTACATTCCAGAAGGTGGAGGCGGCGTGGAAATGCATGGATCAGATGATTTCAGGCGGCCTGGGCTTTCTGTGAGTCTGACCCTCTCAGAAGCTGTGAGGGTCCAGTTCAAGGCCCTCTCAAGCCCCCTCTAAGGCTGGGAGGGGCCTTGGCAACGTGTTCATATGCTTTTAGGAAATTTGCAGAAGTAAGATAGGTTTTCTTCATGAGGGCCCCCAACCAGCCCCAAACTGCATAAACTTCGGGCCCCGCAAAACCTGGATCTATCCTGACTTGTAGCTTCCCGTACATTACAGAATCAGATACTCTTTCAAAATAGATCAGGATGGAGAAGAAAAATGCATCCAGTTTTAATTCACTGACAGCACAGGGGAAGGAAAACACCACCATTCCAAAAACAAAGTCATGAGAAAACAAACTTTAGCTCATCCACTGGGTGCTGGGTTCAGAGACTGGGGTCCTCAGGTCCATACACACCAGGGGAGAGGAAACTAGAAGCCGGATCTCCTCTCTAGAAGGCTAGGGAGGGAAGCTGCAGTCTCTGGCTAGGAGTGGCTGAGCAGCTGGCCAAAGCCGACCTGACAGAAGCTGGCCGCCGAGCTCTGGCGGGAGGGAGGCCGAGGCTCGGAGCGGTGGGCCTGCCGCCTGCCCCCGGCGCTCTCCCGGCCATTGTGCGCACGTATTGATCCGGCCGGGAAGCGATAGGGCTGCGGCAGCTGAAGCTCTGGGGTGGGCAGCATTGATCTGGCCCCCTCCCCAGGTTATTTATAGGATGCGCCCGCCTGGCAAGTAACCGGGGAGAGCTTGTTGAACGCGGGTTCAGAGCGCTCTTCGCTAGCTGGTTAACTTTAAGTATTGGAAATGGAATTGATGCGCACATAATAATATTATGATTCATACAAACCACTTCTCGGCCAACTCAATATATTTCATTACCTCCTTTCTAGCAAATGTATTGATTTCTGTTTTGCGGTTTTATAACACAATTTCAAGGCTGTTGTGGGCTTAATGAGCCGTGTTCTTATGATGTTTAAAAAGATTTGAAGCTATCGTTGAAATAAATATTATGGATCACCCCCTCCCGAGGCTCCCTCCTACTCCCTCCTGGCTCCCGCCTCCCTCCTTGCCGTCTCCCACCCTCACCCGCCCCCTCCCCGGCCCGGGCGGAGCCGCGGGCAGAAAGCCGGGGGCTGCAGCTCCGCGGCCCTTTGTGGCCCAGATCAAAGGACCCGAGCGCCACAAAGGCGGCCCCACTCCGGCCGCGCGGCCACACACAGCCGCACCTGCAGTTCGGCCAAATGTCATTGTCGCTTCTGCGGGGCGAGCGCGCGGGGGACGCACCTCCGAGGCGGCAGATGACTCTAATAACGCTTGATGGGAATTGATGGGGAGGGAGCCGCGCAGTGCTCAGGGCTTTTTATTAGCTGCCCCGACTCCTCGAGACGGAGCCTGAGCGCCTGCACCTGTGGACCCCCTTCCTCTCAGCCTTTATGGAAGTTGACAGATTTTATTAACTTTAAGGAAGAACTTTCCAGCGTGCGGAGGGTCGCAGTTTGTTTTGTATTCATGCGAAACGGAAACCGAAAAAGCCATGTTTACATATTTACCGGCCCCAGTGACCTCCCTCTGGGGCTCCATAAGTCACGCTCCAGATTAATTTTGTCATAAAATTGACTAGTGTGCACAGGGATCTTGGGAGTTTGGGGGCTGGCGTTGGAGGTGAGAATTTTTTTTTTCAGTGGGAGAAAGCTATATTCAATTATCTAATGTCTCAGAGGAACCCCCAAAGACTTTCCAAATGGTGCAGAAACTGGAATTCTATTTCCAAGCGTTTGCTCCTGGGGAGATCACAGTTGCAAGCAACCCAAAGCGTCTTCCCTCTCAGCAAGTTTTCCCCAAATCTTTTGGATAAACTGGAAACAAAGGCAAGGAGGAGAAGCGTCTTCAGATTTGTGGATGTGACTTCCCTTGGAGGTTTTGGGGTGGGGTGAGGGCTTCATGCCCCTGGTGTGCTCAGATATGGGAGGCTAAGCCCCAGTACATTGGCAAGAAAAAATTTTGGTTTTAGTAAAATGATATGCTTGGTGGGGAAAATACGGTTACATAATTTGAACGTGGTTTTATATAACTTCTGGACTCAAAATTATCCCAAATGGGGACAAAGAATTAAGATTCTGTTAATATTCTTAGCTGTGCCTTGCTCTCAGGATATTTTTAGGTTTTATGTCTCATGACAAATGGATGTCCACGACTATGAAAATTCATGTTATATGAACGGCGAGGTGTCGAAGATTCAGCCATGGAGTCAGCTGGGTATACTGCTTATTAGCTTAAAAGCATAAAGCTTTCTGCAGCTTCCTTTTGTGTGCCAAATAAACTTCAAATGAACCGAGGATCATTTTGCAGGAAACCCTTAAGTTGAGCGATAATCGAAAGTGGTTAGTAGAATATTACACTTTTCATTGGGGCAAACAGATGGGATGCCTGCTTTTCGATTTAATCAGGGGCTGACAGACAGGTAGGACGCCGGCATATTTGAGTTGGAGTCTCTTTCTTTTCAGGAAAGAATGAAACTACTTAATATTCGGTATACCCATCCCTCTCCTCCAGCCCTGCCCATCTCTTCCACCCACTGTGCCTCCAGATCTAGAGATGCCTAACGTTTTCTCATTTCTGATGACCTTACAAAGTACAAAGGTCACCTAACTCCAAGCGAATCTATTTCTTGGCGCATCTTTTACTCTATCCTTCCCTTGCCAAAAAAGAATTACGGATGTGTGTGTGTGTGTGTGTGTGTGTGTACATATATATGGTTAAAAAAATAAAACAAAGGTTGCTTAAATCACTGAGAGCGCACCCAAATCTCCATTTACATAGACACAGACGTAAATAAATGATTGAACAATTTGGGAGTCATGAGTCTCTGACCTCACGCTTTCTCAACTAACCTTTTGAAAAGATTTTGATATCAATTGTTTCTCTTTTTTCCCCAGAAGCATAATACGTGGTAACCTTAGCACACACAATCTGTTTCCACAGAGGCATACAGACAAGCACGGCCAATGGTGGATTTTAATATCATGGCAGAGCTTATATTACCTTACTGGAAACAAAATCTGCCCCCCCCCTTCAAATGCAAGTCCCCTGATACCCCCATCAGAGATCATTTGTTATGCAGAGTTCTGTGAGGCAATCAAAACTAATTCACAGTGATCTTTTCACCCAGAACCTCCAGTTTCTAATAATGGTCTTTCTCAACAGGTGTTCATTGTGGTAGTCTGACTTCCCATCGCCAGACTAAAGGTTTTATTCTCTAGTCATTTCTTATTTTAATCTCAAACTTGTAATTTACTAACCTGCGGCAGCTGTTTACCAGGAGGGGAAGTGAACTTCCCAGGAGGCCAGAGCAGAACACCTCTGGACAACCAGGAGGAAGACATTGAAATTCACGGCCTGGAGAGAGGACACAGCTGGACAAACCAGTCCTGATGTCTCCGAAATACCTTCCTCCGAGGCTGGCCTAAAATTGATGATATCGGATTGGTCATATCAGACCCCTTTGTGGAGGCTTCAGAAAACTCCTGGGCTTTGCACAACTGAGTGAGAAGGGATTTTAACAACAGCAGCAAGCACCACCAGAAAAATACCCGGCAGAAGGAAAGGTTTTTTAAAAACTTGCATGTGTTCCATGCAGCCAGTTTAACTAGCCCCTGCTAATGGTCTGTCTTTGTCAACTTTCAAATCTGCGTCCTTTTAAGGTAACTCTAGGGTGAGATGGGAGGAATTAGGTTTTACTGCAGAGATTCTTGGACTTTATGGCTCATCAGAATCGAGCCGGGTGAGTGCGTGTGAGGAAGCCTGAGAACAGACTCGTGATTTCCAGTTTGCTGGAACTGTAGGTGCTGGGGTCTGGCCCCAGAGGTTCTCATATACTAGTTTGGCATGGGGCCTGAGAATGTGCATTTCGACAAGCATCATAAAGTTCTGTTGCCAGGGGCCTTGGGTCCCTTTCATCACAGGTAGTTGGTCCACTTGCCTCAGTAATTCTATCTCTACAATGGGTTCCCCCTCTGCGGTTCCTCAGTCACGTGGTTTTCCCCACGGAATGCAGTGAGGGGCTCTGAGCAGGTACACCTGAGGGGTGGGCCACTGTTCCAGGTGAGGAGAGGTTTTCTTCCTAAGGAGATGACATCTAGAAGGTAGAAAAGATCATGAAGAAGTCACTACCTTTGCCAGGCAATAAATCTTGGCCTCCTGGATATTTTTGTAAATGGTGCCTGCAGTTTGTTGATTACCTCCGGGCTGATATCCGAGAGGAGGTGGCCCAGGAAGAAGTGGGCGCTTTGCACAAAGACCGGAACTAAAGGCAGATCCTCCCTGATGTGGAGGGACAGTGGCCCACCAAGGGCTGGGAGAACATTGGGAAGCGTCAGTTGCAGCCCTCTGACTTGTCATAGCCTAGAGGTCAGCTTTCTGCAAGGGGTCAGAAAGGAGAGAGGGTGACAAGACAGTTTCTTGTCTGTCCCAAGACTCACAGAAGGAAAATGTGGATTCCTTTGGTACGTGCTGAAAAGAATAGACACAGACCCAGGCAGCTTCTGAAAGTCGAACTGGATGTCCCGTGAGAGTCCAAAGTGAAGACTGGAGAGTCTCGAACCACTAGAATAGCATGGATTTATCGGAGATCTCACTGCCCTGTTGACCACTTTTCCTCTGAGGCCAAGCCTCCATGGAATAATGGCTGTTCGGGAGGCAGGATGTGCCTTCGAACCACCATTCAGGAGACAATCCCTCCTTAGCCTTTTAGCTTGGCTGTTCCCTTGTGAAAGTCCTCCTGGATCCGTTCAGCACTTAATTATGGCTGTAAATTCTGTGCAGGGAGCAAAGCCGTGTTGATGTGTACGTTACCCGGTGTCTTCTCTGCTACCTTTGTCCCACACGTGGAGCAGCGTAGCCACTCCCAGCACTGATGGGCATTGATTTTGTAATATGTGAGCGACTTTGTTCTGTTCTCCTGCGCCTTGTTCCTTTTGTGGGGGAGAATGGGAAGGGTTTTTGGGCCCTAAACACTAGAGGACCCCCTCCTGCACCAATAGCCTATGGATGCGAAATCATATTTGCCAGCCTCGTTTCTGTATTGGACACAGCAGCCCCCATATATTTCAAGTGAGAGAAGATGCTTGCCAGCCTCTCTAAGGACATGTGCCTTTTTTCTTGGCTTCTGTGGGGACCTTTCTATGGTGAACATTGATGAATGGCACCCCAAAGAGGTTTCTAAGTGGGAACTGCCATACCAGTAGATGGGGCAGCTTACAGGGTTTGGTGACTGACACATCTGGAGAGGTTGGCTGCTATCAGCCTGGAGAAGTATAACTGGGGATGGTATTATGCTCTAATTGCGTACTCAGCATAATGTATTTCTGTGTTTAGAAATACATAAATGTGTACTTTGTTGTATCCCAGCTCCATACATGGAAGGTTTCAGAAAAGATTATCTTCATTGGACAGATGAGGAATCCAAGACCCAGAGAGGGAAGCTTCTTGCTCAAGGTTACACAGCAAGTTTGAGGACATATTACTCAGAGGGTAGGAGCCATCTTTTGACCTGACATTCAGAGATTTTAATCTACTGAACTATTAAACTCTTATTAGAGAGGTGATCATACTTTTTTTTGGACTAATGTTTCCCAAGGGCTTGTGTTTATGTTACCATTCATTCAGTTGAGTCATTCAATTTTTCATTCAATCATTCAACAAATATTATTGAGCATCTAGCATGAGCCAGACACATAGGAGCTGGGGATACAGTAGTTGGTATAGCAGACGTGGTTTGTGCCCTCATGGAACTTTTGGTTTAATGGAGAAAATAGACATTAAACAAATGATTACACATAACTAAGTAATTGCAGCCATGATAAGTGATCTGAAGGGACAGTTCGTGGTGTATTATAGAGACCTGACCAAGTGTGGGAGTGAGGCTGTGTGTATCAGCCAGGTTAGTTTATGTTTTGTTGTGTAACAAATAGCTCCCAAACCTCCAGGGTTAACAGGACATATTTGTTTCTCCCTCATGCAGATCTGTTCCACCTGAGAGAATCTCCATCTCAATCCAGCTTCCACAATCACAGGAGAAAGAAATGCATTTCAGTGTTTCTTCCTGGAGGCACCACAGGTCACTTCTGCTCACATTCTATCAGCCAATTCAAGTCACACAGCCACACCTAACTTGAAGGGGGTAGGGGTGCATTCTCAAAGTGCCCAGAGGAGGAGATCTAGAATGCCTACCAGGGATGGGTAGGGAGAACTTCTCTAGTTTTAGCAGGGATCCAAATTGTGCATAAGAGTCGACCAGGGAAAGGGTGACATCATGGCAGCGTGGGGGAACAGCTAGGAAGCGGCAGCAGCATGTGTGCGGGCCCTGAGGTAGGAAGCATCACAGCCCGTTTGAGCAGCAGAAGGAAGGCCAGAGTAGCTAGAACCCAGCGAGCTAGGGGAAAGTGGCTTCCACGCCAACGGGGCCAATGGGGAATTAGATGCCAATGTAACACTGGTAGTCATACCCCAGGGGAGAAGAGTGGCCAGGCAGGGTTCACTTTGGCTTCAGTATGAGAGACAAGTGGGTGGGGAGAGGGGCTTCAAGGAGTGGACACCCGTGCATCACAACACACCTGCCAGGCGGGCAGAATGCCCATGGTATTGGAAGGAAACTGTGGACCAGAGAGATGAGTTGCTTGGCTGGAGGGTTGCAGCTGGTAAGTGTCTCTAGAACCAGGATTCAGAGCCTCTCCTTCAGACTCAGGCAATGCCTGGTCCCCACTGCCCACAGGGGTCTCCCGCATCTTGCATCCTCCCTCAGCACCCTGCTGAGCGGTGCTTATGTTTGCAAAGCTCACTTACATTTTGTTGAACGTGACGTCTGGGCAAAACAAGCTCTTAGGTTCGTATTCCCAATTGCCAAGGAGTTCCTTTGTGTCACACTTCTGAGAAAACTTCCAAAAGATGATATCGTATCAACAAGGATGAAACATTGGGGACATCAAAGAGAAGCTTTAGAAATGGCTACTGGAAAAAGCAGGGATGCCTTTTCCATGCTGAGCCCCCATCTCTCAATTAGCATACAAAAATATTTTTAAAGGAATAACTTTGCTAATAAAATGCTATAATCTCAATAAGACATTTCAGCAGGGGAATTATTAGATATTAATTCATGCCAAGTTGCACTGACAGCTCTCGGCCGTCAACGCTAGTCTAATAGCACACTAGGTGAGAATTAATATGCCATAATTCACACTCTGTCATGCATTATTGCTTAAATAAGATACATGAAGAATAACCTATTCTGGCGAAATAACTGGGATTCTCAGAGTTCTCCTGGCCATGTTATAGTGATGTTAGGATCCAGAATTTTTTTGTATTACTAAATTTGAAATAAATTGCATTTAGGTATCCTCATGTGTAATTACTGTGAACATTTTTCTTAAGTACTAACATTAAGTTCAGTCATATTCCATGTTTTAAAATTGAACTTAAGCAAAATCACATAATTTTCTTGAGCCCAAAATAGAAATTTCTTCCCTCCATATATAATTGTATCTGGTGTCATGGCATGGCATAGCTTATACAGATGACGGTTTAGGAGAGGCGGAATGGCCTGACCTAGGGGGGTACAGAATAGAAACAGGGGGGTCTAAGGGGACCTAAAGGATCTTTTATTTATGTTTATGAAGGTTTGCGTCTCTCCGGATAATTATAGTTACAAACGCCTGTTTTCTTAGCAAGGGAATGAAGTAGGAAGTAATCCCCGTCCTCAGAAGCTTAGAGTCTCCTGAAAGGGACAGTATTGATGTAGGTGATAAATTAACCTGTCCTCACAAGGTTATACCAGAGAAAATGCCAAGATATGAAGAGGAAGACCACGAGTGAGTTGAAAGAGCTATGCAGGCAGAGTGGTGGATTCACAGGGTTATGAGATAAATCGTTAATAAATCATTCACGGGGGCTTCCCTGGTGGCGCAGTGGTTGAGAGTCCGCCTGCCGATGCAAGGTACACGGGTTCGTGCCCCGGTCTGGGAAGATCCCACATGCCACGGAGCAGCTGGGCCCGTGAGCCATGGCCACTGAGCCCGCGCGTCCGGAGCCTGTGCTCCGCAACGGGACAGGCCACAACAGTGAGAGGTCCGCGTACCACAAAAAATCAATCAATCATTCACGGGTCCATTGTTTATTTGTGGAGCACCTTACTCTGTGCCAGCCCCTGGGAGGAACACTGAGCATACAAAGAAGCTGGGCAGTCTGGTGAGAGAATTGGCATAAATAGATAGATAGATGATAGATAGATAGATAGGTAGATAGCCATGATGACACATGGCAAAAGCCAAAACCAGGTTAACACCAGGGCTCAGGAGGAAGCGATGTCTATCTCAGACTGGCGGTGGCAAGACAACCAAGGAAAGCTTCTCGGAAGAGGTGACACCTGAGATGAACCTTAAAAGATGGGGAAGAATTAGCCAGCTAAAATATTGGGGTGGGGAGGGGTAAGGGTGAACATAAAGGAGATGGCAGTAGATGTAAATACAGGAGATGCAAAAAGAAGACTGATGGAAGGTCCTGCAGACCATGGTAAGGGGCTTGTATGTTGCCCTGACATGACTGGGTTGTTCTCTGAGATCCAGCCATCAGAGTGATCTGTGAGGTCTGTCTCTAGGCAGATGAGTGGGGAAGCAGGGAGACCAGGTAGAAGGCTGTCATTTCAGTCCAGGAGAGGGGATGAAGGCTGGGACCAGAGCAGAGGAAGTGACCATGGAGATCGGGCAGTTAGGAGGCAGAGCAGGAAACATCTAGAGGCTAAAGGGATGAGGATGCGTGTAGTTTGGGACATGATGATTTTGAGGCCTTGAGCTGGTTAGGGGAAGAGTCTGGGCTGAAGGTCAGGACTTGGGGCTCATCCACATTTGTAAACCTAAAACATCAGAGCTGATAGGGTTATTAGAGATCGTCTTACCCATCCAACTACCCATTTTAAAGATGGGGAAACTGAGTTCTGAAAAGGGAAAGGACCTTGTCAAGATCATAACAGATCTCCGGAATCCTTTTCCGGTTCAATTACTTCCTTTCAATGGGAACTTTTTCATTTTATTTGCCAAATAAGAGAACTGACTCTGAAAGCAGGGAAGAGATACCATAAGTGGAATGATGGCTTAAACAATGTTTCCCAAACTTTAATCATTCTCATACATTTCACCATGATCAGTTACTATTTTAATTAACTCCATTTCTTTTTTTGCTTAAATACATTTATTTAAAAGAGAAAGCTTGTACCACTTACATATATGGAAGTCGACCTTCCTTTTCCTGTAAAAAGAAGCAAATCTGAAAATTAACTCCGTGAAAATAAAGCAATCAGGCAGTGCTAGCCAGATACTGTTGCCTGCCCTTGTTAAAAGAGACATTGTCCGAGTTTGGAGAAGTGTTAAAGACATATTAGCACCAAATCAAGCTTTTCTGCTTCTCTTTATAGGACGGGACGAGAACTGAAAACGGAAAAATTTTCTCACTACGTGATTCAGGTTATTAAGTAATAAAGCCCTGTATCTCCTAAAACGTGCCACGCTTTGGGAAATCCTGAGCTAGAAAAAGATGAAATAAAACGTACCACTTCCACATGCCCCAAAGATGCATTGTTTTATTGATTTATCAAAGTTAAGGAATGAGGAAGTGCCAGGTTGGCATGTATTTGTTAAATAATTTTATCAAAGAGCTCTTTGTAAGAAGGCTTTTGGTTTGCCGTTCGGTCCTAGGAGAAGAGGATGATTCCCTGTCTTGCCCCTGCCTCCTGGGATGGTCCTAGGCTCCAGTAAGAATGTCATACACCCAAGAGCTGTGCTTGTGCTTATGAGCTGTCCCTAGAGATGTCCTGATCCTTCCTCCAGGGTACCTCCACCAGAGGAAGGAAGCAGGGCACAGCCTTGGGATAAGCCTCCAGGGGTATTAAGTCCGTTCCTGCTGTGTGGGGCGTGGCCAGGGCACAGCACACATCTTGCTTGGTCTGGGGCAAACCAGGCATCTGTGTGTTCTCAAATGTACTCCTCTGGAAGGGCTCCTGAGCTTCCATTTCCTATGTGTCTTAAGTTAGGGTCCCCCCAAAAGCAGAGCCTAAGAAAAGGACTTGGGTGAATGTAACTTGAGATATGGTCCCAGGAGACAAGTTGAAGGAGAGTAAGAGAGGAAAGAAAGGAAAACCAAAAAAAGTTGTTGAGCTCGTTGCTGCTGAGGGCGGAGGGGCCCCATCGCACTGGGGACCGTCTAGGGACCACGCAGGACACAGCTCAGTGTTGTCCTACCCGGGGAATGAGGCTGGGTCATCTACCGTCTCCCACCCCATTGGTGGAGGGTCACCCCTGGGTGTGAGGACAACAGGTTGAACTCCGGGACCACACCTGCACCAGGGCTGAGCAGAGCTGCTCACACTTCCCGAGACACCGAGACAGGAAAGTGGACAGATGGCCCAGGCACGCAGGCACTGGGGGTAGAACTGTCTACCACTTCTGTGCTGAAATCAGTGGGGCTGCAGGGATGTGGCTTAGACCATAGAAAGCCAAGGTCTCACCAGATCCTCTCCAACTCTGAGAAACGGGGGTCGCGTAGAAGCCAAAGGTAGGTTGCACCCCAAGGAGGGAGGTTCTGTACCTTCCCCCAGGTGGTAGGGATGGAAGGTGGTGGATGAAGAAGGTGGAGTATTGCCCTGAATCCCTCTCTCCTCTCTCCACCCACCCACCAAACCCTTCTCAAAGCAGCGGCATCACCCTTGTGATTTCCTCCTGGGAAACGTTCCAGGAGGAGAAACCCAGCTTTGGCTTCCTTGAGCTCCACTGCCTGTGTCAAGTTAACATTGATTTCTTGTTTCCTTTGCCATATAGCTGGCTGTAGGGCAGGGCCACCAGCTTGTAGGGCTCAGTGGCCCCTTCACAGGTGTGATTTTCCATTCGAGCAAGTTTGTTCTGGTGGGAGGAGGGAGGGAGGAGGGGGAACTGCTGGGCATCACCCCCGCTGCCTGTGACCTTGACCCTCCCCCAGACCTGGTGAGCTCCCCATCTTGCTTAAATCGAGGCCCAGGTGGAAATTTGGGGGGCGGGCGATGGTGAAGGGTGGAGAGGGATGGACGTTTGCAAATCTGCCACCCCCTCCCTCCCCTCCCCTCCCCTCCCTTCCCAAGCTTGTCTGAAAGGGATGCAGAAATGTCAATTGTCTCCTAGCTCTGTTACTCTGCTAACCCAATCAATCCATATGAAAAGAGCAGATTAAATTGACTGATCCTCATATATTTAATGACTGCTACTATTTGACCAGGATGCGTTTCTCAGGAAGCGCCTGTCACAAGCTATCGACAGTCTTTTAATCCCGCGTTACCGAATGTGGGGCTTTCTTGCTCCCCAAGATGGCAGGTCTCGGATGACTCCTGAGCTTGCACAGCGAGAAATGAGATATCAGGTAGCTCTTCTTCACTAGTGGATGATTGGGTTTAACTCCTGGTTCATGGATTTTTCAGCAGATACAGCTTCTTGCACATTCCGTGCCTCTCAATTACTACCATTGTGATTTTCCAGGGAGGTCTCCGCTAATCAAAAGGGGTGCCACGAAACTCTTAGACAAAAAAAATTCTCTAGTGAAATGTGTCACTACTTGCAATGATATTGCGTGTGCAATGACGATATTAACCCCCATTTTCCAAGTCTGTGTTTTACACGTTTTATTTTATTTTCTAGCCACAGAAATGCCCAAAGGTTGATATTTTTATTTCTCTATTTTGTGATGAGGACACAAAGGTACAGAGAGGTTCAGGAACTTGTCTGAGGTCACCCAGCAAGCCCATGGCAGAGCTAGGATGTCAAACCATGCTGTCAGACTTCACTACACGGTGATAATAAAACTCATGCGTGCTGCTGAGTTCTGTGTGTGATGGCTACATGCCCTGTGATAATATTTGATTAAGATGCCAGGCTTAAAAATACAGGCTCAAAAATATGGTCTCCCTTATCCCTAAACCTTCACTGTCTCTTTGCAGCCTTGAGAATGTAGAATCTCTGAGACAGCCTGATTCCAGATGAATGCCTCAGCTAGCAATATTGTAGGAACACCTCTCCCGCCATGCGTATTTCCCCCTTCTCTCTCTGCCTGACTCTCTCTGTCTCTGTCTCTTTCATTGTCTCTGTCTTTGTCTCTCTCTTAACGGCTGAAAGTCTGCAACTTACCATTGAACACACATTCTAACTATCTATGTTTTAAAGACCTGCTTTATGTATTCACTGAACAAGTATTCGCCAAGCATCTACTACATGCCAATCACTTCTAGGAAAAAGAAAGACCTGGTTCCTGCTCTCAGGAAACTCACACTCTGGTTTCTGCAAATGCAAGAAGACAATTACGATGGAGTGTAAATCTTGTGGCAGATGCCTGGGACGCTGTGGGGACACAGACAGCACTGTCACCCAGACCACGTGGGGAAGGCTTCACGGAGGAAGTGGTGCTTGCACTAAGCCTTGAAGAGCACATGGCAGTAACTAGCTGGAGTGCTTGCATTCGAGGATGGCCTGTTCCTTGAAAAGCGTGGCTCGTTGTTATATCTGGTAGTTTAGGTTGGTTGGCACATGGTGGTGAGACATAGTGGGAGGGCGATGAAGATGGAGGGGCAGCGGCACTAGGAAATGAGACCACAAGGTTAAACAAGTTCAACTTCCATCCGGAAGGCACTGAGGCTCCATGGAAGAATTTTCAGCAGGGCAGTCACAGGAAGCTGATAACCTATAGCTGAGAGTATGACCTTGGGCAATAGGGATGGTTCAAAACTCAACTGTCTGACTTCAGAGCTGTGTGACCTTGAGCTAACATGTGTCTTACCTCCAAGTCCTAGTCAAGTAATACCCACCTCAGAGGGTAGCTGCAAGGGCTACAGGAGAGAGGGGAGATGAAGGGCTTACTACCAGAGCCAGGCACATAGTAAGTGCTAAATACACAAGCTGTTTTTATGATCATATCTGCATTTTAGAAACCTCCTTCAGGAAGGAACATATATGAAGAAATTCAGGCTGGATGTGTGGGGATACATTAGGACACTGATAGTGTAATCGGGCAAGAAGTGACAGGAGTGTGAGCGACCACTGCAGCAGAAGGTGGAGATATTAAGGAGGTCACATGGGCAGCGGGCTCTTAGAAGTGGATGAAGGATCTAGAGGAACCTAGGATGCCTTCCCGATTTCTGGTTGGGTGAATGAGTAGATATAGTGGTGTCATTCCTTGGGACAATTATTTTAGGAAAAGCCAGAGGCTTGGGAGGGAATGGAGAGTTCAGATTGGGAGGTGTTGGATTTGCGGTGCCTATGGGCTCATCAGTGATGCTGCCTGAAACGTACTTGGGTAGAAGGATGGACTTCTGACAACTTCCTCCTCCCAAAGGATTGAGAGCTCCTCCTAGCCTGGGGCATAATTTGTTCTTCTTTTGTATCTTCAGAACCACCCTCAGGGCAGAGCCCAGAGAGTCCTGTCTATCTCTCAAGGAAACCCTAGAACAGCTGACCACCACCTTCAAGAAGCTTCTTTGACCACTTCCCATCCCAGAGCTCTCTCTCTTCCCTGGACTCTTAGAGCATGACTTCTTCTTTGGGGGTCATTGAGGAATCGCTGCTATATAATTGACACATATCTAAATACCTTGCATCAGCTAGATGACACAGCTGTGGATGGTAGGGCAACTCCTTTTCTTTCTCCACCCCCAATGCCTACCCCCCGTGCCTGGCACAGGGCTGGGCTCTGTTGCAGACTCACTGATGAATGGGAGGATTCTGCCTCCAGAGGAAGCTCTTGGGGTTCTCCATTGTCTGTGTCTTCAAAAATGGGAACCTTGCTCAGTCCACGTGGAAGGGGACATCTGCTCAGGGAGGAGAGCTGCCACGGGGAGCCTGAGATGTCTGCTCTGAGCTCACAGGGCGACGTGGAGGCAGGCTGTTTGGAGGCAGATGCATTTTCAGTTCAGCCCCGACTCGTGGTTTGTAAACCCACAGCATCAAAGTCCCAGGTTCTGAGAAGGTGGAGTCCCCGAAGGAACCGACTCTTTATGGCTTTATTCCCGCCGCCTCCACTCCATTTCTTGACCTTCCATACGTCATCCTTGACTCTCTCCCGCCCCTCCACATTCCTGCCTTGAGCATTTGATCTATGGACTATAAGTAGATGTAATGAAATGCCAAGTTTCTTTAAAAAGAAAATCACCACCAGCACCCCACCCCCCGAAGATTTAACCTGGGCATCGTCCAAGAGCAGACAATGCCAGGCTCACTGATGTAGGGCTGAGGCACGCTGCCTGCCTGAAGGCTCCACGTCCCAGATCCCTGCCTCCTACAAGCTTTCACCGATCCTTTCTCCTCTTAGCCTGTATTTATTTTCATTGTGCTTCTAGGAAGCCACAAATAACTTGTTTTAGTGTAACATGAAAAGCGTGAGCTAGAAGGCTCTCATCTCTTCCCTAGCAACTTCTGCTTCACCAAAGAGGCAGGTCTAGAGTAAGAGAGATGTTGGAGCTGGTCCTTGCTGACTTGTGAATGTGACCCAGCCAGGCTGCAAGGGACAACCCTGTTCCTTTACCTCAGGGAAAAATGAGAGAGAAGATGCCCCCGATTCCCAATCAGACTAGACTGCCTCCACATTTATAAGCAGGGATTTAACCTCCTTCATTAAACAAAGGGTTACTAGGTGATCTTATAGTCTGTTCCCTTATCAGGGCCTCAACCTTTCCACCTACAAAATGATGGAGTAGATTGGGGGATTCCTACCAGGAGAGTCTGCATATCTAAATTGACAAGTGAGAGAGGGTTAGTGGACTTCCAGAGCCTCATTTCTCTGGCTTGAGTTAAAGGTGACTCCAGGAATGAAGGGTGCGATGGTGCTGTGCCCTGCCTGCATCTTCTACAAGACCCACCCAGACCATTAGCCAAGGGACACACCCACCCCGTTCACGTAACCTTCACCTCAATAATGAATTCTGTATGAGATCCTTTGTCTCTAACAGAGTTTGTCAACCTTGGCCCTACTGACATTTTGGACCAGGTAACTCTTAATTCTCCATCTTAATTCTTTGTGCGTTGCAGGGCGCTTAGCATCCCTGACCTCTACCCACTAGATGGCCAGTAGCATCTCCCCCTAGTATGACAACCAAAAAGATCTCCAGACGTAGCCCAACATTCCCTGGGGGAATGTAGAATCACCCCTGGTTGAGAACCATGGTCTACGGCATTATCACATTGGGTTGTATTTATTATTTGTCTTTTGCACTAACTCTGAGCTCCCTCTGGGCCAAGGCTGTGTTTATTCATTTCTAAAGTACATAGTAGGTGTGCGGAATTAATGGTCATGGTAGGAGATATAGTAGGTCTCTGGGTCAGATGGACTTTTTGTACTTTATACCGTAGTCATCCTCTGATTAACAAGGATTCATTAATCACTGGTAGGTGTCAGGTGCATTTGTCCTGGGCATACACTGAAGAATGGCTGTCAAGGGCAGGGCCTTATGGGACTTACATTCTAGTGGGAACTGGCTGGTCAGAGGAGATGTGCCATAAATAAATGGATACATGAACAAGAAAATTTCCAGCAATGATCAGCCCTATGAAGAAAATATTTAAAGGGCCAGGATAGAGTGATGGGACGGGGGAAGGTGTGTCTTAGACGGTGGGTGGGGGATAGCGAATGCCTCTCTCACTTAGATGGTGACATTTGAGCTGTCACTGTAACTTAGGCAGGAAGGCAGAAGTACTTATATAAAGTATTCATCTTTGAGTTTTCACCCATTGCTTAGTTCTTGACACTTAGTAGGTCCTCAGTAAATATTTATTGGTAGCATGAATGCTGCCTTTTGACTCTGCTTGCAGAGTCAGGGCTTCAAATACTCACTGCCCTTTGAATTCTAGTGTAAGTTCTAGAATTATCCGCCAATGGGGTATGAGTGTACAATGTTTGTGGGCAAAGTCTGAATCAAGCCCTGAATCCTCCTGTCTCCACTCGGTTCTGTTTTTACAAAGAGAGTTTCTTTAAAATAGACGGGACAATAATCTCTCCAAATCAATCGTTTAATCACACATCAATCATCGTCGTCATTTAAAACCTGAAACTGCATCTAGGCACTCGGGCCATTTCCCGGTCCAGGTGTGAACCCAGGACCAGCCCGGGAAATATGCGAGCTTCCCACCCAGGATCTACCTTGATCAAATGCGCTCGGAGGGAGGACGGGGTAACGTTACCATTGTGCCCGGATAAGAAGGTCCCCATTCCGGCCCCCGCCCCACGGCAGGCAGGCGGGGGGCAGGTAAAAAGAGCTTAATCATTAATAACACTAACTTGCATTTCTAGAGCCTTGAAAATGAGAATTTTGCCCTTTTTTCCCTGGGAGTAAATTGGGTCAGAGTGTTCCCAGAATTTACATTTCAATTAAAAATACAATAATAACACATTGTGCTAATAGTGAATGATTCCGACTCAGGGGAAGATGACACCGCCCGCTACTTCGTTAAAGAAAAGCCTCCTTCATTGGGACGGGCCACACATCAGCAGTCACAAATCTCCTGTCTTGTTCTGGGTCTGGCGGGCGGAGTGGGCAGGGAGGGGTGAGGCTGGGGGAGGTGAGCGAGGCAGCCCCGCCCTGCTGGGGCTTCCAGGGGAGTTGGGCATCCGTCCATCCCCCAGTCCTCCTTTCAGAATGAACCTGACTTTTGTTTTTAAAATAATCTTTAAAAAATACAAATAAGGTGGGGTTTTGGCTTGTTTCATTTCCTTCTGGGTTTGTTGTTATTGTTGTTGCTTGGTTTTATTTTTTGCTTTTCTAAGCAAGAGCTGACGGAGAGAACTTGCTACAGACACCTCCGCCCGCCCCCAAGGCCTCTATGAGTAGATTTCACTTTAAAAACATCCCTCGTTAGCCCCTCAGTCTGGAATCTGATAGAAACTTCAGCCCAGGCCTGCTCTACAACCTAAGCGCCTGGTACTGCTGCTGCTTTGAGAAAAAGTGATTGGCAGGCCAAGGGGGTGGTAGTTGTGAAATTACTTCTGTAGCTTTCTTTAAGAAAGCTCCCCGCCTCACTGATTTTTCAGAGTGGGCCTAAAAATCCCCCCAGATGTGTCCCTTTATCTAAGTGCATGAATACGGGAAAGAAAGGGAGAAATTGGCCTTGGAGGCCTGCCCCCCAGGACACTGCAAGGAGGGGTTGAATATGTAGGCTCGCAGGTTGTTTCTGAAAATAAATAACCCGGTTCTATCCTATTTTCATCAGAAAATGAACTTTGTATGTGCGGAAGGAATATCCTCGGCACCCTGTCTCCAGGACGGGGGAACTTCAGAAGCAGGAGCGTGAGCAGCAGGGAGGCAGCATTCAGGAGCGTGGATATCAGGACACAGACACCCCCGCCCCCCCCAACCCCCGGCCCAGGTCAGGTGGTTTCTTTTGTTTGTTTGTTTGTTTGTTTTTTGCGGTACCCGGGCCTCTCACAGCGGTGGCCTCTCCCTCTGCGGAGCACAGGCTCCAGACGCGCAGGCTCAGCGGCCATGGCTCACGGGCCCAGCCGCTCCGCGGCATGTGGGATCCTCCCAGACCGGGGCACGAACCCACATCCCCTGCATCGGCAGGCGGACTCTCAACCACTGCGCCACCAGGGAAGCCCCAGGTCAGGTGTTCTGATGGACCCCTGGTGGGCCTGGAGGTCCCTGTTACTCCTCTCTGGGCTGGGCCAGGGAAAGTGAGAGGGAGACATCTGAGAACACAGTAAGTGCAGGCGGTAAATGCCAGCCATGGCCTTCTGTTGTGTATTATTCAAGATCTTCTAGTGGATTAAATAGAAAAAAATTATATATATGTAATTTGTATATATGTGTATGTATATATGTATATGTATATACAAAATGAAATGAAATGCCTCAAATATTCAAATACCTAGGACACTAGAAACTTGAAAAGACCCAGACGCAAGAGCCCTGGCTGTCTTCTTCTGTGGCCAGGCAGAGATGGGATGGGACTGGCCTCAAGCTGGCTCCCCCCACATCTGCGAGGTAACCGCGACGCCCTTTGATGGCTTTGAGGCTGTGCCTCTCTCTGTTTCTCTCCCTGTTTCTGAATCACTGAAGGTAGACAAAGATCATCAAAGTTCAGGCCCTCAAGTTTTAAGGACTAATAATTATCAGAGTGTAATTAGCATTCCCCAGTAGTAACACTTTGTTTACTATACTACCACATGTTATATTTCAAAATGTGGGCCTAGGTACCCTGGGCATAGATAATACACCAAGGTGGCCGGCATTCATTAATATCGGTCAATTATTCCTTCTTCGTTCGTTGTCTCTAAGAACCCAAACCATGCCCCGCCCCCCACTCACCCCACTGCCCCACGCTCCGCCTAGATGCTGAGAACCAAGCCATACCTCATCGTCTGCATTAACACGTCTTTGCTCTTCCGCGTTCTTTAGCCTGACAGGACTGTCCTACGAAGCAAATGCTTGGTCTTTCCAAAAGACCCATCACCTCTTCAGTGAAAGCAACCACTGACAACTTGTGCCCTAAGATTCCTTTGAATCTGTCCTCTCAAAATCCTTCCCTCGCTGTTTCCACCAATTCTGAACTGTTATCTCCTGGTTCTTACCCAGTCGTATTCAAGTCCCTGCACTGAGAGGGCCTCCGATTCTTCCAAGTCTCAGTAAATTTTGATCCTACTTGCCCTGTCCTCTAGCGAAAATTAAATCACCTTGTTTTGTTTTAATTGTATTAGTTTTTGATCCCTTTAAAAAGATGTGTCAAAGTAATACATAAACATTGCTTAACCCAGAGCTGAATTGTACAAAGCCTGTAATGAACTGCAGGCCCCTTGGTCCACCCCTCCCTCCCAACCCCCAAACGCCAATTCCCTGAAGCAACCGCTGTCAATTCTTCTAGCTGTTTCTTCTGGGTTTTTTCCCCTCTATACTTTTTTTTTTTAATTTTTAATTTTTTGCAGTATGCGGGCCTCTCACTGTTGTGGCCTCTCCCGTTGCGGAGCACGGGCTCCGGACGCGCAGGCTCAGCGGCCATGGCTCATGGGCCCAGCCGCTCTGCGGCACGTGGGATCTTCCCGGACCGGGGCACGAACCCGTGTCCCCTGAATCGTCAGGCGGACTCTCAACCACTGCGCCACCAGGGAAGCCCTATACTTTTAAATGACATGTTTATGCTACTATCTCCTGATTTTTCTCATACGACAGGTAGGTATTATTTCCAAATATGAACAGTGAGTGATCTCTTAGACCACTTCTGACTCACATATATTTCCCCTTCTTTCCAACTTCCCACCACTGGTTTGTTGTATGTTTTATTAAATCCAGATTGAGTATTTTTATTATGATAAATGAGTAAATATTCACAGCTTAGTCCGATAGTGTCTTAGGGGATGTCATCCTTTCCTGGCCTTTGCCTCGTTTGGCTTGGCTTTCTTTGAATGTCTGGGTGACTCTTCCCACACCCTCCAGTAGCTCTGTACAAAGGCCCTCAATCCAATTTTACACCCGGCCACACCTGTCAGTTAATCTGTCAGTTCCATTTCTTCCTGGAGACATCCACCCTCCTGCCCCATCTGATCCCCTTGCTCTCAGGGCCTACAGCACAGCTGTCACCAGTGACTTCCCTTGCTTCTGACCTGTGTTTGAGCCCTTGTTCCCTGGATCTCATGTCTTCATCTTTCTTGATTTACTCACTTGTTTTGATGGAGCACATCCTCTGATATGTTCCTGAGAAAGGGTGCAAATTTTTGACATCTGACATCCCTTTAAAAAAAGTGTTTATTATTCCCTTCCCTTGGATTGATAGTTTGGCTGTGTATAAAATTCAAGCACTGAAATTATTTTCTTTCAGAATTTTAAAGGTATTATTTCATTGGCTTCCAGTATTGCTGAGGAAAACTCCATTGCCTCATTCATTCCCAATTCCTTATCTATGTGAACTGGTTTTGTTGTTGTTTTGTTTCTTCTTTCTTTCCCTGGAAGATTTTAGGCTTTTCTTTCTTTTTAAATTGAAGTATAGTTGGTTCACAATGTTGTGTTAATTTCTGCTATACAACAAAGTGATTCAGTCATACATACATGTACATTCATTCTTATATTCTTTTCCATTATGGTTTATGATTCAGTGATTTATGATTGAATGATTCAGTATCCTGTGATCCAATATCCTAGGCTTTTTTTCCTATCCCTGGCGCTCTGAAATTTCATGATGATATCCCTTGGTGTTGTTGGTTGTTCATTCATTCTGTTGGGCACTCAGTGGGCCCATTGAATCTGAAAACCAAAGCCTTTAATTTCTGGGAAATTTTCTTGTATTATTTCTTTGAGAATTTCCCCCCTTCTTGTATCCTCTATTTCTTTTGTCTCTGGAAGGTTTATCATTCAGATAGCAGATGTGCAGCAATGCACCTGTTTTTTATCCTTTATCTGCTTTTCTCCATCTTTTTGCCCTTCCTTTTGTTCTCAGGGTCTCAGGGTTTGTCTCTTTTTATAGTTTTGTGTTTCTATTGATGGATGTAATCTCTTTTCTTAGCTGAGTACAGCAGAAGCTGCAGTGCCCACAGTGTCCCCCAGGCACAACATTTCAGTGCATGCAGACCCATTGCCCAAGGACAGTGTGCTACCCAGGTCATAAAACACGAAGGATTTGTCTTTGCAGCCAGTTGCACTTCCAACCTTTAGAAGGTATCATAACATTCTCTCAATGATGGAAGGACTCATTTCATTATCATCTTCCCCAAATAATAAACTTCCCATCTTCTTCTAGTAGTGGTACTTGGCAGGGAGTTGAGGAGAGAGAGAATCTAGGGGTCCAACAGATTCTAATTAAGGATTTCCATTAATTTTACTGGTGTTAGCCCTACCTGGACTCCCACCTTTCCTGGAGACTCTCCAGGGCACTGCTGCTCAGAACAACTTATCTCTTTGCTTCCTTGCTTTCAGACCTAGATGTCAATTCTTCTTGATCCATTTTCTCACTAGTCTTCAAAAGTTGGTTGACATCTGTCATTTGCTATCTTCCTCTTCTGTTCCTTTTTGGTCCTGTGGGTTTACGCCTTTTTGCTTTTTATCCCTTAACTGTCATTTTGTTAGGGTTTCAGCCATAAGCAGAGTAAAACATTTGTGTTTAATCCACCATGAGCTCCCATCGTGCTTATTTTTATAGTCACGGTCTATTTATGGCATGCAATATCGATTTTCCAGTTTGGGCAGTGATAAAAACTTTTCCTTCAAAGTAAATATGTTCTTTTTTTTTTTTTTTGTTCTATGAAAGTGAACCTATCTGTAGAAAAACATTAAGCAAATAAAATGTACGGTATGGCCAAAATCATGGTGGTAATGTGAAAATGACAGAAATTTGAGATTTACTGAGTCAGAACAGCATACTCTTGCTGTGGGAGATAAGACGGAATTATCTGTGGGGCTTTCTTCCCGGACATCTCAGAGATGGACATTGACACTGATGCTGAGGTACTCACAGAATTCATAATCAGAGATGGCACCACAGTCCCATAAGTCAAGTTTGGAATAGGTCTGGGAAGGTGGGACCCCTAAAAATTTCTTCAAGACTCAAGATGGGCCCATGGGTAAGAGGGTTGGAGTCAGAAACATAGCCAAAGTGAGAGAAGATGGTTTCTGGCCACTCAAAATCGGTCGCTCCCTGGTCATCTGGCCCAAGAGTCAACATGATTTGTGCCCTTTTGGAATTCATTCACTAGGAAAAGGAGGACTGTGTCCAGAGCCCCACTAGCAATAGTCCCCAGACACATTCAAGGATCACAGAGGGGACTCTCATACTCTCGAGGTTGGCATAGAGACTATTTATAGGTGGACCTGGGATTTCTTTATGCACCTCGCTGCTGGCTCCAGGCAGCTGACCAGCGGTGATGGAAGATGCTCACCGTGTATTCCCATGGACAGTCCAACTGCCAAGAGCCCTTTCACACTTCACTTTTGCCTCCATCTCAGGCAGCCTGGGTTGCATCTGCTACCTTTCCTCTCTGAGAACCCAGCCGTGTGGGAGGGGGCGGGTCTCCTCTCTTCAGTACTTTAGGAGGGTGGAGACAGGAGTGGAGGGGTTTCACATCCACCTGCGTGGAGAAGATGCCCAGAAGTGGAGAGCTGGCTGGGATGTGTGCGTGCTATTAGGGCATGTGGTGGTGTGATTAAGGGGCATTGATTAGTCTTTGCTCTAGTGAAAGGAAATCATTCCTGCAGCTGCTGAGGTGCTGGCTGCTGATTGCCTGAGGGTTATTTGTTTATTTAAGTGAACAAAGTAAAGGGTAGTGGAGATGTCTGGAAATTGCCTGGGTTTGTTCCCTTTTTGCTTACCTGTCCCTCCTGGGTACCATTACTCTCCAGCCCCAATTGCGAGGGTGATTTCACCAATCTATCTCTGTTGGGTTAAATCAATCAGCTCACAGGCTGGCCATGGCAGTGGCGGCAGAAGAAGGGTTTCTGATCTTTAGAGGCACAAGCTGGGGAGCCAGAGGAGGAAGCCCAATCCTTCCTGGGACCAGGGTTCTACCTGGAGGGCATACAATTGTCAAAGCAGAGAAAATTCCTGCTGGAAGGGAGCTTAGAGCCTTGCTGTGGAAACAGGCAGCTAAATGGATTGGGCTTTGTGTTAACTTTATTCCAAAGTAACAGCTTTGTTATTACCTGCTCTATATTTCGAATTTCAGAAAAAGATGCGTTAAATAAAAGTTACTGTAACCCATGGCCTGATCCAACCTGCTCATTGCGCAGATGGAGTGACTGAGGCTCTGAGACATGGATATTGTAACTTCAGCTTGGTCTTTGGTTTAGATAGATATATGTTGTGGTTGATTGTTATTTTCCAAAAATGGCCATAGTCATATTTCAGTTCCCGTATGGTCTTTCCAAATTTTGCTTTTCACCATCAAGATGCAGGGTCTATTTCCCCTCCCCTTGGGCTTGAGCAGGGCTTTGACTGCCTCAAAATGTGGTGGAAATGATGCTTCGTGAGTTCTCAGGCTCTGTCCTAAAAGGTGAATGGCTTCCTCTTGGCTCACTTGCCCTTCTCCTCTGTCTCTCCAGACAGGTGCCTTTGGAGCCCTGGGCTGCCGTGTAAGAAGTCTGGCTGTCCTTAAGCCACCATGCTGGAGACTTCAAGGAGAGATCACCTCAAGAGATGCTCTGGGGCTCCAGATTTTCCAACCCCCAACTGATCGAGCCCATGCACCAGACAAAGAAGGCACCTTCAAGATGGTTCCAGCTACAGCCACAGTCTGACTGCAGCATGTACCTACCCACTCCTCAAACAAAAGCTGCCCAACAGAGCCTAGTCAACCCCCGGAAGTGGGAGAGCTAATAATATGTCACTGCCATTGCTATCAGCACTATTTTGTGATGGTTGGTTATGCAGCCATAAATAACAAAGAACAGAAGGTGCACACTTGTGGAATGGGATGATCAGACGTCTATGCTCCGCAGAGGAAGGAGCTAGCATCTTCCCTACTCCCCCCTTTTCCCTCTTATATCTAAGAGATCTGTCCTGTAGAGATCAGTTCAGTCTAGAGGCTTGGATTTGCTGAATGAATTCCTTCTATCTTTCACTTGCTCCACAGGGAAGGGTTCTAGCTGGGCTTGACACTGGAGTGCTTTAGTTGTTGGCATATTTCGATAGAGCATATGAATGCTGGCTGGAGACTGGCTAACTTTTCATGCTATAAACTTTTTTTAAAAGATCTATTTAATTTGCTTGATAGACACTTGCTGATTACTTGTTATCTGCTTGTCTGTGCTGCTCACCCAAGGAATGGAAAGGTGAGTGGAGTTCAAGCCCCGGCTTCAAGGGGCTTTTAATCTTTTTTTTTTTTAGTACAATTAACTTTATTTTTTTATAATATTTACTTATTTATTTGGTTGCACCGGGTCTTAGTTGCGGCATGTGGGCTCCTTAATTGTGGCATGTGAACTCTTAGTTGCGGCATGCGTGTGGGATCTAGTTCCCTGACCAGGGATCGAACCCGGGCCCCCTGCATTGGGAGAGCAGAGTCTTATCCACTGCGCCACCAGAGTGCATGAGAAAAGGGCATGCCATACAGAAAGGCTGCATACAGCCAAGTGTGGAATTGTGTTTGGGGGAATTCGGGAAAAAATATGGAGAGGGCTTGAAAGGGACAGGTGAGGTTAGTGGGAAAGAGAAAAGGACCATAGAAGACAGGAAGGAATGGATTTACTACATCAAAATTAAGCATTTCGGTTTGCTGAAGGTCACTAAAGATAGCCAACTGGGGGTGACAGATTCAGAGGGAAAAATGACTAGGCGATCCACCATGGCTACTGTGCCTACGGAGAGATGCTCAACCTCGTATCGGCAAGATAAAAAGTAGGTAACATTTTATGCTGATCAGATTGGTTTCCTTAAAAAAGTTAAATAATACCAAGTGTTGTTGATGATGCAGGCACATAGGACTCCTCATGAAGTGCTGGTGTCACAGCTACTCTGGAGAGGACTCTGGTAGCACTTACGAAACTGAGTATGTGTAGACCTAGAGATCTTGTAATCTCAGCCCTGGTCTCACCCCCAGAGAAGCTGTTCCTCAGGGGTAGGTGTACAAGGATGTTCTTTGCAGTACAGTTTCTGAGGCAGGAAGTTGGAGGTGACTTGGCTATCCATCCCCTGAGCAATCCACCAGATAAAATGTGGATACAGTTGGAATACGAGGCAGCATTTAGAAGTAGGATAGGTCTGTCTTAAAGACATGGAGTTTAGTGGGGAAAGTAGGTAACAGAAAGAGTTCTATAGCATGATACCATTTATATTAATTTAGAATATCGACAAATAAAACAGCACTATGCATTTTACAAAGACACATCTATGAAAGAATAGATACCAAACATATGAGTAGGGATGAGGTGAGGAATGAGTAAGAGGATTTAAGATTTAAAGGAGTTTGGGATTAATAGATACACACTACTATATATAAAATAGGTAAACGACAAGGACCTACTGTATAGCACAGGGAACTATACTCAATATCTTGTAATAACCTGTAATGGAAAAGACTTTGAAAAAGAGTCTTATATATACACATATATGTATATATATATATATGTATAACTGAATCACTTTGCTGTACACTTGAAACAAACATAACATTGTAAATTAACTATACTTCAATTAAAAGAATTCAATGAAACAAAACAGACTGGTGAAATAGCAGGCTACTTGCCTAGGAGTAAGCTATCTCCACTCTTTGTAACCTAAAGTCAGAAAAAAGGACAGTAAGAGAACAATAAAAACAGAACCTGACAGAAGTAGGGGGTCAATAAACGTGATTTGAATGATGGAAGGCAGCCACGTGGTGGATGGGTAACTTCAGGTACTTTGTCATTTTAGGGACCTTTACAGGTGGTAAAGAGAACTTGTGCTCATCAAATAAAGGTGAGCCATATGCTATGTGTTCATTTGGAGGCTTAGGGAGGTTTGCAAGTACATTTGGGAAAGATTTCTGTTGGGTCTGGTTAGAATGGCTTTGTGCCTCTAGGGGGAAGCAACCATTATCTGAAAAATTCACTTCTGTGAAACTGCTCCCCTTCTGACAGGGTTGGATAAATGAAGCATTCCTGTAATTGTATGTAAATCATGCTTCTAAAGTGCTGGAAAAGTTTGGTGTCTTGAGTAGGCTAAATGTCACCCCTTGCAAGTTTCTTCACCCTCTTAATTTGCTTAGTAAATCCCTTTTTTTCAGGGTGGGAATTACAGTAAAAGTGGTTTATCTCTTTGGCATTCTGTCAACCAGCCCTGGGGTGCAGGACCAGGGAAATGATAATGGATGCTACTGGTGGTGACCCCTCCCCCATGCTGCAGGCTTCTGAGTCATCTTAGAAAGTTGAAATAAATTTCTGCAGTTTTAGCACTAAATGGATGTGATATAAACCAAGCCTTTGAACATTGGCATTTGTGTGTGGTGGGGTGCGTTGAGACTCTGATCAATGGAGGATTTGACTTGCCAGCAAACCCATCCCCATCCCTATGGGATCACAGGAGGTTTTAATGTGTACAGCCTGAAATGATGACGTTCTGATTAACGTAGCTTTCTTAAGTTATATTTTCTTAGAATTGATGGCAATGAATGAAACTTGAGGAAGAATGCTCTTGCTTTCTGCCTAGCTCTGTCACCTTGTAGTGGATTAAAGATGACTACCGATTCTCACTATTTCCCCCTTTGAGAAGTGGAGTCTATTTTCCTGCCCCTTGAAAGATGGCTGCCTCTTACTGCTTTAACCCTAGGCTGTGACACAAGTGGCAAGGTTCACAAATTCACTCTCGGGATCCAACCACCATGTAAGGAAGCCCAAGGTGGCCCCACGGAGTAAACACACGGAGAGAGAGCAAAGTCCTAGCCTGTCAGCCGTCTTTGCCCAGGTGCCAGACATGGGATGGAAGCTGCTGCAGCCTCAGCCACCACCTGACTGTATCTACGTGAGAAATCGCAAGTGAGAACACAATAAAAATAAGTTGCTCTTCTTGTTTTAGATCACCAAGTTTCGGTGTGATTCGTTAGGCCACAGTAGATATCTGAAGCAATCCTTATTTATTTAACTGAGAGATTATCAAAATATGTTTATTACTTGAAAGCAATAATAACTCCATTAACTAAGTAATATTTTGTTCATTTCTTTAGTATTTAAAAAAATGTGATTGTGGTCAAATATATATAATATAAAATGGATCATTTTAACCATTTTTAAGCATACAGTTCAGTGGCATTAAGTACACTCACCTTGTTGTACCACCAACACCACCATCCACCTCCAGAGCTTTTTCATCACCCCAAACTGAAATTCTGTACCCATTAAACAATAGCTGCTCATTTCCCCTCACCTCCAGCCCTTGGCAACAACCATTCTACTTTCTGGCTCTGTGAATTTGACTATACTCTAGGTACCTCATATAAGTGGAAGAATCCTTGTTGTTTTAACCTGTATATTCTGCAGAACTTCTTCCCTGCTGTGAGGTTAAATTTTATATGTCAACTTGGCCAGCCAAAAGGTACCCAGATATTTGGTCAAACACTATTCTGGGTGTTTCTGTGAGGGTGTTCCGGATGAGGTTAACATTTAAATCAGTAGACTGAGCAAAGCAGATTGCCCTCCCTAATGTGGGTGGGCCTCGCCCAATCAGTGGAAGGTCTGAATAGAACAAAAGGCCAACCCTCACCCAGTAAGAGAGAATTCTCCCACCTGATGATCTTCAAAATGATGACCATTGGCTTTTCCTACCTGATGGTTTTTTAACTGGGACATCAGCTCTTCCTTGTTCTGTAGCAGTTTCCAGCCTTTGGACTCAAACTGAGACAGCAGCCCTGCAGATTTTGGACTTGCCAGTCCCCATAATTTTGTGAGCCAATTCCTTATAGTAAATCTCTTTGTGTGTGTGTGTGTGTGTGTGTGTGTGCATCTGTGTCTGTGTGTGTCTGTGTGTCTGTGTGTGTCTATGTCTGTGTATATATATATCTCCTATTAGTTCTGTTTCTCTGGGGAACCCTGACTAATATACCCACTATGATCAGGACTGACATTTTGGCTGCAACATGGACAATTCGGAAACCAAGTTGGGTCTAACGTCTCTAGTTAATACTTGCTACTGTAATTCACTTATGCCATGTGCAGACATAGATGTCTCCCTTGGTGAGAAAAGCAGAAGCTGTGTTATTTAGGAGGTGCCTAGGGAAAGACTATGGATTTTGTCCTATGTCTTTGCAGTAGTTCCAGATGAAACATACAACTCCCATTAATGCCTCATAAATCCTCCTTGTTCCCTCCTTCCTGTTGTCGAACAAACAGGACCAGAATCTTGGAGAAAGGTAGAGCAAGGGTGGGTAACCCAAAGTCATGTATAGACTCAAGAGATTCAGGTTTAAGGTCTCTACATTTGTCTGACAGTGGTAACAGATTTGTGACAAGTCTTGTTATCCTTTGTAGGCAAATGAAGGAGCCATGAGTAGGGAGCAGAATCCATGGGGCTCTATCCATCATTCTTACTCTTCAAAGAAGTGGAAAATGCTGCTTGCTGAAATACACTAAAATATTTTATCTTCAGATCTGCCCACATAGGGAGCATTTTCTCCCCTTCTGCATTCATTCTTGGTAAAGTCCTACTTTGCAATAGAGAAATGTGGTCACCAAGAGTCATCAGCTCCACACCATTTTCATTGTGACTGTTCCTGTGTCTTTCTCAAATGGTCTCATGTGTGTTCATCTCTGTAGCAGTCAGGTTCAGGCCAGGAAGGCAGAATCCAGTCTAAATACTATAAAAGGGGGGAATTTAATAGAGGGGATTGGTTACACAGGTGATAGAAGAGCTGAGAAGCCAGAAGGGACAGTGGGCCAATCAGATGTTAGAAATTGCAGGAATCCATCACCAACTCTAGGAGGGAGGGTTAGAGGGAGGAGGTGGACAGCTCGAGTCCAGGGGGAAGCTGTCTGGTGGGATCTGGAACCATGGAGGAGAATCATCCCCTGCCCAGGGCACCTCCATTGGTTGAACCCAGCTGTAAGCCAAGAGATGTGGGAGTCTGGGGTGCATCCTACAGGGGCCAGGACTGCAGTGCAGAACAGAGGATGGATGTGGGAAGCACCTGAGGGAAAACAGTCTCCTAAACTGAGATTGAGCCCCAGACTGTCACCCATGTGACCCCAAACAAAACAACAACAACAACAAAAGCTTTTTGTAAATCAACATTGCATAGAAAATTCAAAAAAGGATCAGACTTGGGTATAAACATCAGTTTCTCCCTTTGCTAATACGTGACATTGGGTGCATTTTTAAATCTCCAAATCCTGGTGTTAAAAAGGGATATTTACAATACATTTCTCAAAAAATGTCATGAGATATTGTGGGAAAAAGTCCAGACTTGAAGTATGGCTTTTCACATTTACTCAAAATCTGTAGGCAGGAAGAAATAAGGGCTCCCAAGTTGAGCTGGGGGACTTTCCCACCTCTGTTCTTCACATATCAATCTTACTGGTTCTCTTTTATACATAAATGCGAGCATTTATACATAATACCTAGTACATAATACTTAATGCATATACAGGTGTTTATACATAAATAAAAGGAATTTTAGACATAAATATAACATGTAAATACAATATCCTCCACCTCCCCCTTCCCCCATCTCCTTCCAGAAAACACTTTGGAATCCAAAAGAAAAGAAAGTCCTTGTGTTCACAAGTAAACAAACTTCAAAAGGCTATTTGATTTGAAAAGACATTCAAAGGTACATTTTGAAAATCAGGGGAGTCACAGTAAATGAGGCCAGATACACATTTGAAAAGAAATTCAAATGTCCCTTTAGGAAGTAGGAGTCACTGACTCAGTTCAGAAGAACAAGGGGAAACCAGACCTTGAAGGTCTGTAAGGGGTCCTGAGGATTGTTCTAAGATGGAAAACCATAAGCGTATTTTTCGTCGGTTAAGTGTTACATGAAGCTCTGTTGATTGTGAAGGGGCTGATTTTACTATCAGAGGATTAAATAAGATAATGAAAAAACACACTTAGCACAGGGCTTGGAATGGAAAGAAGTGTTCAAAAAATACTAAGTTAAGGAGCGTCAAGATCATTGTGGGTGGGTGGGTGTGTGCGCGCACACTCACGCACGTGTAATTTTTAAGAGTGTAGATTGGTGGCTTTTCTCCTCTGGAGCCTTTCTTTCCTGTCTTAAATGATAGAACAATTGGGACAGTAGGGGGAGGAGGAAGGAAATGGGTGGATATAAAAAAATTTGGCAACCCAGTACCATGACATATTTTATGAGGCAATCCGTTGGAGGTGTGAGACAAGTGAGTTTTGTTTTTAAACTTTCAAAGTTAAAATGCCAACATTTGCTAATAGTTCTCGCACATTAGAGCTATTCAAGTCTGTGCATACACAGATGCCACTCATTTGCATGCTGGGCATTTCATGGAGTGGGTGTGGGGATGTCACATATACCTGGTTCGCCTAAGATTGGATGTCGATCCTGGAAAATCAGCCACGTGTTCATGGATGTTGTTTGCCATGTACGTTTTAGGCACCAGGCTGAGATCCCTACGTGTCACTGTTACAAAAATAGCTTTGGAGCATGTCTCTGGTGCCTTTTTCTCACCACATTCCCTTTTCCAAGGCAACTCTCAGCTCAGCGCGGTCTAGACTTATTTTCTTGGCAAAGGTCCTGCAAGATCGTCCAGGGAGCTAGCTTACTCTCTTTACTGAAGGAGGATGAGGTGAGAAGAGGCTAGAAATATTTAAGCTGTCTTGTGATCAGCAAGTGAATCCTTCCTTGTGAGTTTTCTCCCCTTTGGGTAGCCCAGGACCCCAAGCCCATCCCCAAGCTCCTATCAGGCTAACCAGTGTCTAAAGACTCAAGTACTGACTTCGTCTAGTTCTTGGTCATGGATGAAGACTAGAACATATGGGCTTGGAGCTCCTGGATGTCTTGACAGGCTTAGCTGTAGGAACCCAAGATAAACAGCTACCATAAAAGTGAGCCTGTTATTTTCATTTATTCACGTACTGCTTTTTTAAGCAACAAAATCCTTTCTCTGAGGTTATTACTCTTGGGTGCACATCATCCAGCTTGGCTTGAGAGCCCAAGAAGCTCAGTGCTCAACGGAGGAAAGTGAAAAGATTGGTTGAGAGGAGAAAGGGCAAGTTGAAAATGCCTAGATTTTGACCAGAGAGAGGCGATCTTGGGTGATATGATAAAAGAATCTTGGTATTAGATAAACCAGCTTTAAGTCCCAGTTCGGTTCATACCATTCATACCCTTGGGTGGCTTGTGCCATCTCAGACAAGTCATTTGATCTTCCCTGCCTCAGTTTCCTCATCTGTCACGTGTGAATAATCATAGCACTGGTCCTGCCAACCTCACTGGGGTACAGTGAGGATTTGATGAGGAATTGAACTTGCTTTGTAAACTTGAAAGTATGGTTACATAAAAGAGATTATTTCCTTGTAATTAGTGTTATTAGGTATTGTTCCTGCCCAAGCCGTTTTCATTGTAGTTGGGGAGATAAGACAACCTGTGAAACCGTTAGAGAGAACCACACGAGATGGTATCTGATTAATTGCAGGATTGTTTTGTGTCCACTGTATGGATGAAAAAGATCAAGAAGTATATTTGGGGAAACCTTCAAGAAAGTGGTGGTCCTTGAGGTGGCCTGGGAAGTGGGAAATGTGGGATGAAAAGTTTAAAATGATGGAAAATTATTGTTGCTGAATGACTTTCTCCAAGGGTGACGGTCCAGGGGAACCTTGGGCCACTTCCACGATGGTAAGCCTTACAAACATACCCACCTCCACCTGACCTTGCTTATCCCAGGGGATTCTGAGTTCCCAGGAGGACCAATTTTTTCCCAATTTATACTATAGTTACTCATGGTGTGGCCAAAACTGGTGAAATTATCTTGACCTGAATTCAAGTTTGAGTTTTGTCTCTTCCTCTATATGTGACTTTTCACAAGTCACTCCCTTATCTGAAGTCCGTTAAATTTTTCTGTAATTGTATTTTGATTTTGGAAGGCTTCTGTGGGATACTAAAAGAGGTAGTAGATGTAAATGAACTTTTACATCTGAAAAGGTTTCACCGCTCTGTGGAAGATTTATTTTCTCAAAGCAAGTGTAAGTCTCTCCAGAGCTGAGAGAGGGACTGAAGTTTTTTAGTTTTCCAGTCACCCAGCCCTGGGCTTTGTACCCAGCAGCCATCCAAATAGCTTAGGGATAGATATTTAGTGCACATAACTTATTTAAGAGAAAGGTCTTTCCAGTTGGCCTGCAGGTAGGGGAGCTCGAGGTGGTGAAGGCAGTTAACAGGTGTCCGGAGTGGAAATTCCATCCTGTGTTCAGTTGTGAGGTTTTGTTCACCCAGAAGAGATGCAAGCAAGCCCCGAGGATCCCTTCTGACAGATTCAGTCTCAACCCAATTCCAACATTTCTGTTCATCTTTTGGGTTCACCTGGACACTGCTGAAAAATGAATTAAATCTGACAACAGAAATATATTAGCCATCTTTGAAGGCATGATTCTGGGGAGTCACAAATGAAGAAGCCCACCCAAAGCTATGATCCAATTTGAAAATAAGACCCATCCGTCCTCTTTCATATCTTTTGCTGGGAAATTCCTAAAGTCTCAGCTTCGATTACCCCCAAGTCATTTATTCATTCTTTTTTTCTTTTATTCAACAAATATTATTGAGTGCTTGCTCTATGCCAGGCTCTGGGCCAGGTGCAGCAGATTTCATGATAATTAAAAGTGACCATGTCCTTGCCTTCCAGTAATTTATGTTTTAGGGAGAGGCAGAGATAAGACTTAACTGAGCAGATACTTAATTTTTCAGGTGACTAAAGGGTTTTGAGAGAAATAAACAGGAAATATCTCAGGCTTGCAAGTTATTTTAGAAAGGATAGTTCAGAGAACTTCCATGAGGCAGTGGCATTTGAGCTGAGAGCTACAGGATAAGCAGGGAAGAGTTAGCTGAAGGGTTTAGGAGAGAAGGGCCTACACAGAGAGAGGATAGCAAGTACAAAGGCACTGAGGCAACAAAGAGTTTAGAATGTTTAAAGAGCTCAAAGAAGCCAGTGTGGCTGAAGAGGGAGAAGAGTGTGAAGAGATGAAGGTGAGAGTGGGGAGGCGGGACCAGATCATCATGGAAACTTGGAGGCCTGGTTAGAGGTGTAGATTCTGTTCCATATCTAAGGGGAAGCCATTTGAGGGTTTTAGGTAAAGAAGTGATATGAAGTTCAGGCTGGGAGCCTCTCCCTTGGGCTTCCACCGCCCTTCCGTAAGTTCCGTATCATAGCACTCACGGGCACTTAGTGTTACTGCCTGGTTACTTGTCCGCCGCCACACCCCCACCCACTAGAATGTGAGTTTCTTGAAGGTGAGGTCTGTGACCCTAGTCACTGAATCTCTAGCAACTACTCCAGTGCCTGACATTTGCTATACTCAAGAAATATTTATTGAACTGGATCAAATTTGAAGATAGCTAAAAGGCTGAGGGAGCAGATGGCAAATATCAAAGGAATCAGATGCTCAGGGTTGAAGGGGTTCAAGGCAGAAACCAATCACTTCTAGGTGGGTAGTCAGGGAAGGCTGCCTGGTAGAGGGGGCCTTGAGTCAGCAATCTGAAGGATAAGTAGACAGAGGCAGGGGAAGGGAAGGTAGGCAGATGAAGCCATGTGCACAAAGATCGCCAGTCTCTTAAAGAATTAAAACTCTGAGTGTTAATTTTACTGAGCTTCCAAAGCTAAGTGGATCGGAAATACACACAACAGATAATTCTGGGAGAACAGGACAAGCACAAGTTCTTTCCCACGTGTAGTTTCGCCCTTTGGGTTCATACAATCGACTGTGTATGCCCTGGGGGGTTTAAAACAGACTCTCCCTTTCCATCAGCTGGTAAATTTCATGCTCAGCCATGACAGCAAAACCACCGACCAGTCCCATCCCTCAAAACGTCCCAATATTTCTTGATAGATACTTCTGTTGTCCTACGTGCAATAGAATTGTAATCACCTGTATTTAAAACTAATGGATTTGAAATAACCTGCAGGCTTCCACTTTAATGAGAGTTAGATTAATGAAAAAGGACCTTTTGCCTCAGATTGCATGACAACATTTTCAAATTACATTCCTGGAACAGAGAATTCACTTATTCAGAGTAATTGGATGCTGACTTGGGTTAATACGTACAATGTCCTTAAATGAAAATGTGCTATTGTAAGTGGAACTGTATGATACCTGAGGCTTTCTCAATAGATTTGGTTGGACTCTGAGTTAATTATACTGCATGCTATTTTTTGAATGAATTCAAGCATGAATTCTACACGGTAGAGATTGGGATAATTATATTCAATTCTGCTTGGTGCCCCGCTGAAAGAATTGACCTTTTAGATAAAGCGAGTCTCCCAAGCAAGAAACCTGAAGAAAGTCTGCACAAAGCCGGCAGATGCAAGGGCAGAGAAAGTCTTAAGTAAGAGGGGGGATGGGGGAGGAGTGGGGGGAGGTAGGCTCAAGGAACAGTAACATCAGCGACATTGATTTTTTGTCGCTGGGAAGTATTTCTGTTTTGTAGCTTGTTTTGTATCCTTGGTACATAAAGGTATAATTTAAAACCATTGATTTTACTAAGCTGTTTTCTCATCAGTAACACGGCTAAAAAGTAGCAGCGCAAAGAATGAGAAGCCGACGAAAAAGCAATGTTGGGCAGGTCTCTGGGTGTGAGTCCCCCAGAAATGAGCAGAGGGGGTGAGTGGGGCTAGAACCCCACTGAGCACTGTGGCCTGAAGCTAAGAGTGTGGGCTCAGAGGCCAGACTGCGTGGGTTTGAAGCCTGGTTCTACTACATACTAGCTGTGTGGCTTTAGACTAGGTACTCACCCTCTCTGTGCCTTAGTTTCCTGATCTGCCAAATGGGGTGAACCTCATAGGGGTGCTGTGAGGATTAGAAGGCTGTAAAGCACTTTGTGTGATGTGAATATCCAGTAACTATCACCTGCTTTTATAAATACTATTCCTCCTGGTCATAAAATCTCTCTTTCCCCAAGATGATGAAAGAAAGGCAACCCATTAAGAGGATTAAACCCATCAGGAGGATTAAAAATACTTCTCCCCTTGGGGAGAGGAGGAAACTACGGATCGGGATCTTCTGGACACTGTGTGTCAAAGAGGTGCTCTGTCTCCTTGGCCCAAGTTCCATTTCACAGTCAATAAGAGGCCTCCTTATTTCAAGTATAAGAACAGGCAATGTCACATACAGTATCTGTCTTTAAGCAAGTCCTGCGCTCTGACCACCACTGGGGTAGAAAGATGACTTAATCCTTCGGTCTGACTCTTTAAATGTTGGCGAAATGCTTTTTACTGACAACGTGCCCACACGCATCGGCCTTGCTGAGTTTACAGTCCCTCTCTCCGAGCAAAGTTCTGCTTCTCCCTTCTGTCTTAACCTAATCCTTCCTGCTATAGAATATACTTCTCCCGTACCGTCTGTATTAGTGTCCTGTGGCTGCTATAACAAATCGCCACAAACTTGGTGGCTGGAAACAAAGGAAATGTATCCCCTCACACAGCTCTGGAGGCTGTAAGTCTGAAATCAGCATCACTAGTCGAAATCGAGCTACTGGCCTCAGTCCCTCCAGAGACTTGGGGAAGCTGTTCTTTGACTCTTCCAGCTCTGGCGGCTGCGGACATTCCTTGGCTTTTGGCTGCATCACTGCAACCTCTGCCTCCACAGTCACATTGCAGAAGGGCGTCCTCTTATTTGATCTGTGTCAAATGTCCCTCTGCCTGTCTCTTATAAGGATGCTTGTGATATCATATAAGGTCCACCAGAATAACCTAAATTAATCTCCTTATCTCAAAGTCCTTAATCACATCTGGCAAAAACTATATAAGATAACATTCACAGGTTCCAGGGATTAGGACTTGATACCTTTAGGGACCACCATTCAGCTCACTATACCAGTTCACATTTTACTGCTGGCCCTCACCCCTACATTTATCGGGAGACTTTGACCTGGTCGGCACCCATCTGGCTTTCTCTTCACTCCATGGGTAAGCATTCATTGACTACTGGCTTTATGTGGGTTTCACAGGCCCCTACCCCTGCCCACCCCTTCTACCCGATGGGTCAATCTTCTAACCACCTCTGAGGGGCTCCTCAGGAAGATTCTGAGTTCTCCCTAACCTCCACTGGTAACACCTGTGGTCTGGAGTAGCAGAAGCCTGGATTTCCTTAGGAGAACCGTCTCCCTGTGGAGAGGAACATAGCTCTGTCCATGTAGTTTAAATGGGGCTGACTCACCCAAAGTTGTACCTTGAAAATATACCTTACTTAAAACTTGCTGGTGACTTAGTAAGTCTTGGTAAGAATAAATTGTGACGGACGGATCCAGCACAGCCAATCAGAACGCATTATTCCCCTGGTCCAGGGCAAGTGCTTCTGGGATGGGCATGTGACCCAAGGCACAATGCAACTCAGCCCTGGACTTTCGCTAGAACTACTGGAAGTGGGGTGTGTGTGGGGCTCTCTGTTTCTCTCTGATGGACTTGAAGTTGGGAGGGTATAAGCTCACAGATGCTGGGTGCTACCACATGGGGGATTTGCCTGAAAATGGAGCCAACAAGAGGAAAGAAGAACCAAAACATGGAGGAGAAATCTAACACCCACTGACTGACTTTTGGCACCGGGATCCAGCGGTACCTGAATCTGTCATTATGCTTGCCTTTTGGTTTCGTGAGCCATGTATTACCCTCTTTTGCTTAAGTTATTCTGAGCTGGGTTTCTGTCACTTACAATTGGGAGAGTTCTCACCAACACATTTGCCCTGCAGCTGCCTGCTACGAGTTGACTGCGTAAGTCCAAGCAGGAGACTGACCCAATACCATACAGTGTCTAAAGCCCACCTGTTCTGTGCTCAGTACTTTGTTTGGGCACGGACACACTAAAAGAGTAAGGCTCTATTCCTCCTCTCATAGGTTCTTCCTTTGAATTGGGGGACAAGGACTCTGGAACCAAGTGAAGTCATGCTTCTAGCTTTATCTAATTTAGGATGGTTTCCCTCACAGCTTTATCAGATTGTTTACTCTGACCTTCAGATCTTTTTCTACTGTGCATGAGATAGCCAGTCTGTCCTTAGTTCTCTTAACGCAGTTGGATTTTTCCTCCGTATGTCTGGGTGTTCCACATTGAAACAATCTCTCTGATTGGCCTAAAGAGGGCTGGCTTTGGCCTGGAGAAGCTTGGGATCTGTGAGGATATAGGACTTCCTTCTCTGCTGGTGTCATACAAATATAAGCTGTGTGGTTCTTTTTATCTTTTAGGATGGTCAGAATTGCCTTAGGACATACTGGAGACTCTGGGGTGGGGGTTGGGGGGTGCTTTGTGGGAAAAGCTCAGGTTCTTATATTCTCTCTCCAGTTCTGATCACTGAACTTAACCTTCTGACTTCGGGTAATCGCCTCATCTTTGGGGGACTTTATTCCTCATTTCTTAGATGAAGGATTTGAGCTTGATCAGGTTTGGCATGTGTGTCTTATTGTTCCCATGTCCATGCTACATACTTCTTGTTTATCACTATCTTCTCTTGTTGAGCCTAAACACAGACTCAGAATCCTTCTCAACACTGCACTAGATGATCTTTAAGTTTCTCCTAAACCTTTACATTATATGATCTTAAGACTTCTTCTGGGCCAAGAAACAGACACTTTCACTAGATGTAATTTTTGAATCTTAATTTGGAAACTTTCTCCCTTTCCATCAATAGCTGTGGTTCCTCTGTCCAGAGATGTGGGGCAGGGATGGAGACCTTGCCTCCTCTCTCCAGATCCAGGAGTGCCAGCAGCGTGCCTCCGTGTGGACAGATGATGGTTCTCTCAACAGCAGAAAGAACATATCCCATAGCTCTGTAGAGATTTGGAGACAAAACGATTCCAGCAATTAATCCCATTACGCAGTTAATATAATTAGTTGCTTTTATGTGTAAGGATCAAGATTTGTAACTCACATTTTTTTCATTGTTTCTCTCTCCTTCCAGAGGTTCCAGTCCCTTAAATTTGTACATTATCTGTGACTGATATATCATTTATCTAGAGAATACAGTTGTCATTCACTTCATTTAATTAGCTTATGGATTCTAAATTATCTGCTACCATAAAATGTGATTTTATACTGCAGATTAGAAAGGTTTTCAGAAATTTAATATGCCACTTTTAATTGGTGAAAAGTACCCTGAAGGATTCATAATATTTTTTGCTGCACTTGTATTTAGGCTCGAGAGAGAGCTTGAAGATGTTTAGTAAGAAATGGGACTTGGGTCACTAAGACTGGTGATGATTTATTTGGAATAAGGCAAATCTGGAGGGATGGAGTCGTAAATATAGCCATCAGAGGATTGCGTTTGAGCAGTGAGACCAGTGAGTTGAAATGGAATATCTTCTGGTTTTCATACCCCAGTTAGTCATTTTGATGAGCTAACAATGTATTTATGGCATATGCCTCCAAGTTTGCAGCCACGACTAAGAATAGTCAGTTTTCTGCTCTGTGTTTCCAACCATTAAATCCATAATCTTCTGTGTATATGGTATCACCACACCTTCCCTGAATACATTCTTGGCCTTATTGATGCCCTGCTTGGTTGTACAGCTGGGTGGCTGTTTGTTCGGCAAACGCAAATGGCTGTTTTAGATCCTTAGACTATGGAAATGGCATACACGGTGAGGTTACAGTCGTAATAAAGAGGCTGGGTTATTGGGAACAACTTCAAGGATTTCCACACTCATCTGTCTTAATGTGCTACTAATAAAAGTTTATAAAACATGACAATGGGCATAAAACGTCTAGAGCCTGAAAGAGAAGATTTGGAAAGAATCAAAGGTCGGAAAATGCGAGTGACCCTCTGAGGCCTCCACTTCCCCTGGGGACCCTCGCTCTCTCAGGAACCAGGTCCTGATCACCATGTAAAATCAACAAGGTACAGAGCCTCTGCTCACACTATTGTCCGTCCTTTGGGGTTAAGGCATTGAAGGCCTCTGTCAGAAGCAAACGTGGAGCTATGATGAGCTCTTAGCACTTTCAGAGTAATTAATTTTATTGGTGAGGTTGACTACGAGGAACTGAGTCTAGCCTGGAAGGTTTTCCTGGGGGAAAGAAAAAAGAGGGGATCTCTGGTGTTGGGGGTAGGCAAAGGAGCCAGACTTGAGAAGGCCAAGCTACAGTGGGAGCCTGGAAGAGGGGAGGTGCAAAAAATAATAATCATATTATTATCATATAGATCATAATGTCATAATCATAGTGTTAATAATTAATCATAATAATACAAAACACCTACATTTTATTGAGTCCCTACAATTTGCCAGGCACTGTGCTGGGCTCTTCATTCTATCAGCCCCCAAATCCTGTGAGATAGGTTATAATATAGGGCACGTTTTGCAGAAAGGGAAGCAGAGGTTTAGAGACATGCAGTGATTTACCTGCAGTCTTACTGTTGGCAAATTTAGGATTTGCTCGCAAGTCTGTCTGCTTCTGAGGCCAGCTGGGCTACCGAGAATCCCGGAAAGCTGGGAAGGGACATCCCCTCGGCAAGGCCTCTCGTCCAGGCCCACTGCTTCCCGGGGTGGCCAAGGTTCTCCCAGGTCTCTTCCACCCTGAGGAGCACCTCCTCCTGGGAGCAGGATACAGCTCTGCGAGAGGATGCAGAAGGGAAGGAGAAAGACACTGCCTCAGGGGACTGGCCCAGAATCGCTTTCAGGACTTAATATTCTAGCTCCTTTTGATTCTTCTCCTCTAGCATAAGCCCACCCTTTTTTTTTTTTTTTTAATCTATTTTATTGGGGCTTCCCTGGTGGCGCAGTGGTTGAGAATCTGCCTGCCAATGCAGGGGACACGGGTTCGAGCCCTGGTCTGGGAAGATCCCACATGCTGCGGAGCAACTGAGACCATAAGCCACAACTACTGAGCCTGTGCTCTAGAGCCCATGCTCCGCAACAAGAGAGGCCGTGATAGTGAGAGGCCCGCGCGCGGCAATGAAGAGTGGCCCCCGCTTGTCACAACTAGAGAAAGCCCTCGCACAGAAACGAAGACCCAACACAGTAAAAATAAATAAATAAATTAATTAAATTTAAAAAAAATCTATTTTATTGAAGCATAGTTGATTTACAATGCTGTGTTAGCTTCAGGTGTACAGCACAGTGATTCAGTTATATTATATATATATATATATAGAGAGAGAGAGAGAGAGAGAGAGAGAGAGAGAGACATTTATATATTCTTTTTCATTAGAGTTTATTACAGGATATAGTTCCCTGGCCTATACCGTAGGACCTTGTTTTTTTATCCATTCTATATATTAATAGTTTGCATCTGCTAATCCCAAACTCCTAATTCATCCCTCCCCCATCCCCGCTCCCACCCTATTTTTTATTTCAGTTCATACACATAGAGCATGGATTCTCTGTGGCCAACTTTCTTTGCCAATCTTAAAACACTTCCGCCTTTTCTAGTAAAAAGTGAACGCATGGCCTTGTTTTAGAAAAATGAGAAATGGAGATGAGCAAAGGAAAGAAAAGAAAGATAATTCTTAATTCCACCATAAAAATGTAGAAAACAGCTGTGTGTGTGTGTGTGTGTGTGTGTGTGTGTGTGTGTGTGTGTGTGTACCTGTGTGGATACATGTCAATGAGTTACAGTTGCTTTTGCATTTGACAAGAGGGGAAATAGGGCATGCGGTGGCTTCAAGCTCAACCTCTCTGAATGTCAGATTTTTCATTTATAATAGGGGACAAATAAAAGTGCCTTCTTAAATTTTTGTGAGGATTGAATGAAGGACGCTGGTTAAGAATTTAGCAGAGGGGCTACAATAGTAGCTCAATAAATATTATCTGCATCGTTAATATGAGTATTATAACTACAGTATGAGCACCCTTCAGTGCTATTATGCATTCTTACACGGCATCACTTTAAAGCAATTTTACTCTTTTTAATTATGCAAGTAAATATGTTTATTTATAAAACTAGAGACAAACAACAATAGAGCCATCCCTAAGCCAACTGACGAAGAGACGGCTCCTGTTAAATTTGAGTATACGTATTTCCAACCTCATTTTATTATCTCATGTGATTACGGGGTTTGCTACACACACGAAATTTGCAATAGCTAAATGTAGTCCGTAGGCTAGAGTTAACGTAATATACTGAGCCCATTCCTTACTGTCAACATTTGGGTTATTCCTAAATGTTTGCTTTTGTAAACAGTGTTGCAACGAACAGTATCAAGTCTCTGGGTCTTGTTAGAATGAATTCCTGGAATTGGGATTTCTGGGTCAAAACGTTTGAAGACTTTTTTTTTTTTCTTTTTTTGGCCACGCCACAGGATCTCAGTTCCCCGACCAGGGATTAAACCTGGGCCACAGCAGTGAAAGCCCAGAATCCTAACCACTAGGCCACCAGGGAACTCACTGAGTTTGCAGATTTTTAAGACTCTCAATGAATGGTGCCCACACTCTCTTAGGAGCTGTTGTACAGTAAGTAAGGTATATGATCAGGCCACCTAAGATGGCTGTTCTTTTGGCCTCTGCACATCCCCTGCTTGAGCAGTCCCTGACTCATCTACACCCTATTCACATGACCGACCTTCCCTCTTAATCACAGAGCCTCGTTAGTAAATGCCTACCTACTTGCCCCGGGCCCCCACTAGTGATTGTTCTAATCTTTAGATCAGAACCATCTCCATGATGATAGTTTATCAAAGGGGTAGTGAGGGGTGCGCCCCTCTGTTGGTTTCCTTGGCAACCAATGAGCCAACCTGACATCAATTCCCCCTGTAACTGGTAACCTCTCTCTCCCACTGGGAGTGAAGACTGCTGCCCGTCTGACAACAGTGGGGTGTCGCTCCAGGACCTTACTTCGGTTGTGTAAGATCCCCCATCCATTAAAGCACTGATGTCTCTGTTGCTGACTCTGGGCTCTTTCTTTGGTCTTGAGGATGGGCAAGTACAGGGTTTGCAGACCTGTGGCGTGCAGCCCAACGTAAGGCAACCCTGAGGGCAGGGTTCCTTCTACAGCTCCACACAAAATTTTGAATCCCAGCCTGGTGACTGTACTATGCATTGTGCTTCTGGGCCACCAGTCTTTGTGCCCAGTTGAAGAATAATCGGCAAACGCCTACTCCCTTTTGTGTGTGTGTTAGTCTAAGGATAGCAGAGGGCATACTTAAATAAATGATTAGGATCGACAATAGAAAGGTAAACAGAATCATAATTCATGAGCGTTCCCATTGTTCTCTCCTGACTTGAATTCTATAATCATAAAGCCGCCATAATCATCCATTCAATTCTGCAGGCCTTTATTGAACAGCTACTTTGTACAAGGCTGGGAGATAGGTGTGAAAGATAATACTGAATATTTGTTCAGTGTTCACACTTGACAAAGTGCTTTCATAGACTTAAGAAAAAAAACCCGAGCCAGGACTCGGGAGACCTGATTTCTAGAGTAGCCTCTGCCATTTAATTGAAGTTTGACCTCAGGCTGAATCTCTCTGCTCCTTGTGTAAATACAAGGCTAAGAATCCACGCTTTTTCTGTCTTAGAGGATTTCTGTGTGATGCTCACGTGAAGTGCCGTATTGTTCCACAGACTTACAGGTTTCAGCAAATTACAAAAATGGACTGTAACATGAAAACATTTTTTTAGTTAAACCTATGCTGAAAAAGGCCTTGGAGGTTGCTTAGGGCAGTGACTTTTCCAACTGCGTTTTGGGGGAGACCAAAGGTGCTGTGGACCACCGTGGGGACCAAGGGGAGGGTGAGCAGGAAGGACTTGGGTCCCCGCTGCCCGCCCTCACTTCAGGCTCAGAAGCCAGATTGATCACGTGTGTCTCTGTTACTGAGACCCCTTTAGGTTTTCTCATCTGTGATAATGGATACATGGGTCGCTGTGAAACTTAGATAAGTTCATCAGCATATGGTGTTCAGAACCGCGGTAGGCACATAACTAATGTTGTTGTTAATTTCATGGTCCTCCTTGGAGTTCCTCCTTGGGTCAGAGTTCACTGAAAATAATGTTTGAAAAATCGCTGGCTTCTGTAACTTCTTTATTTTGCAGATGGAACGTTTATAGCCCAGGGAAGCCAGTGTTCATATGAGAACCTGGCACGCGCGCGTGCACACAGACACACATGCACACATGTCGTCAACATCACTAGCATCGCAGTCCTCCATCCATAAGCTGAAGCACCGTTCCCCAGCTTCTGCTGACTTCTCACCTGCTGGTGGACCTTGTGAAGACTGGCTGTGGGCTATTTCTGCGGCTTGGGCGCTTTCTCAGCAGATCTCGCCATCCACGGATCCAACAGCAAAGCTCTCCTGATCGAGAAACCAATATCCTCAGTCATAGCACTAGTGTTTCCAAATACCCAACAGGTACGAATCTTTGGGATCTGGGAATGAGAAATTGGAATGCCCGAAATCATGTTATTCTTAAAATACTCTAAGCTATGGTTAGCTAAAAATATTGTTTGATAAATAAGAAACAGTTTAATAGTACTTATAAAGGGTGTTACAAGAAATTCAGAAAGAATTTTTACGGACTGGGGGGCAGAACCCCGGCAGAGGCTGGAGCGGGGCGTAGCGAGGCGGCGCCCTGGGCTCTTCAGCACCCCCTACAGGCTGAATCTTCCTGGCGCGAAAATTTTTTAAAAAGAATATTTGCAAATATTCAGGGACTGGAAAGCGCCAGTGGACATTATTACGTAATATTTGAATAACGTAACATTCAGATCTCCTAGCAAGGGTGAAAGTGCCACGCAGAACCAAGAAGTTGCCAAAGGACTTACTTTGCTTCTTCACTTATTTCTTGGAACTCTGCTCATGTGAGTTGGATAAAGTATCGAATGCCTGTAAACATTAATATTTATTTTATCTGCAAGAATGACATTAAGCAGCGTACAAGGTCACACACAAACCGTCAGCAAGACTAACCCAGAAGATTAAGACCCCTTCTCCCACCTGCTCTGGTCCCTAACCTTCAACTCCACGTTGGGGAGGAGTTTCCTGGTCTGCCTTTTTCACCTGACGTCAGGTGATTCCTTCAAATGAGTAATGTCTGCATAGTGACTGCTGAGCTTGAATTCTCAGAAAAGAACTAGAATACTTTTTTTCTCATTTTCCCAATTTCTTGACTGAATTTTTCTCAAGAGTTGGGAAAACTAAATCTCCCGAAAAATACTAGAAAACGAAACACAAATATGGGAGACATGAAAGTCAAGAAAATTGAGATTCCGGGTCACGTGATTGGTACGGACCACAGATGTTACCAGCTTTTGGAGAGGAGGGAGATTGTTGGAAACCAGTGTGGCTTCTTGGAGGAGGTGGTAACTGAGCTGGGTTTGCAGGATCTGTAGCACTTGAAAAGGCAACGGGGTAGGAAAGAAGCATCTCAAGAAGAGGAGCAACCTGGCAAAGGAGGGAGGAGGGTAAGCCTCAGGGAAGCGTGCATTTCAGCCAAGAAGAGAACGGGGTCGGAGAGGACCCCAGAAGCCATGTGTTAATATCCCAAGGATAGCAATGGATATTTTCCCCCTTGGTTTATTGATTTTTAATTAGGATTTTTAAAATTATAAAAGTAGAAGATGAGAGGAAATTCATATAATGCAGAAGGGTACAGGATAAGAAGAAATAAAAGACCTGAGACTTCCCTGGTGGTACAGTCTTTAAGAATCTGCCTGCCAATGCAGGGGACACAGGTTTGAGCCCTGGTCCGGGAAGATCCCACATGCAGCAGAACAACTAAGCCTGTGCAACACAACTACCCAGCCTGCGCTCTAGAGACCATGAGCCACAACTACTGAGCCCATGTGCCACAAATACTGAAGCCCACATGCTCTAGGGCCTGTGCTCCGCGACAAGAGAAGCCACTGCAACGAGAAGCCCACATACTGCAACGAAGAGTAGCCCCACTCGCCGCAATTAGAGAAAGCCCACGCGCAGCAGCGAAGACCCAACGCAGCCAAAAAATAAATAAATTTAAAAGAAGAAAAAAAATTTTTTAATTGCTTATTAACAGTTAAAAAAAAAAGAAATAAAAGACCCCCATTATCTCTCAGACCCTCAATCCTGATCAGTGTTGTCTTTGAATCTTGTACATGCACATGTAATAAATGGATACCCTTTTCTTTTTCAATGAATGAAGTCACACCAAACAATTGTTACTAAATGCTCTTTTTTTTTTTTTTTTTTTTCCTGCGGTACGCGGGCCTCTCACTGTTGTGGCCTCTCCCGTTGCGGAGCACAGGCTCCGGACGCGCAGGCTCAGCGGCCATGGCTCACGGGCCCAGCCGCTCCGCGGCATGTGGGATCTTCCCGGATCGGAGCACGAACCCGCGTCCCCTGCATCGGCAGGCAGACTCTCAACCACTGCGCCACCAGCGAAGCCCCAGATTTTTTTTTTATTATTAAAAACACTGCTATTGTTTTCTTATTCCTCTACAGCTACTCCCTTTTGCAAGTATGTCTATGGGATAAATTCCTAGAAGTGGAGGGGTTGGGTCATATGATATGGGCATTTAAAATTTTGACAGTTATTGCCCAGTGACCTTCCAGAAAGATTGCCCCAGATTTACATTTCCTGCATTACACGCATAGTGTGTGAGAATGTTTCTTTGCATCCATGGGAAGTACACTGGCTAAGAGGCGGGGCTCTGAAGTTGGTCAGCCTGAAATGAATCATGGGTTTGCCATCTCGTCACTGCAGGACGTTGGGAAAGTTATTTAACCAAAGCCCTTTGTATCTCTGTTTGCTCATTTGAAAACAGGGATAAACAAAGGATCTATATCCTAAGATGGTTATAGCATGAAATGAGGTGATGATCCACATAAAAGCTTAATCAGTGCTGTGCAGTCTATAAGTACTTGAACACATGCAGCCATCTGCAGCAGACCCTGCTGATGCCCTGACCCTATATCCCTTTACCCTCTCATCTCCATGTGTGCTGCAGCCCCCCGCGTTTCTTCTTCTGGCTGCCCGGGGCTGCTTCCCTCGCACATGCTCGTTGCCCACCAGAAGGGCTGCGGAATTAACAACCACCCCACCTCCTGGCAACTGTTGGCCAGTGTCTGATGGAAGTGGGTGTGTAGGTCCCCCAGGTCCCCCACCTCTCAGATGAGATAACTCTTGAGTGCTCTGTTCTCCCTCTGCCCACCTCCCTCCACCCCCCACCCTCCCCACTTCCTCAGTGGCTTTAAACTCCAGTCACCCCGGTAACTCGCTCAATTTCCCCTGACCCAACCCCTCCCCTCTCCCAGGTCCTCTCCTCCCCAGGATCCCTCCCAAATCAACTACTTGTACACAAACACTTTCTGAGGATCTGCTTCTGAGAGGTCCAAATTAGAACAGATTTTAAACCTAGTCAATCTGTTTTTTAAAAGAACTTAATGTTTTAATTTTCGTTTCTCTAATGGTGAGTGAGATTGGCATTATTTCATATGTTACTGGCCAAATACATTGCTTTTCTCTGCTATCTGCCTGTTCTTGTACTTTGCTCGTGTATCTATTGGGTTGCTTGTCTTTCCCCTCTTGATTTGTAAGAGCTCTTTGTAAATAATAAAAATTAGCCCTTTGTCTATTCTGTGATGCTGTTTCCCACATTGCCGCTCAGCTTCTGGCTTTGGTTAGGACTTTTTTTTGGACCATACAGAAGTTTAACAGTTTAACGTAATCAACAAGGGGATCAGATTTAAAATAACTGTTTCTTTCCATTCATTTACTGCTTTGGTTTTAGTTCTGCCCATAAAAGAGGCAAGTCTGATGGAGAAAGCCCAATCAGGCCAGAAGGAACCTTGTCAAAGCCCTCTTCTATATATAGATAACAATATATTTATACAGTAATACATATAATAAAATTATAGACCATTATTGATAATAAATTTTATATATGATACACAGTAAAGTTCTAGCATTAATTTCTAATCTGGAATTTCTCACTGGAATATATCCATGAGTGACTGCAGAAATTCTCTGTTCTGTGTGGATTTCTTTCTTGTTTCAAACACCAGGTTTCACAGCAGCAACTTGCTTTTCTCTGTGATCTAGGCTGGCCTGGGTAGAAGTCACTTGCTATATTTAACGTCCATCACAGAGAATTCTTGATTTTTCTGTGTGTAACTTCTCAGAGTTAAGTATTGAGAATTATCACCTGCGTGTCTAAAGTTCCATCAGCCTCTCTTCTTTATATCTCAGGATTTAAGGGTTGGGGTTATTTTCCCCCCTGCCTCCACTGCATCCTGCAGGATGCCTGCAGCGCGGGTTTGAGCTGTTTGCAGCGTCCAGGCCTGCCTCGCTCTGATTTAGCTGTGACTAGGGAGTTGGCTAGACTCCAGGGGTGGGAAGCAGGCATTAGCATACACAGGCAGTGTGCACACGAGTGGCTGCACATGGAGGCGCCATGCGGCTTCAGGTGGGAAGCTCCGGAGTGGTTCCAGGGTGGATTCTCTCCATCTCCCTCGGGTCCTCTGTTAATGTCCCCCTTGGCTGAGACAATGGGGTGTGTGTGCGGTGGGGAGCTGCTTCTTAACCATATCCTGATCACTGGAGTGCCACGGGGACTCCAAACTTTTTTTTTTTTTTCATTTATCTAGGTCACCAAATGATACCAAGAAATAGAAAAGCATTTCTTTCTGTTCCTTAACAATGCTATATTTAAAATAGATAACCAGGGCTTCCCTGGTGGTGCAGTGGTTGGGAGTCCTCCTGCCAATGCAGGGGACACGGGTTCGTGCCCCGGTCCGGGAAGATCCCACGTGCCGCGGAGCGGCTGGGCCCGTGACCCATGGCCGCTGAGCCTGCGCGTCCGGAGCCTGTGCTCTGCAACGGGAGAGGCCACAGCAGTGAGAGGCCCACGTACCGCAAAAATAAATAAATAGATAGATAGATAGATAGATAACCCTTAAGGACCTACTGTACAGCAGTGGGAACTCTGCTCAGTATTCTGTAATAACCTAAATGGGAAAATAATTTGAAAAGAATAGATACACGTATATGTGAATCACTTTGCTGTACACCTGAAACTAACACTACAATGTTAATCAACTATACTCCAATATAAGATAAAAATTAAAACAAGAAAAAAATGTCCAGCTCATTCCCACCTCAGGGCATGTCTGCTAGCTGTTCCCCTTTCACGTTATTTAAATATCTGCTCTGATACTCCCGAGTGGCTGCCCTGCCCGTCTCATCTAGATAAATCCCCGCTCCCGCCAAACGCGTGTATTACCTTTCTACGTTATTATTTTTGCTAAGCACTGATGTCCGGCTAGAGTTGTGTTCTTTATTGCCTTGCTCGTTTGTTGTGGTCTCCGCGCTAGAAGGTAGGCAGGGACTTTGCACTGGATCCCCGATGCCTGACAGACACACAGTAGGTGCTCTACATTAACTGTCGGCAGGATTGTCCCTGTGAAAGGAGAGATCCAGGATGTGCAGGGCTGGGAACCGGTACTGTGCCCTCAGGTGGCGGTGGCTTGGGACCTTCTCCTTGGCTGCATGGTCACCGCACCCGGGGAATAGATGGCTTCCAATCTTCAAAGAGGACTGGGGCTCTGCCTAAACTCTGTCCAGGGTGTCACTTGTGTTTCAAATCCCTAGAGGGACATAACTAACGCTGTGTGGTCAGGAGGACCTGGAGGCTGTTCTAGGAAGTGGAGCTAGAAGGACAACACAGAATAGAGAGGATGGAAGGCCATTGGGAGAGGAGAGCAGAGCCTAAGAAGGTGCTGTTGGGAGGAGGGGAAACAGGTCTTCTCCTTGGTAAGGGCCCCAGAGACCCAGCAGGAAGAGTACACAGCCTTGTAGATACCAGCAAACCTTCCCAATGCAGGGGCCAGTCGACACAGGACCGGGACCAGTTCTACGGTCCTTGTAGAACGTAAGGAAACCAGTTCATGGTTAGAATATACTATGTCAAAGACAGCATGAAGAGGTCAAGGGCACTGTGTCATTTTCAGCCTCTCCCCTGATGCCACTCTCTCTGCCTCTGTTTCTTTGTCTCTCTCTTTCTCTGTCTTCATCTCTGTCTGTCTGTCTTACTCTTGCTCCTGATCTCTCTTTTGTGCTCTCTGTGGGTTTTAAAATGTCTGTATCTCTCTCCTTCCGAGACCCTTTTATGATGGATGTGTGAAAGGATGGTTTTGCATACGAGCTCATCGGCAGCCATTTGCGTGGATTCCATAAAATCTTCTTGCCACCAAATCAAATGAAAACCAACCTATAAACTGGGTAGAACAAAAGGGCTCTTTGGACTTGAAAAGGTTAGAGAAGACTGCAGGGGCTGCTACACCATTCGATCATGTTCAAAGCTGGGGTTTTAATTTAGTTTTCCTATTTACCCCGTAGAAGTTCCTCACTGCTCAGCTGCTAATGCATTTCCAACTGAAATTTTGTAAATTATATTGGGAAACATTCTCAGCGAGAATAGATTGTGCAAGCTCTCATAATGGCTTCCCGCTGCTGCTTCTAACCATATGAGCCTCTTCTGGAGTGATGTGTGTGTGTGTACGCACGTCTTGAAGAACCCTCTCCATTTATCCGCTTGGCTGGTGGCTCTGCGCTCCCTGTACCCGGCTACGAGCAGACTCAGACTTTCCATCAGCACTAAAAGCTGGCACTTACCCGGCCATCTTGCCAGTGCATCCCTTAGACCCTTCGTGTCCATCTTTAATAAAATCACTTCCCCCACAAGTCTATGGGAGGATGACATGGCTCTCCTGGAGTACAGCACTGCCCGTGCCATTCCTCTGCTCTAAAGACGCCTGCAAAGGGAATTCCCTGGCGGTCCGGCAGTTAGGACTCCACGCGTCCACTGTAGGGGGCACGGGTTCAATCCCTGGCCAGGGAACTAAGATCCCGCATGCCGCACGGTACCGACAAAAAATAAAAGAAAAATAAAGACGCTTGCAAAATAAAATCTTTTTTAGTATGGTAAATTATTCAGATTTTTGGAAGGTGATTTGGTAGCATCTACCAGGGTTTAAATTGCTTATATCATTTGATCTAATAATTCTACTTCTAGTAACTGTTCCTACAGAAATCCTGGGACACGGTTGTGAAGACACAGGCATAATAAAGGTTAATAATATACTGTTTATAAAAAAATAAAATAAAATCTTTTTCTAAGCAAGGTATGTAAGGTTATCCAAAATGTTGACCCCAATCTATTTTCCTAACAATATATGTTCCTACTCCCTCTTCACGGATAAAATATACCTCATCTGTTCTCACCTCTCTCTGCTTTCACGCTAGACGAAGGCCCATCTCTCACCTGGACAAAGGTTTGGCTTTCCTACCTGGCTTCTGCTTTGATCTTTGTCCCACTACCTCTCCCCTCACACACACACACACACACACAGACACGCTTCACCTTCAGAATCAAATGCAAACCCCTAACTATGATCTACCAGGCCCTTTGTAATCATTCTCTAGCTGCTTTTCTCAAACATTCAGGCTCATGTGAACAGCCCCTGCCCCCGCCCACCCCCCCCCCGACACTAACCCACCCAGGGCCTTTTATTTGCTGCTCCCTCCACCTGGAACCCTCCTTCCTTAGATAGTGTGTGGCCGGACACCTTAATTCGTTCAAACTTCTCCTCAAATGTCATCTCAAGATGCCTTCCCTGTCCGCTTGATTTATGGTATAAAAGTATCTATTTATTGTTGTCTCTCCCCACGTGGCAGAGAGAGCCCCCAAATCCATCCTTCACCTCTCCCTTTCAGTAAGAAAATCCCCAAGTTTTAGCTGGGTAGAATGGTCATCCAGCTGGAGACTACATTTCCCAGCTTCCCTTGCAGCTAGATGTGACCATATGACTAAGATTAGCCCAATAGGATGTGAGCAGAAGTGCTGTGTGCAACCCTCAGGTCAGACCCCCTAAGGGCGCTGCCTGCCCTACACTTCCCTCTTCAGCTGTGAGCATGTGAGTGACAACACCATGCCAGGGGCTGGCAGAGCCGGTGGGAGGAAACTGGGTGTGCTCCTGGATGGCTTGAGGGGCTAAGCCACATGCCTTCCCCACCCCCAGACTGCCTACCGACTGGGACTTCAGTGAGAGAGAAGCAAACCTGTCTTGTGAAAGCATTGTTACTTAGTTTCTGAGCCAATTTTAGTTATGGACTAAAGTGCACCTGTGAATAGTCAGCTCCAAGCAAGCAGGGACCAGTGACTGTCACACAGTAGGTCCCAAATAAGTATTTGACGGCTGGAGTTGTGGAATGAAGCGGGGAATGAGGAAGTGTCTGGGGCTCAGGAATGGCAGAGAATAAGGCAGTGACTTACAGGCAAGCATTCCTCTGCCCTACTGGCACCGTGGACGCCTGTGGTCAGGACAGGAGAGCCCTGGATTGGGGGCCAGGAGCCTGCCCTGGGCATCGCTGCCTCCCAGCCTGGGCAGCTTCTGAAGCTCATCACCCTTCTAAGTCTCAGTTTCTCCTACTGTAAAATGGAAACCATGGCAGTCGTTCAGTTTCCATCAGGAAGACGCAGAGGCAGTGAGGTGTGGGCTCCACTCGGGAAGCCCACCACTGCCCCTTGCGGGAAGGGCTGTCATTGTGGGATCAGGATTCGTAGGCATCACCCAGAGCTCTGCACACCACCAAGGTGCTTCCTACGACGCCCTGCAGGGAATTCCTTCCAGCTACCACCCACCTCGCAGGCTCCGCCTCTACACAGAGTGAAAGCTGCCTAGCTGCAAGGGAGCGGCGGGGCTTGATCCAGCCAGGAGAGGAGAAGAATCTGGTGGAACTCAGGGTCGTTCCCTCTTTGCTTAGCTCCAGAGGGGAGAAGAAAGCAGGCAGCATGCTGACACAGTCTATTTCCCCATGCCTCATTGCAGAAAACAATAGAGCTGGCAAGCTGGTAGAGGAAATACACATGAGCGGCGCACCGGGAGCCAGGTTCCAACCTCTGAGCGGGTGGCTCGTCTGGCTCGTCTGCATCTCAGTAAGAAGCAGGGGGGTTTCATTCATTTACCCATCTGTGGGCGTGGGAGCACATCCACTCCGAGAGCAGCCAAATGACTTTCAAGAAGGTTTTCTCAGTCATTCAGCAAGCCAGTATTATGCACCTATTGCATACCCTGCACTGTGCCAGGTACGCTGAAAGACAAGGTAAAGAGGAAGGGAAAAAGCTTTTACTGAGTGTACTTTGGGTGAAAAATCTCACGCCAGACTTTGCATGCATTTTCTTGTTTTGTCGCCAAGGCACCCTGATGAGATACACGGTATTTTTTTTTTTTTTTTTTTTTTTGCGGTACGCGGGCCTCTCACTGTTATGGCCTCTCCCGTTGCAGAGCACAGGTTCTGGACACGCAGGCTCAGTGGCCATGGCTCACGGGCCCAACCGCTCCACGGTATGTGGGATCTTCCCGGACCGGGGCACGAACCCATGTCTACTGCATCGGCAGGCGGACGCTCAACCACTGCGCCACCAGGGAAGCCTGAGATACACGGTATTTTTACAGAGGATAAGGTTGAGGCTCAGAGAAGTTAAGCAACAGACCCAAGGCCACACAGCCAGGAAGAGGTGGAGCAGAGGCAAGGCGCTGGCTCCTAAGGCCATCTTCTTTTCCACAGCAAGTTCCCACACTCCCAGAACCGGCTATGAGTCATTTCTAATAATAATAACAATAATAATTGTTATTATTGCATTGTCTACACTAAACATTGTTATTTGGAATATAACATATATACAAACAAGTGTATTCATTAAGGTGCATTTTCACAATGAATTCTCACAAATGATTTTCACAAATCGGCACATCCCTGAAACCAGCATCTGATCAAGAAACAGAATATAAAAGCACCCACACAACCGCCTCCACCCCATTTCACTGATGCTTTCATCTCTCAGGGGAGCCACTCTCTTGACTTCTAACAGCACGGATTAGTTTTCAACTTGATATCAATGGAATCACACAGGATGCACTCTTCTATGTCTGGCTTCTCTCACTCAGCATAACGCTTATGAGCCTCTTCCGTGCTGCAGTTGTGGGCCTTTCATCCTCCAAGTTGTATAGTATTCCTTTGTGTGAATACACCACCCGCTACTTATGTATGTTCTGCTAATGGGCACGGGGGTGCTTTCCAGTTTGGTGCTGTTACAAATGGTGCACCTATGAACACAAACATCTCAGTACACGTCCTCCAGTGGACACACGGATAACCTCCTTTGGATGTACACCTGGGAGGAATATGCTAAGTGTCTTGTAGGCAATCTTTCCCTGTGTTCCCACAGGGACTTGATGAGCTGGTACAATTTTTAGCCTAATGTTACACATGAGCAAGCTAAGGCTTGTAGTGATGTTCCCAAGGTCCCCCAGGTAGAAAGCAACAGACCACATACGACCCCAGGTCTCTGACTTCAGAGCCTGAATTTTTTTTTTTTTTTTTTTTTTTTTTGCGGTACGTGGGCTTCTCACCACTGTGGCCTCTCCCGCTGCGGAGCACAGGCTCCGGACGCGCAGGCTCAGCGGCCATGGCTCAGGGGCCCAGCCGCTCCGCGGCACGTGGGATCTTCCCAGACCGGGGCACGAACCCGTGTCCCCTGCATCGGCAGGCGGACTCTCAACCACTGCACCACCAGGGAAGCCCCGAGCCTGAATTTTTAACTACTGCACTGTGCAATGACATTCTGTGCCTCAGTTTCATCATCAACGAGCTTAAAAATCCCCAAATAGACAAACAAGACCCACCTTAAGAGAGGTGGTATAGCTGGGTAGTGGCTAAGAGCACAGATGCTGGAGCTGACTGCCTGGGTGTAAGTCCCAGCCTCACCACTGGCCAGCTGTGTGACTTGGGACAAGTTGCTTCACCTCTCTGTACCTCAGTTTCCTCCTCCGTAGTGCTTGTGAGGACTAAATGTGTTGATGCATTTAAAATACCTACAGCATGCCTGGCATTGGCAAAGACACAATAAATGTTGGCTGTTATTAATACCGTGGGGCAAGTAACACTACACAGCTACTGAACAAAACAAAATAGCCCTAAAAGTAGGGCTATTGACATTGTGTGGTTTACACCAGATTATTACAGCTGGAGGGGATCTCGGTGGCCTTTGAGTCCAAAGTGCCCACTTTACAGAGGGGAAAGCTGAGGCTGGAGGAAGGGAAGGTCTTACTCCAGGACATAGCCAGTTAAAGGGAGGGCAGGGCCTCGCTGACCTACTGGGCTCTCGCACGACAGCTCACGACCCTGTAAGACTAGCAAAGGCTCCAGTTTTACTCCATTGGAAAGCTTTTAAATCAACAGCAGAATTCTTCAACCTCCTTTCCCCCTCCAGCCATTGCTCTTGGTCCTCCCTGAAAATCTCCTTGTCAAGAGAAGCCTTCCAGCGAGGGTGAGTAATTCCTTCTGGTTTCCTATGCACTTTTCCAGTGTATTAGCCCTAAAAATCTTGCTTCAGAAACTGGTCAACCAGGACAGTTGGCCCTCATTCCCAGCCCATTGCCTGGCTGTTTTACTCAGTTTCCCTGGAGTTAACCATTCTATGAGTCTCTGTGCTTCAGGGAGCTGCCTCGTAGGAAACTGGGGAGCCAACCGTTGAATTGAAGCCGTTCTTTTCCGAAAGGACCTAAGTGCTACCCTTTCAGAGAAGAGTGGACAGAAAATGCAAACAATTTCCAGAATATGGAGGTGGACATCTGAGTGTCTGGATTTGGCGTGAGAGTTTTAGCTGACGACTAGCTTGCGTGTTGAACATCAGCTGATGGTCACGCCAAATCGATAAGAATGATTGTGCGTGTTGACGTACAGGCGTACACACACATGCTTGGTTACCTATTTTGTTCACCGCTGCCCCCCAGGCTACATAGAATAGAAACATAGCAAATTCTCATCAAATGACTGGGAACGTATGCTTTAAATGTTCAAGGACTATGTCGAGATCCACTAGAAGAGCAGCAGAATTGCAATCAGACTGGCTTCTATTCATTTTCAAGGAGCTCGAATGCAAATGCCAACAGGAGTCTGTAGATAATATAAATAGTGAAAGAGGGAGATTAGCCCACAGGAACTGGGGGTCCCCAACTCTATCTACAGGGGGCAGCCTCTACTGACTTCCAGTGTCTACTGCCAAATAGCAAATCTGTATTTTTTTTTTAGGGGAAGGGGGTCAAGTTTTCTGATTTTCAAATGTTGGAAGCTAATAAAAAACACAAACCAAACCAGACAAAAAATACTGCGTGTGCCAAATAAAACAGAACCGAGGGCTGTGCTAGGTTCTCAGGCCCCTAGGTTTGCAACCTCTGGCTTTTGAGTTATGGAAGCACGGGCACATCACAGAGCCTCCCCAAGCCTCAGTTTCCTCAGCTGTAAAATGACGAGGCCGCTCCCTGCCCTGCTTTGCTGTCCAAGTGCTGTGAGGCACCCGTGTGAATGCACAGGTGAGACGCTGTCACTCTGTGAGTGGTGATGACTCAGCATTCTGTAGGTAGCGACATCCTTATTGATGCATGTACATTTCACCTGAAAGTTGTAGCGTGCCTCCCACAAAGTCAGCCGCTACCAGGAATATTATTTCTTCTCCTTTTCTGCCTTTCCGTAGAAACGTGGAGCTGATAGCTTTAGGTGGTAAATATAGCCCTGGCTTCGAAAGGGGTTGTTTTGATGACGTTAGAATTCTTCTGAATTTAAAACAAATCCACCCAGTCAATGGAAGGAGGGAAACTTTATAGTTTTAGTGGGGCCCAGCCTCCTGGGTCTGCGTGGGAGCCGACGGGTGTTGGCAGACGCATCAGTCAGGGTTCAATCTGAGAAGCAGGACCCACTAGGAGATGTGTCTGTTGCAGGGATTTGAGGTGACACATGGCGTTGGGGGGCTGGCTAAGACGCCTCTGGCGGGCTGTTCTCCCACATCTGATGCTGGAACTCGCCCTCAGGGTAGCAGTTGGGAAGGGAAGAAGGATAAAATAGTCTGGAGAGCAAGAACGAGCTGGGACAGCAGCCGGAGCTGGCGCCCTCGGGGACAGACGGAAATCTTGTCTCTGATTTTGGTGGGGTGGGCTCGTGCAGAGATGCTGAAGGAAGATGCAGGGGAAGGTGGAGCTGTGCAGGCCCAGCTGCTGCTTCATCCCACTTTGTTGAGCCAGGAGATGAGGCTACAAAATGCCTCCCTTCTACCCTCCAGATCTCCCCCAAGTTGCCCCCTGGGGCCCACTCCAAATGCAGCTCTAAAGGGAAGAGAATTCTGCGGATTGCAGTTGAGCCTGGCTAAGCCCACACCTTACAAAGCCACCACGGCAGATAAGGTGGGATTAAATTATGCCAAACAAGGGAGAATTTTTTATCCCAGTGATGGGGCTGGAAGCTTGGTGGTTGACACCAATGGCTGCTTGTTCTGAAGACTAGAGATTTGGGTTTGGGCCAACTGGCCACATCTAGCAGGTCTCTAGATAGGGAGAGGCAAGCCTCAGAGCAGAGGGGTGGTGGGCTGAGGGCTTCCACAGTGCTATGGTCTGCATATTTGTGTCCCCCTAAAATTCATGTGTTGAAATGCTAATGCCCAGTGTGATGGTATTAGGAGATGGAGCCTTTGGGAAGAGCTCAGGTCATGAGGGCAGGGGCCTCGTGAAGAGGATTAGGGATCTTATGAGAGACCCCACAGGGCCCCCTAGTGCTTTCCACCAAGTGAGGATAGGACAGGAAGTCTGCAGCCCAGAAGAGAGCCTTCACCAGAACCCAAACACCCAACCATTAGGGACTTCCAACCTCCAGAACTGGGAGAAATCAAATTCTGTTGTTTCTAAGCCACCCGGTCTGCGGTATTTGTTACAGCAGCCCAAACAGACTAAGGCATACAGTAACCTGTCTATCCCGAGTCTCTGAGGAGCTCACGAGAAGAGAAGAGGCCTGGTTCCTGCACCAGGGGTGTGTGACACAGGGAAAAGAGCCTTGTCAGGAGGGAGATGGCGGGTAGCTGGGGTGTCACGTCTGAGCACGCCTCACAGGCTGGAAGTGGAAACACAAACAGGTCTTGATAAAGCAGGGGGCACCCACGGCGCCCAACTTTTCAGAAAGACTTTGAAGAAGAGGGTCATGGGGGGCTTTATTCACACGTGCAACAAATGTTCACTTCCTGACAGACAGCATGCAGGCCCAAGGGGGGTGGTGACAACGTCTAAAACTTGGTCACCACCTGGAGAAATGTGTGTGTGTGAGAGAGAGCAAATCACGGTCAACAGACAGCAGCCTGTTTCAGAGCTAAGGATCGGTGAGGTGAAAAACATAAACGGAACAAAATGAAGTGGCCTTTGTATAGCATGTTATGACAATTCTCTCCTTCTCACAGATCGCCCATGATCACCTCGCCCAGCGTCCAGCCTCCCTCAGCCCCTCAGCTCCTGATGGAGAGGCAGCTTGCCCGTGGGTTCCATGCTGAACCCCCCAGGTCCCCGCTTTTTGTGAGGGATCTGAGTCATGAGGCGCTGAGAGCTGTGAGGCAAGGGGGTATTAACCACGGGGCTTGAAGCAGAAAGGCAGGCTGTTGGAGAAAGTGTCACCTTGGGCCACGCGTAGGCTGATGTGTGACGGGAAACTACTCACAAGAGAGCCAGCACGGGGCAGAGCCTCTTCCCGGAAAGGGAAACCTCCCCCTCATGCCTTCCCACCCGGAAAGATGAATCAGCCTCGGGACCACCCAACCCCTGTGAGATAGCTCTTCTTTGCAGACACCTCCGGATCCCTGGACCCTCATAATCATCCCCATGCCCCTCATTCCCTTCCCTTGAGCTAAGTGAGGAGAAGGTCTATGACTTCAGCCACGGCTCCTTGATGAGAGTAAAGCTACTCTTCTAACCTCAGCCTGTTCTCACCACAGCCCTGGCAAGTGGAAAGCATCCTCCCTTTTCCGACAAGCAAACGGAGAAAAGTCGAGTAACATGGCCAAACACAGCCAGGAGTCGGGGGAGGGGGGAACCTGAACTCCTACCCAGGCCTCAGGACCACGAAGTCTTTGCTCTCCTTCTTTACCAGCGGTTCCCTCCAAGGTCCAGCAAGCTTAAGGCCTCTAAGGAGGCAGATGGAATTTGGGTCTTCCCTCTTGGGGATGAAGAGAAGATGCTGAATGAGGCTGGGGAGTGTGGTGAAAGCAGAGGCCTGTGGGCTCATGTGAGACTCAGGAAGCTCGGCTTCCGCTTCTGGCATGCTACGGGGAAGGGAAGGGAGCTCACCTGTGTGAACCGTGACCAGGGCCTCTGAAAATGAGGTGACAATTCTGAACAGACGCTGGGAGCCTTTGGACCAACTTCCTGGTTCGCGCTCCCATCTTTCCATGGAAGGGGAACAGACTGGGTCCTCACATCTGCTGACGGGCTGTTTAGAAAGAGTGACATTTAAATAAGTGAGCCCTGGTTCTGAAAGAGGCAGAAAACAAATGACCCAAAGAAAATCTTCATGTCCTTATTAACGCCCTTTTGGGGATTTATTTTAAGGAATGAATCCTTAAGAAGAAAAGAAGAACACTACGTGCAAAAAGATGTCTGCGGTGGAGGTGTGTGCCACCCCCTCTCTGGGCTCTGCTTTCTGGTCTATAACATGAAGGACGGGAGCCCGTGCAGCCACAGGCCCTCCTCGACGAAGTGACAGTGCCAGGCTAGCGCCCAGAGGCCCATCCTCCATCCACGTACTGCCCCAACCCTGTCCAGGAAGACGACCTCAGGCTTCTCAGACCTGGGGCCCCGCCTGCCTGAGTCACGCCGGGACACTGTGGTCACCTGCACGAGGCCCGCGGCCTCCCGCTCTGCCTGGTTTCCTGGGCCACAGCCTCAGGGGCAGCATTTGTGGACTTTAAGCGTGCCAGATACTTCCCTGCCTTGGGGCATTCCTCTCTACAGTCCCCTTGGCCGGGAACTTGGATGGCTCCTTCCAAAACACCACAGACTGGATGGCTTTGACAGCAGGAATGTATTTTCTCGAAGCTCTGGAAACCGAAAGTCTGAGCTCAATGGTTCTGCAGGGTTGGTTTCTCCTGAGGCGTCTCTCCTTGGCTTATAGACACCACCTTCTCCCCGTGTCCTCACGTGGTCTTTCCTCTGTGTGTGCACATCTCAGTGTGTCCAAATTTCCTCTTCTTAGAAGGAAAGCACTCAGATTGGCCCATCCAAGGCCTCAGTTTTACTTAATCACCTCTTTAAAGGCCCCATCTGCAAATGCAGACACACTCTGAGGTACTGGGGGTCAGAGATTCAACAGGAATTTGGGGGAAACACCATTCAGCCAATAACACCACCCCTCAAGCTTCTTCTCGAATGTCATTTTCCAGGAGTAGCTCCACATAGAGACGTGCAGGTGGCTCCCTGTTGGGGGAGGCTTGTCTCAGGGAGGCTGACACCAGCCCAGCTCTGCAGCCATGCTGTGTGCCTAGCACAGAGCTGTGTCTGTCTGGGACAGGAGAGCCTTTCCTTTGCCAAAGACACCACCTGCTTGTGAAGTCACACGCCGAGGGGCCGCGTCTGCCCAGATGGGAGACCTTTTTCTAATTCTTCTAAAAGACACCGCATAGGCAAGTGGGAACAGTGCTTGTCCCCTGATCCACCCTGCCGCCTGCATCCCCTCCGAATTCACACCCCAGTATTTTGCTTGTTTTCTTTAGTGCACGGATAACAACCTGTTCTGGTGGTTTCGTGTTTTGTTTTTCAGAAGGACCTTGGCTTAGTCAGTGTCACAGCCTGAGCCCCTCACGCTCAGCCCGGCATGGGAGTAAATATCCATCAGAGGAAGGAAAGTGCCGACCGACTCTTCCCACTGCCTCCTGGCAGATGCTGGCATGCTCTTTGCTTCCTTGTCTCCCAGGTCTGATGAGCTCATGCCTGAAGGCAAGGGCAGGGGGTAGGAGAGCCAGGAGGCTTTCCAAGGAATGGGAGACAGGTTCAGGGGGGCCAGGCGGCTGCTGGCTGGCCTGAACCCCAGCTGATGGAAATGCTGAGTGAGATGGAAAAACAGGAAAACTTCTCGAGCGGAGAGGAAGCAGCTGAGTGAGCCTTGGAGACACATAAGGTGCGCTTATGGGGGAGAGTGGAAGAAAGCACAGGAGCCCGTGAAAGAGCCCACAGTCTGCCTAAAGACGCCACGGAGGCCGAGCCAGCCCCAGATTGGTGGGAAGCGTGTAGGGCCCAGGCGGAAGAGCCGTGCGTCTGTGAGAGCAGCCCATAATACCTGCAAGGCCAGCGTGTAAATCACTCACACGGCTGGCAGGTTGCAGAAGACATTACCCTCTAAGGAAAATTGTTTCCTGACCCACTGGTTCATCTATTTCAGGGTGTTGTTCTTGGAATAATGGCAGGCATATAACTTGCAAAACACGATCTGAGTATTTTTCTTGAGGCCTGCTGAAAACCAGAGCCTCCGAATTCCCTTTTCCTGCTAAGGATTGCCCGGCCTGGTCACTAAAGCCTAGAGGAACATTGAGAATTCCTTTCCTTAGCTCAGTGGGCCATTGTAAATCCAGGGTGATAGCTTTCCTCGCAGGTGGACATATTCATTTTTTGGGTTGTCGTTAGGTCACCCGAAGTCCTGGGAAGTGGCCTATTGTTCAGAGTTGGAAGGCAAAGGCACAGAAGGAATGACATTCTTATTAGAGGTTTGATGAATGAAATGCAATAATGAAGTTTCTTTTGTTCTTGCCTCTGGGCCCACAATTGTTAATCTATAACTTGCTATATGGATTCAAACTTATTAATCATTTTAAAACAAAATTCTCTGTAATGACTGAGATGGAAAATGAGGCCTTGATGAAATAAAATGTCAGTCTGGCCCGATTTTCCTCCCCGGTGGAGGCAAAGTGGCAAATTCTAGAGTTCCGCTCACCCCCCGCCCCGCCCCCAGAGAGGGTTTGGGGGAAACAACACGGGCAAGACGGGAGAAGGCTGGGAGATTCACGGGTGAGGGTGTCATCCTTGCCCCATGTGCAGGTGTGAACAAGGCCTGTGGCTCCAGGTGAGACCTTTGGTTTCGCCATGTTGGTGTTGGCGGTTGCTTCCCGGGAAGGCAGGCCCTTGTCTGCTTCCCACCTGGTTTGCTGCCCAGACTAGAAGCTGGGCTGGAAAGGGTTCGGCCTTTCTGGCCAGAGCTCATCATGGGAATTCTAATTTCTTATACCTATACAGCACTTTAAGATTTGTAGACTGTTTTTATAACCATGGCCCCCTTTGACTTCATAGCATTCTTGGGAGGTGAGCAGGTCTGGGTTGATTATCCCCATTAGAGAGGTGAGCAAACTGAGGAAGAGAGAGGCAAAGTGACTTGGCCAGATCACCGAGCGAGGACTCCAGCCCAGGCAACCCTGTGCGTCCCACTGTGCGCCACGCTGGGCCCATCCAGGGGGGTCCAGGCCTCAGGGGAAAACATCCAGGGGTTCAGACCCTGGGAAAAGAAAATGAATCTGCTTCTCTTTCCAATAGGAGTGTGCAGTGAGAAAGTCCCAGCCCAGACGATTTGTGGAAGGGGTATGACTTTTTTGGTTTATTGTATGTTCCCCAGTAGAGTGTGAGGCCCATGAACTCAGGGAGATGGGTCTGTTCTGTTCACTCTTGTTTCCTTGGCACCTAAAAAGTGCTTAGCGCACAGTAGGTGCTCAATACGTATTTGATAAATGAATTCACGAATAGGAAATGAATGAAGCAATCTATCTCAGGACCCAAGGTCCCCTTCTCTGGGCACCACCTCGTATCCATCCTCTGGACCCGCAGATCCTTCCTGGCTCTTTCCTTTCTGAAAGCGTCTGTGTCCAAGGACCAAGGAGTCCTTTTTAGAGAGCAGATTCAGTATGTCTCAGCCACAGGCCATCCTGGAGAGAGAAGAGATGTCCCATGCCCTACTGTTCAGACAGTCTTGTCTCTAATTCTTCAAAAAAAAAAAAAAATCAGCAACATATTGGTTTGTCCTCTTTTGGAATAAAATAAATCAACGAATTCACAACTATTCTGAAAATCTGATTGGAGCAGTGCCTCTGTGCCGGGCCCTGGACTCGACTCTGCAGATGCCACAGCGAACACACGGGGCCACTCACTCACGTGTAGGACCTCTGAGGGCACAGGGGAGAGTGCCGGGGCCACCCGCCAGGCCAGCCCCGTCCCCAAAGTTCCAGTTGTTACTGCTGCATAGCTATCTTAAGTTTCGTGGGATAAACCAACAGCTGCCATTTATTATTATTATTGCCATTGTCATTATCATTATTATTGCAGGGCTCTGGCCTGCGGCCCCTCATGCAATGGCAGTCAGATGGTGGCTGCAGTCACCCTGAAGACCTCTCCTCTCTCATCTGATGGGTAAAGGGGGCTGTTGCGTGGAAACTGTGAGGGGTCTCCACGTGGCCTGGGCTTCCTCACAGCATGACGAACAGAATCAAAGAGGAAGTGTCCCAAGAGAGACCCAGGTGGAAGCACGGTCCCCTTCTGTGACCTAGGAAGTCACGTAGGGTTGCCGCCACCATACACTGGTTGACGTCATCACGAAGGTCCATTTGGGACAAAGGGAAAGGACAGAGGTTCCACCTGGGTGGGGGAATGGCAAGGCCTCACTGTAGCAAGAGTGTGTAGGATGGAAAAAATTTGTTGGGGTTGTTCTGGGCAGTGAAGCTTGCCAGCCTCACAGATCCTGGGGTGGAGGACGGACTGGGACCCTTTTCTTCCTTTTTCCTCCCTCTGTCCCTCCCTCTTGTCCGCCCTATTCTCTGAGACACGTTACAGCTGCCAGGTCAGCCCTGCAGCCACGAGGCATGGAGATCCCGGCTCCTCAGCTGTCAGGTCAGAAATAGGATAGGGTAGACCCTGCCTGCCTGAGGTGATTGCTGTGATGAGCAGGGGTTGGCAGAAAAGACAGAATATTCGGTCTGACAAGCTGGGAGTAAATCCAAGTTCCTCCTTCCTAGCTCTCTGTCCTCAGGACAACAACACTAATATTTAAATATTTTTTGTTACTGCTTTTTGAGTACTTTCCAGGATCAGGCCCTGACTAAAGCTTTTCATGTTTATTTTCCTACTTAAACCTCACAACAATCCAATACCCAATAGATGGGTATCAATATACCCTTTTTCGATTAAGAAACTGAGGCTCAGAGAGGTTAAGTCATTTGTCTAAGGTCACACAGGTAAGTGGAAGAGCTGAACCTAGAAACGAGCTCATCTGCCTCCTTGGAGTTTAAGCTGTTATTCCACCTCCCTGTTTACTTAAATCACAAAATGCCACAGTTCATCATCTAGGACAAATAAGACTTCTAACACCAACCATACAGGCTCGTTCTGAGAGCAGTCTTGGAGAGTGGCATCACAGTAGCTGTTGGTTGGGGCAGCCTGACTCTGTGTCGGATACGAAGGGGAGACCAATCTAGCAACGGCTTCAGATCCCTTATAACCAAGACTCCACAGCCTTCGGAACAAGCAATTTCCAGATGTTTCGCCAGCTCTCTGCTGCCTGCCCCCTACCCCCTCCCTCCCTCTCCTCCCGCAGCCTCTATCCCTCTGTCCTCTGGGTTTCCCAAACCTGCAGGGCTTGCAGCCTCCTCGCTGCTCCCACCAGCTGAAGAAACAGCCCGGGAAAGGCAACAGTTTTACAGGGGAAGTGCCGTGTTGAGAGAGCCGTATTTGGGAGGTCCCTGACGCCAAGTCAGAATAACAAGTCTGATGTTTCTTTTGGTTTTCCTGACTTTTCTTTCTTCTTTAGAGCTGATGAAATAAGAAAAAAAACACAAGCAGGAACGCTTATAGGTGTAAGTGTGTGTGTTGGCAAGGGGGCATCCTTTGCAACTGGGTGAGCCTGAGTTTTGCCTGAGTCCTTGAGAGGGGTGTGCTGGGAAATTTACAGTAACTGGTGGCTTCCGTGGCTCCAGCATTGCCCCCCTCACCCCCATCAAAATCCAAATCCTTGCTCAGAACCCTCCAATGCCTTCCCACCTCCACCATCGTAACACCTAAAGTCCTCACCCACCGTAGCTAGCTACTAGGTCAGGTTTCTCCATCCACCTCCCGGACCTGGTTAAGCCTCCTCCAGGCCACCCCAGACACAATGAACTTCCTCTTTGTCCATCTTCAAACCCTCCAAGCTCATTCCTTCCTCGGGGATTTTACACTAGAATTCCCTCTGCACCACCCCTCACCCACCCAAGCCATCTTTCATGTGACTCCCTCTGCTTTTCTGTCACCTCCTCCAAGCAGCCCTCCCTGACCACTCTGTCTAAAGTAGCCACGCCTACTCCACCCATTTCTATCCCCTTACCGTCTTTTCTTTTCCTTTATGGCTCTTATGTTTGTTACTACCTGAAATTATGCTACTATTAGTTATGTCTGTCTCCCCTCCAGCTAGAATTCTTGGGGCAGATACAGTGTCTGTCTTGTTCACTTTTGTATGTCCAGCATCAGGAACAGAGCTGGAACATGATAGGATCTCAATAAATATTTGGTGAACAAACGGATACATGAATGAATGAATGAAAAGTTCTTTCTGGAAACTGACTAAGGTTGTATAAAGGAATCAAGTCAATTCTCCCAGAAGAGGGGGCACCGCAGGAAGTCCCAGGGGAGGGTGGGGATAGGCAGGTAAGGCATAGAGAGCAGGGGCAGCTCTGCAGCCCCGCTGATGAGGACCTGCACTGAGCTGGGTGGCCACAGTGGGTTGGGGGGCGGGGTTCGGGGGCTCAACTATTTCTGATGCCACACCCAGTCTTCAGCTGCAGGAGAACTGCAGGCATTAGGGATTGAGAGTCAGACTCAAGTTTTGCATCCCAGCTCTGCAACTTCCTAGATTTGTGCCAGTAGAACAGTTAATTAACCACTCTGAGCCTCAGTTTCTCCTTCTGTAAAGTGGAGCTAGCAACAAGGTAGCTCTTGTGAAGATCAAAGAGCAGGTGCATGAAAACTCTTGCACTCAGCATTTTATCAGTTCATAGAGGTGACCGTTGTATGTGTGGCCTCGGTCCTCCGAGAAAGTCCCGTCCAACACCCAAGCTCCATCTCCACCTGAGAGTGCGGATTTGCTCATCAGAATATGTTTTACTTTCCTTTCATATTTTACAAGAGTTTGCTTGCTTTAAGGGAAAGGCACAGACCTGGCTTAGAACACCTAGGTAGGGTCCTGGCTCTGCTCTGTGGCCTTGGATCTATCACTTTGCCCATCTGACCGCCTTCCACGTCGGCACTGAGATTAGCAATGGTCTCTGATCCCTCCACCCACACACACTTACCAGGCTGCTCTAAGATATTTCGTCTTTCATGTCTAAAATTCTGTATCTTTCATTGGATCTTAATTGTAGGTTTACTTCCATGAACTATAAATTGCTGTATATATTTTTCCGTTAAGTAAGTGTATCTATTTATGGAATTCCATAGATTTATCTATAAGGAGACAATGATGATGAAGACTGTGTTTAGACAAGATAAATTCAAATCCTGGCTCTGCCATCTCCCAGGTGTGATCTTGGGCAGGTGGCCTTCTCGCCACCTCTGTTTCCATCATCTTAAAATGTGAAAGCAATAAGACCCATCTCGCAGATTTGAAGAGTGACAAAAAGCATATAAAGTTGTACACCAGCGTTCACAAAAGCATCATCCATAATAGCCAAAGGGTGGAAACAACCCAAAAGTCCATTGACGGATGAAGGGATAAACAAAAAATGTGGTCTATACATACAATGAAATATTATTCAGTCCTAAAAATGAGGGAAAATCTGACACATGCTACAACATGGAAGAGCCTTGAAAACATTTGCTAAGTGAACAAAGCCAGACTCCAAAGGACAAATACTGTATGATTCCACCTGTACGAGGTATTAGAGTAGACAAATTCATAGAGACAGAAAGTCGAATGGTGGTTTCCAGAGGCTGGAGAGGGGGAAATGGGAGTTATTGTTTAATGGGTACAGAGGTTCAGTTTTGAAAGTGAGAAAAGTTCCGGAGATGCAGGGGCGTGATGGTTGCACAAAAGCGTGACTGGACTTAATGCCACTGAATTGTACACTTGAAAATAGTCAAAATAGTACATTTTATGCTGTGTACAATTTACCACAATAAAAAATAAATTAAAAAAATATATACTTACCACAGTGCCTGGCATGATGAATGTTAGGTTTTTTTAAAAAAAAGAACCTAAAATAAGATGCACTTTTCAGGGACCGGTGATGTTAACATGCTTTATAACCGCAATGTGCCATCAAAATGTATGGCGTTCCCACCACACCGTACCTGCCAAGTGCGTTCCCCAGATTTTCTGCTGGAATGGACCCAATGTGACAGTCATTCCTAGAAATGTTTCCTTTCCCACCACCGCCCCGCACATCAGCCTCTCGACTTTTCTGCTGAAGGGCCGTGGATGCCTCTGTAAACTCATGCAGATGGGCATTTCGGCAACTCACTATTTACAGAAAACCAGGAACGACTCACACTCTAATTTGCTGGTCTGGGGAGTCCGGATTTTCATGACTTGTTGGATGTTGTGTTGCAAAGCAAGCTTCAGCGGCGTTAAGTTTTGGTGGGGCAGGAGAAAGGGTTTTGATCTGGGGCCCACATCCCACAGGCTCCATCCTCGGCAGCTTCTCCAGTGTTATTGTACATCCCCAATCTCAAGTTGTGATCCCAAGACCCATGTCCATCCAGGAGGAAAAGAGGTCTGGGCTCTTGAGCCAGCTTGGAGGAGACCAGAAGTTCTCTTAGTCTTAAATGATTTCATCCTCGTGCGCCTTGGAGGGATGCTGTCACATCCACACTGACACGGGGTACTCAGGCTCCTAGAGTGTCACCAGGGTTTAAGACTTCCTTCTTTCCTTCTCAGGCAAAGCCCAGGGCTGGTGCGGGGGCGGGGAGGGGGGGGCGCGGGGGCGGTGCGGGGAGAGCAGGAGACCTGAGTCCTAACTCTGCCCCCAATGTTCCAGGAGACCAGTAGAGACTCGTTGAACTGTCCCGCACCTCAGTCTCTCTCGCTTTAAAAGCAGGACTCATGGCTCAGGGCCTCCTCCAGGTGAGAAGGACCGGGAGGCTGATCTGGGAGATGAGAAGGTGCTGGTCATGATGCTGGCTTTGGAATGAGAGCCGGGGTGATCCTGGAGGTAGACGGTCTGAGTTTGAGATCCCAGCTCTGCCACGTGCTGACCTGCCTCAGTTTCTCCATCGGTAAGACAGCGATAAAAACTCCTGCCTACTTCATGGTGTTACTGTGAGAGTTGGCGAAGTTGATTTTAGCCAAGTCACCAGCACGACGGAGGTACATCATCGGCAAACAGGCAAGAGCACCGTGTCCACGCTCCCCATCGCAACAAGCAGGGTCGCTGTTGCATTTGGCAGAGGCCTTGCCTGATCAGAGCCTGAAAATGTATGGCTCTGGGATGTGGCCTAGTGGGGGCTCAGATGCAATGGGTCAGTGAGGATCTGCAGAGAAATGGATTGTGAAATAATGATCAACACAGAAGCTGCCTGGGGATATTCGAAAATATTCTCATTCCTTTCATTAACTCCCATGACGGGAGTACAGAAATCAAGTTAGGTAAGTTAGGATGGAATGTGGCAGCGTGGAGGAAGAAAATGGATTTCTTTTTTTTTTTTTTGCGGTACGCGGACCTCTCACTGCTGTGGCCTCTCCCGTTGGGGAGCACAGACTCCGGACGCGCAGGCTCAGCGGCCATGGCTCACGGGCCCAGCCGCTCCGCGGCATGTGGGATCTTCCCAGACCGGGGCACGAACCCGCGTCCCCTGCATTGGCAGGCGGACTCTCAACCACTGCGGCACCAGGGAAGCCCAGAAAATGGATTTTGATGTCACACAATCTTGAGTTCAGATCGATTCTCTAGCTGTGTGGCTTTGGGGAATTTGTTTAACTTTTCTGAGTCTCAGTTTCTGTGTCTATAAAGTGTGGGTGGCAATCCTTTCCCTTTCGAGGTTCCTGTGAGAACTAAATGAGATGACGTAAGTAAATTACACGGCCCCTTTGTCTTAAATTAAATATGGTCATAACGTTTTGCTGCTCCTTTTACAGAGAGGCACAATCTATTTCTCCACTTCTGAACACGGGCTGGCCTTGTGACTGGTTTAGACCAATAAAACATGGCAAAAGTGACATCATGCAACTTTGGAAGAGAGGCCTTAAGAGGCCATGTGGCTTCTGCCGGGTTCCTCTTGGAACGCTGCCCTGAGATCGCCAGGTGAGGAAGCTTCTCTAGCCTCCTGGAGGATAAGAAACTGCACGGAGGGGCTCCAGGGGGCCCAGCACAGATGCTAGACATGAGTGAGGCCATCTCTGAATCATCCAGCTTAGGGGACCTTCCAACTGAAACAAGTATGCTGCCCAGCCCACTTACAGAGTCGTGAGAAATAATGTCATTGTGACTTTCAGTCGTCAAGTTTCGGGGTGGTTTGTTCCATAGCAAAGGCTGCCTTGAAGCAGTCCTCCATATAGACTGGCTGAATTGAATAAAGATGAAAGTTTTTCGGGAAATACGGTATGCGCTTCTAAGCGCAAGCTCTTGGTATTATTATTGTTGTTTTCATTGTTATTCATACTGATTAGCTATAATAATAATGTAATCTAAGGTAACACAATATAATCATCATTGTTGGTTGATGACGTCTCACTTCCTGTCCCCTGGGAGAAGACCACAGTCCGGAACGGGCTTTGACAGGCTCAGACAAGCAGCAACCTTCTCTGCAGGCGAACGTTTTAAATCTCTATGTCTTTTCACATCTGTAATAGCTCCACATCCCCTTGTTTGGCCACCTGGGATGGTGCCACAGCTCCTATTAATCTCGCCATACATGGCAGCATTGCACTCAAGTGCCACGCTCCCGACGGCCTGCGTGGGGCACGGAACCTATTTTTAGTGTTTTACATCTATAATTATGTATGTTTCACTGCCTCTCAAATGCATATTTGCTCTGGGGAGAGGTTATGGTTATATAATCTCAGTTATTTTTGATAGGGCCAAATGTGTTATACCAACCTGCTAAGTCTCATTCAGCCAGAGAAAACTGTCCAACTGTTCCTTCCTCACTCAGACTCCCATGGAAGCAGGGGTGAAATTAAAAATATTTAAGTACTGGTAAAGCATGGGCATTGACAGATCAGAATGGAACCAGCCATTACTTCACTTGGTGTTTACGGGGTATATTAGTTCTGCTCTTGAGGGCCAATTTAGCCTAAGAATCAATTTGTGATTTTTCAGAAGTTAGAAATCCCCTTCACAGAAACTAATCAACTGGGAACTGGGGCTTGGAATAATGCTAGTCGTAATAGGATGGTATCAATCTTGCTGATGTCCTGGATCAGTGTCCCAAGGTGTCATGCCCTTTGGCCAAGAAGTTTCTCCAGTGGTAGTTTCTACTGCAGAAAGAAGAAGAGCTGGAAAAGTCAAGGCTGAGGTTGGGCCCCAGAGAGGGAGATGTAGGACCCGGGACTAGCAGATGGAGCGGGTGACCTGGGGAGGCTGCAGCCATGGCCACTGAAGGAGGTCTGGGAGGCGTCCACTGGGCTTGGAGCTGCAAAGATCCAGGTAGGGAGATATGAGTGTGGGGGGCCAAAGCAACTGAGCATCTTGCAGCAGGAAGCAAGCAGATATGGGCCAGGAAGAAAGCAGACAATCCAAAGATGCTCAAGAAAAGGTATTCTGCCTGGGAAAAACATACCATCTTTTATTCATTCACTCACTCACTTATTCACTCAACAAACATTGGCAAAGTACCCACTGGGAACCAGATACTGTCCTAGTTGCTGGGGAAGCTTAAAAATTGTGTTTCCCTATGCATCCAGCTTACTTACAAGGTATCTTTTTACCCTATGTATTAAAATATTGAAGTAGAAAACTTAGCAAATAGAGAAAAGCATACAGAAAAATATCTGTATTGGGCTTCCCTGGTGGCGCAGTGGTTGAGAGTCCGCCTGCCGATGCAGGGGACACGGGTTCGTGCCCCGGTCCGGGAAGATCCCACATGACGTGGAGCGGCTGGGCCCGTGAGCCATGGCCGCTGAGCCTGCGCGTCCGGAGCCTGTGCTCTGCAACGGGAGAGGCCAAAACAGTGAGAGGCCCGCGTACCGCAAAAAAAAAAAAAAATCTGTATTCTCAACTCTTAATTCCTGTTAATATCTCATACACATCCTTCTTATTATTTGTACATAATATGTATTTTTTAACTTCAAAACTGGGGTCGTATCATATAAAATATTTTTTCACTTGTTACTATGTTGTGAAAAGTTTCTTATACTTCTGATATCCTTTATGGATATGACTTTTATTGGATGTAGGGGAATTCCATCTTAGGAAGAGGCAGTGGATTATTTAACCAACCCCCAATTGTTGGTCATAAATGTTGTCTCCAAATAAAGAATGTAACAACCCGTCAAAATTGTCATTTATATGCCATGCAAACATGCCACCTAATACCTTCATGAAAAATGAAAAGAATCTAAACAAAGAGTGTGAGGGTGGGTCTCTCCTGTTTAAGTGCATCAGTGAAAGTTATAGAATTATAGCAAATAGCCTTCAATTTGCTGTAATTTGTACAAAATTTTTCAAATTCTGTACATCTAATACACTATATTAACTATTGTTAATTGCAGAACGATAATAACTATGTTGGCATGGGTGCAGAGAGATGAAAGCTTACATATTTCTGGTAAGAGTTCAAACTCCCTTTGTATTGAAAGATTTTTTTAAATATTCAGACTCAGCATTTCACCTTCTAAGAACTGATGTTAAAGAATTAGTATTAGAGATGTGTACAAAGATTTATGGAAAAACAATATTTATATCAGCATTATTTTTGCGCTTAATACACAGTAACTTCTAAAAATGGAAGCTATAATTACCAGTATTATCATCATCAATTCTTTTTCCAGCCCCATCTGGCTTTGAGAATAAGAATATTATAATTAATATATTTTTACATTGGATGTCATCTCTTTCCAGAATTATTTTTTGACACTTACATTGTTTTATAATCATGTTAAGTGCAATTACTGAGAAATAAACTTTAAGTTTTGGGTTCTCTCCTCAGCAGTCTTTCTTTTATACTGCTCTTCCTTGTATCTGAATTATTTATTTTGCTTCCTTTTTCAGCCACCTGGAGCAATTCTTTGATCATTTTCTTTCTTTTCAAGATAGTAATAGCCACAGCATAAGTTCTGAGTCCTTCCATAAATAATTACCCACCTTCAAGAATGGCAGCTTGGCTGCATGTACAATTCTTTGTCCCTAAGTCTCATTCCTTCAGAAGTCTTCAGATTTTGAAATATTCTACCCTAGAATTTGCTAAAAAGTGTGGCCTAATGGAATTTCTTCCTTTCTTTTCTTGAGGGAATTTGGAGTTTTTTTCCCCCCCAGAGGACTGAATGTTTATAGGATTTTTAATACGTGTTCTTGAAATTCAAACTTTTACCCATGGATGTCTCAAAGAACTCTTATAAAGTCGCAAAACTTTTCTTACCCATCCATGTGGCTTTTGGGGGTCACATGGTTTCTGTCACAACTATGCAGTTCTGCTGTTGTAACCTGAAAGCAGCCACAGAGAAGGTATAAACGAACAGATGTGGCTTGTTCATATAAAACTTTATTTTCAAAAACAGGTGAACAACTCATCGGATGTAGTTTGCCTTTAGATTCTAAAGGCACAAGTCTTTCTTCAGTTGAGAGGAATTTTCCAACAGGTCTTTTTTTTTCTCCTTCATTTGTTCTGTTGTCACCATTTCAAATCTCTCCTACATATATATTTGATTCCTAGCATCTAGCTTCCTTTCTCTCTCTGTCTCTCTGTTTCTCTCTCTCTCTCCCCCTTTCTCTTTCCCTCTCTCTCTCTCTCTTTTTTCACTATCTCCGTATATTTTCTCCTTCTCATTGATTTCTGGCAGTGTTCCTTGAACTCACTTCTGAATTCACAGATTCTGCTTTCTGCTCTTCTAAATCTGTTCTTTACTGCCTTAATGGCATTAGCAAATTTCCATGATTATGTTTTTCACTGGGGAACAATCTTTCTGAATTTAAAAATTTTCCATTAAGAGAGGCAAAATCTAATCTTCTAAGAAATACTCAAATTAGAGATTTTTTTTTTCCTGGTAGTTTTGTATCATGGGAAAATGTTTGCTTTGATTTCTCAGAATAAGCTCCATTTTTTAAATCACAGAAACTTCTCATATGCCTGTTAAATTTTTTTTTCATTATATACACCTGCAGAGGGAGATTGCTTACCCACTTTTAGAAATTGAGAACGATTCCCTGAGAATCCTTATTTAGATCTTTTACTCACGGAGGGAAAAAGAACTTCCTTGTCTATTCTGCCGTTCTCATTTTTAGTCTGGGAGTTCAGTTGACCCTGACGAGCAGTAAGTGAGCTACTTGAGAAGGTAAGTGTGCAGCACGGAATTCACTCTTTGACCAGCATTTCTTTTCGCCCTGTGCAGGCACCAAGGGCTGGGGAGGTGAAGTCGTCTGCAGGGCTAAGATTAGCTCACTGCATTGTGTTGTTTTACTCTCTCCCGGTCACACTCACCTCTCAGCAGGGAAGTTCACTGCTATCCCAGTGTTAATTTTTCTGCTGTGACTGTATTAACAGCCCCAAATCCGGGCACCAAATCCCTTCTCTCTCTGGCACAACTACGACCCTTAGCAGTACTCTTCTTTGCTTCACACACCGTTCCTACCATGTGAAGGTGCGGTTGGCTATTTCCTAGGAACGGCAGTGAGGCAATTCCCAAAGTCCTTGAATTTCCCACATTCCCACTGTTCTGTGGTCTCCCTTAGTAGATAACATGACTCCAAGTCTGAGGGGTCTTTGAGACTCTTGGGGCAGCCCTTCCACTTCTGACTGGGCCCTTCCCGTACTGCATTCACTGCAGGCCTCCTGTTTCTTTACTTCCAACACCTTCCTTCTCCATCATCTCTTTTTCAAAAAAACCTTTCAAGTTTCTAGTTCAATCACAGCCTATTTTCTTACACTGATAAAGGATCTTCCTTCCTTCCTTTCTTTCTTTTTCAAATTTGGTCATAATGAGGTTTTGAGAGGAAGAGGAATTAAACAGATAAACTCATATTGCTCTCTGGAAATGGAAGTCACAGTTTGTTCTTGATTCTTTCTGACAACTTGAATGAACAATCTCGGGAGATCTTCTCTTGCTTCTTGCAGTAACTCCATTTTCTTGGAAGGCACCTGTGGTCCCCCCTTTTTTGAACAGTTCTGTCTTCTTACATGTCCTGTGATTTTTCTTGGTTTTCTTCTCCACGTTTATCCATCACTAGGAGTTCTGCTGGAGATGGTGTGGGATCCTATCTGAATCATGCAGGCCAGGATGGGAGGAGAAAGGAGTGGATTAAACATAATAGAGTTTGTCTGCTGATTCAAAGATCCAGACGCTGAAGGCAAAGGGAGCTAGAAAAGGATAGGGTAAGGGACTCAGACCTGGAGGTGGTTGTAGCTGGGGAGGTCTCCATGCTTTGCTCAACCTTCCTTTCTCCTGTTTGCTATTTGCATCAGGGGTCTTTCTGTTGCAAGTGATACAAAATCCAACTCAGGCCAGGTTAATCGAGGAAGGGAAATTAGGGGTTGTTCTGGTTTCAAGTAAAGCTGAATGCAGAGTACAACGTCCTTGAGAATCCAGTTTCTTTGCATCGATTGGTTCTGTCTTCTGCTAAGTTACCTTCATTCTCGAGTTCCCATGGTAGCCCCTGGAACTTCTGGGTGGTAGAGTGTCTACAACAGCTCTGGCCTCACGTCCCTGCAGTTCAACTCCAGCAGGCCTAGAGCTTGGGTCTTCCCCTTGGCTCCCACTAAACTTTTTTTTTAATAACAGCTTTATTGAGATGTCATTCACGTACCATACAATTCATGCATGTAAAATGTAAACGTCAATGATTTTAGTATATTCATAGAGCAGCCATCAGTACGATCAATTTTTAGAACATTTTCATTATCTCAAGAAGAAACCTTGCACCCATTCACAGTCACCCTCCAGCCCCCAGACCTAAGCAACTACTGACCTACTCTCTGTCTCTATAAACACCCCGTTTCTGGACATTTCATATAGATGGAATCATATAGTATGCGGTCCTTTCTAACCAGCTTCTTTCATCTAGCATAATGTTTTCAAGGTTTGGCCAGGTTGTAGCATATATCAAAGCATCATTCATTTTTTATGGCTGAATAACTCCATTGCATGGATGTACCATATTTTGTTTATCCATTCTTCAGTTGACGGACATTTGGGTTGTTTCCGCCTTTTGACTATTATAATGCTACTGTGAACATCTGTGTACAGTGTGGACATTTGGTTTCATTTCTCTTAGGTATATACTTTGGAGTCGAATTGCTAGGTTATATAGTAACCCTATATTTAACCTTCTCAGGACCTGTTAGACTGTTTTCCAAAGCAGCAGCATCATTTATTTATTTACAATCCCATCCACAACGTAGGAGGGTTCCAGTTTTCCCACATCTTTCCTAACCTTTGCTTTTATCTATCTTTTTGGTTATAGCTCTCTTAATGGTGTGAAGTGGTATCTCACTGTGGGCTCCCACGGAACTTTTGAGAAATCATTCTGATTGGACCACCCCGGGTGATGTGACCATTCCTGAATGAATCACTGGCCAGGTCTCCTTGGTGCTGGATTGACCAGACCTAGGTCATGAACTCCACCCTGGAAATCCACTCTGAACATGTGAACTCAGAAAGAAGGAAGGATTGATACCAAGTCTAAAATCAGAGCCATTACTAGGATAAGAGGAACTAGGTGCTGGGAAGATGGAGAATTAATACTTACTAAAGCTCGGCAGCCAGTAGTTTGTTGGGGCAATGCCCTGACCCAGGTCTGGCATGGCAGTCTGTTTCAGGGTTAAATCCCAAGGACCCCTGCTGTGGACATCCATCTCACCATGCCCTTGGCACTGTGGGCACTTCCTCACAGCACTGACCAGGTCCAGATGTTCTAGCCCACTCCCATCTCTAGTTCTTACCCCAGTAGGGCTATTGGTGAGGTTCTGCAAAGATCTTTCTGAGATTCTTATCAAGCAGATTGCTTATTCGAGACATCCTGACTCTGATTGGTCCATCCTTCAATCTGCTCCCCTGCTCTGTTCGTAACAGACATTCTTTAGATTTTCTAGCCTATAACTCACACCCTCCTCTAATACCCAGGGCTGATATAAGTATTTTCCTATTTTTACATACAGGTGGTCATTTTCTTGGGAACCTGGGAAATAGAAGACAGTTAGACACTTAAGTTGTTGTCTTCCTGCACTAGAGAAGTAACTTATGCCCCAAATCATCTACTTCAAGACTGTGTTAGAAATGACACTACTTCAGAACACAGTGTGTCTCATTGGACGTCCCCCACAAGGCCAATAATATAATAGAATTTAACTACCATTTATTGAAGGTTTACTGTATGGTGGGCACTGAGCAACACACTTTTCACACATTACTTCATTTCATTGCCATGAAAGCTCTATGGGGTAGATGATATTATCTTCATATTATAGGTGAGGGAACTGAGGCTCAGAGAGGTTAAGGGACTTGCCAAAAGTCACACAGTAAGTCACTATAAATCACAGGTAGTGCCAGGATTAAGGGTCATTCCCTCCCATCACTTTACTCACCCCCAGTCTCTCACCAAACCCTGCAGAGCCTCCCTCACAAATATCTGAAACCCAGCCTCTCCTCTGCCACTTCCTTGTCCGGCCATATCATCATTGCTGGCCTTGCCTGCAGGCATAACCTACTCTCTGGCTCCCTGACCCTGGTCTTGCCCCCTCCAATCCACCTTCTGCCCTCTAGCCAGCATGAACTTGTCACAGTGCGACACTGATCGTGTTACTCTCCTGATTCAAAATCCTTCAAAGCAGATAGTTCATAACTCCTATTACAGGACACCCACTGGCCGCCTGGTTGCTGTGTTTCTTGCCACCCCTTCATGCACCCACCCTGTTGTTAATGGGAACCGTCTGTGATCCTCTCAGTTGCCATGCTTCTTCTTGCCGCTGTGCCTTAACGTGAGTTATCTCTTTGTCCTCTTTCCTCTGCCTCCAACTCCTCATCCTTCACCAGCTTCCCTTCTCCACTCTCCTCGTCCTTCAAGGCCAAATCTAAACAGCAGCCTGTAGAGGAAGCCACTCTTGCATCCCACGACAGCCCGTGGGCCTTTAGTCAGGGTGCACGGTCTGGTGGCCCCTGAGGGACATGACCCACCTGGTTGACCTACTTACCAGATATCCTCAAGGTCATTGTTGCAAGACACAATGGTCGTCTGGTCGACCTTCAACCCTTTCGTTAACAGAGACCAAGGCTTAACCCATTTTCTATACGAGCTGGCTCATTTTCCCCAGGCAGCTTCAGCAACCCAGTACATATGGAACTTTGGGCCAACTACCAGTTTTTCCACCTGCAAATTGGAAGAGAACAATTTTCCAGACAATCTCCAAGCCCGTTTTCCACTCTAAATTTCAGGATTTCACATATTATCTTATCTTAGGGTCTACACCAAGCTAAGCACGACCTCCTATTTTCCCATCTCCATTTCTCTGTCTCTGTCTCTCTGTCCCTATCTCACTCTCCACACCACCCTCCTCCTCCATGTCCTTTGGCTGCCTCTAAAGTGGGACCTGCTCCTGGAAAGCCATCTGGGCTGTACTATTTCTATGATAGATGAGTCTCAGGGGCTGCAATCTTGCAGGTGGAGGTTCTTAGCAGTGGGTCCCCAGCATGCTGTGTGTCCTACTTGAGGAGGAATAAAAGGCCAGGCTGGACGCCTGGAGGATGGATAAACAAACCCATACATTTGCTACCAAAAAAAAAAAAAGGAAAGAAAGAACGAAAAGATATTGATTATGTGGCATTGAAGTGCCTGGGGCTTTAACAGACATTCAAAATTGGATGCATTGCTAAAGATCAATAGTAGGTTTTATGTCTCTGACCTAAAAAGTACCAGCGCCATGTAATTTAAACACAGACAGCTATGAGTATATCTCCTAACACCTGGCACACTTTCCTCAGCTACCTCTGACACTCGTGCTCACTTCTCTGCAGCCATTTTCCTTTTTTTAGCCAGAAGATGACATGGATAAATACAAGGATATTTAGGAAGGTAGAGTCAAGTCTTTCTGATATCATTACCTTAAATGATAACCTCACAGAGCTGGGAATGGCTGGGAACGAACCCTTGGGGGGAAGGCAGCTGATAAGGGGGTACAGATAGGGTGGGGTTCTGAGCTTGGAAATGAAGGAGAGAAGGGTTGGTGCACATGGGGTCTTCCAGGACTTTGTAACAGCCCTGTGGGATGGGAAGTGCCCAGTTTACAGAGGAAGAAACACAGTCCATTACTTCCTTGATTGAATGTCAGTTCGGCTGCAGCCAGGGGAAGGGCCAGGTGATATCTAGGGGATTTCTTGCACCCAAGAATCCATACACGCGTGTATCCATGTGCGCACACACACACACTTCTCACCGCGGGCAAGCAAACAGAAGCAGAAGCAGAAAAGTGTCACTGTTATGGCTATGGGTTCTGACTTAACTGAAGTTCAATCTTCGCTCCACTAATTATGAGCTGTGACTTTGGACCAGTTACCTAGCTTGCTTGGGCCTCAGTTCCTGCATATGTAAAATGGGGATAATAATAATAATTCATAATAATAATGATATTATTATTGTTTGGGGGGGATTAAAAGGCTTAACACAGGTAAAGTTTAGCACATGGCAAGCATTCTATAAATGTTAGCTAACTTCCACAACCAGCAGACAAGCCCGCCTAGTGAAAATCATGGCTGAATCAGGTTGCCAGGTTGTAGCTTTATATGCTATTTCAACAGAAGTTCTAGTTCACTGTGGCTGGCGTGGGTCAAAACCCACCCTCACATCCCAGGCCTATGTGTATGAGGTGAAGCTTTTTGCCAGCCTCCCAAGCAGTGGATTCCCACCTGTCGCTCCTGCCTCCCCCCGCCCCGACCCAGCTCCATCTCTGGCAGCGCTCTCAGGGGCCCAAGCAGAAAGAGTGCGCCTAACTGGATGAACCTGCAGCTTTTCTCAGTGCCCTGGCTCCCGTAACCCAGACAGGGACCATCCTTGCCCCTCTATACCGTCTTTGTTTACGGGCACATGTGCATTTGTTGAGGAGAGTTGTACAAAATTCTCTCCCTTAATTTTGTGGCAGGATAAGATGGCTAATCTGTTTTGACATGCTATCTAAACGGCCCTCAGATCAGTATACGGAAGAAGTCATCCATAAGTCATGTCTTTTGTACACATGTACTGGTGTGTTCCAGAGAAAGAGTTATATTGGCTGCAAGAGGCTGAATAATAATGGCCGTTATTATGGCGAATTCAGGGTCTCCACATTCACTCCACATATCAAATCCTCTTTCAATGGGGCCAGTTCCATCAGCTGTCAGATTCTATTAAATATATCCCTCAGACCTACTGACCAGCTGACAGGAGAGAAACTCCAAACCGTACAGCCACCATTAGCATCATAAAATGTGAAATCAGCTGGAAGGAATGATAACAGAACTAAAAACAGAAGAGATGAAAATCTGTAATGCCCTTGTGTGCTCCTAAATAGAAACCCTGAGAGTTACAAACACACCCATAAAATACCGAGGTTAAAACAAAACAAAACAAAACAAAAAAACGAAGGTCGTCCTCTTGTATGCTTCATAACATAGAATGGTTCTTTGACCTTTTGTTAATGCGAGATTTGCATAAATGTTTCATGAGGTTAATACAATGCATAAAACAAACGTTTATTAGGCAACATCTGTGCTGTTTTTCCAGATAATGCTGTGTTTCTTCCAAGTCAATGAAATATAACCTCTCAGAAGCTTGGGGTTGTGAAAATACTTGTGCAAAGGCTATTGATCATATTTTGCACTTTTGCAAATGCTTGGATCCTGCCAGAGAATTCTTTAATCAGGGAAAAGCAGGGGCTGGCTGGTGCCCTAGAAGAAGATGCAGAGATTCCCTTGGAGACATAGCACTGGGTCTATCGAGGAATCAAGGCCTGCAAGGAGAAGAAAGATTTCTGCATGTGGACTAGATCTGCTTCATCATTTCTTTAGTCTAACTTTCTGAGTTTGGAGTTGTTTGCTGAGATAGTCACTTAATACTCGAAGGAAATAAAAAGAGTTGCACTTAAAATCTCTTAAGAAGCAGAGAGTGGGTCAAAATGCCCAGTGGTTTTATGCAGCTACAATTCCATCATGATATTGGTTCCATATGGGTCCCTTTAAAGCAAAAAACAAAAAAAAAATGTTATGAGACCAATAATTTTTAATGAAACTTGGTTTAGCTTACAAGCAGGTCTAACAGATGAAACAGCAGCCCAAGCTGGAAACATGACTTTTCTTCTTCCTGGCAGGGATGAAAGAAAGCATCTCTTCAATTAAAGAAGACCCTAATGGAGATATGTTTTATATTATCAATTTTACGCAAGTAGGGGTTTAGGCATTGTCTCTTTTCCCACACATGTCTAAGCAAGTCCTCTCTTTCTCTAATGGGTGTGTTAGGCCATTTTGAAAGTGGGAAACGTCCTGATCCTGCCTTCTGAGCTGAATTTTGGGTGGAAATTTTTAGTAGAATATTTGTATTAGCCAGCTTGGGCTGCCATCAACAAGCTGTCATAGACTTGGTGGCTTAAACAGTAGGAATTTATTTCTCATGGTTCTGGAGGCTGGGAAGTCCAAGATCAAGGTGCCAGCTAATTCAATCCCCAATGGTGATTTCTGCCTTGCATTCAGCTGCCTTCTCACTGGGTCCTTACATGGCAGAGAGAGAGAGAAGGGGAGAGAGAGAGAGAGAGAGAGGAGAGAGAGAGAGCGAGCTCTGGTGTCTAATCTTATAAGGGCACTAATCCCATCGTGAGGGCCCCACCATCACGACCTCATCTAAGCCTAATTACTTCCCAAAGGCCCCATCTCCAAATACCATCACATTAAGAATTAAGCTTTCAACATGTGGATTTGAAGAGGTGAGGGAAGACGCAATTCAGGACACAGCAATGATGTTGCAAGCTGTTGTCTTCCTAAAACTTTGGAAGGATTTTGGGTGCAGAGATTCTTCAGAAAATGAGGGTGGTGCTCTCTCTCTCTTTACACATATATATCACTTCAGTGTGAGGCTTCTGAACCTCAGCACTGCTGACATTTGGATTGGATCATCTTTGTTATAGGGAGCTGTCCTACGCATCCTAGGATGTTTAGCAGCGTCCCTGGCCTCTGCCCACTAGATGCTATTAGCAACCCTCTCCCAGTTGTGACAACCAAGACTGTCTCTAGATATTGCCAAATGTCCCTTGGGGACAAAACTTGTGCCCTGTTGAGAGTCACTGATTTTAGTGTTTCCCAATCTTTGGACACCTGCTTAGTACCATATCTGGTATCCTCTGTAGGACTATTTGCTTAAGGACAAAGGTGACTTTTTACTTAGGTATCATCTAACTCAGCTCACCTCTAACCATCTAGCTCTCTCCGTGCTGGGAAATCCCATGTGTCAGAACATGTGGGAAGAACGCTGGTTGTAAGCAGTGACAAGTGCTACCCGTACATCCATAGAATGAAAGGAGCCACAGAAGGATCCTTCATCCAGCCTCCTGCCTACAGGTGGAACAATTAGGCCCAAGGAGAACGAGTCCTGCTGTCATAAGTGCCAAGGTGGGGAAGGAGGGTCTTCCGAGTACCTTTCCCTTGTCACTGCCTCTCACATCACTCTGCTCTATATTCACCCGTGCCCTTACTGCTATTGAAATGATCTTGCTTGTTTATACACTTACATTTGTCTTTCTTTACAATTGACTGTCTCTCCGTTAGAATGCAAGCTCCATGGAGCAAAGACTGCTTGCCTTAAGTGGCAGTGGAGTGTTTTAGCCAAACTTGAGGATCTTGGTATCACATTGTGGGGTTGAAATCCAAGGTCTGCTGCTCAATAGCTTTGTTGACCTTGGGTAGTCATTTAGTTTCTCTAAGCCTCAGTTTTCTTCTCTGTATTATTTATAAATAATTAAAATAAATAAGACCAGCTCCTGCATGATGGGACAGACTAATGAAATACTCCCATGACTATTGATGGGAATGACTAATGAAATAATGTTTCTATGTGCACAAAGAATGTAAGGGATTGCTGTTCACCGCTGTAAGGACAGCCCCCAGAGTAGTCCCTGGCACAGGAAGAAGCACAAGAAATATCAGTAAAATGAATGAATGAATGAATGAATGAATGTATTCTCTTGCGTCTCTGATTTTTCAATTCTTCCTGTTGCAGTCGATAATTTGCTATCTATCCAATCCTCTTTTTTATTTTCACTACAGGTGGGAAGCAGAGGTGTAATCAAATGTTTGTTTCTAAGCAAGGAATTATAGCAATCATATATAGATAAACGGTCTAGACTTGGGAACAAAATTAACAATACCATTAATTTTTCACGGTAACATCCCAAATTCTCTACAAGGACTCCATCATCCTCTGAAACTCAACTTTGGACTGACCCAGAAACTCTTTCCTTCCTTGTGGATTTGTGGGGATCTGTCAATGTCCCAAATCAGGCACACGTTGGAGAGGGACAGTAGTAAGCCGAGGGCCTGGCATGGGAGGCGATACAGTTCAGGACTGGAGAGGCAAGGCTGCTGGGGCACACGGCATCCATTCAGCCTCCTCCTGCATCCAAGTGGTAAATCACCATTTGTAAGAAATGTGCTCGGTCAGAGAAGAAAAAGAGATGTAATTATGTCACTTATAATGAATTCTGAAGGAAACAAAGAATTTAAGGAGAAAAGCTCTGGAGACGACCAGAGAGCCGAAGCCTTTCAGATCGTCTGAGCTGCCCTGGAGAAGATGCATAGCTGATCAAACATTCCTGTTGATCACAGGGGGCCCTTCCAGCCTCTGAGAATGCTCTTAAGGAAGCAGGAAAACTCAGGAGCCCCAGCAAATGCAGTCCGACTTTTATTAAATAAATTACACGCTCCTCTCAGCTTCCCCCAGCATCAATAATATCAACTTTTGGACAAACGGTTCTCTCTGGGGAACGGGTTCTAAGACTCACTCCTAATCTTCTTGCTTTGAAGCATCCAAGGGCTTAAAGGCATGTGTCAATATCTCGGGCCTCTGGCCTTTGTGGGAGGGGGTGTGAAAGGGTCCTGTTGTGGAGCGAAGTGAGACCACCAGCATCTGCATCCTTCCTCTCGGGCTGGCAGTGTTCCTGCAGCTAGTTTCCAGGGCGCTCCAGATCACCATCTACCCATTCCGGGGTGAGCATTCCAGGAGGAGCCTGATGTCTCATAAGGAAACGCTCCCCGCGCTCCTCCAGTTCCAACTCAGGCCACTCTCATGGATCTTTCTTTGTTTTTCCAAGAATGAAAAAAGCGGGAGGCCTGATTGGAGGGTGGGGAGGGTTAAATTAAGAGCTTGGGATTAACAGATACACACTACTATATATAAAATAGATAAATACCAAGGACTTATGGTATAACACAGGGAACTATATTCAGTATCTCCTAATAACCTATAATGGACAAGAATCTGAAAAAGAATATATATATAGAACATATATGTATGTGTGTGTATATATATATATATATATATATATATATACACTCTTTGTTATATACCTGAAACTAACACAACATTGTAAATTGACTATATTTCAATTAAAAAAAAAAAAAGCAGGACGTCTGGGATAGTGAGTGTCTGCCTTGGACTGAAATTTCTAAAAATTCCCAAAAGATCAGTTATGGCATTTGTTATACCATAAGGTATGAAATACCATGAACTAACTCCTTGAAAAATTAATATGAGACATGGATTTATTAATACGTTTCTAGACGCTCTTGACCTGCATTTCCAATGCATCTGGTACTGGGGTGCTGTTTCACAGGCCACGTACTAAGCCCTGCATAGGCTTCATCGTGTGTGTTCTTCACTCCAGCCCCCTGAGATAGGTATTATTGTTCTCATTTTATTGGATCCAGACCCTGTGTTTTTAACCTGTGAGCTATTAAGTTTTTGTGGTCAAGTGAGTTTGTAAAACTCAGAGTTAACCAAGATTAACGGGTTTTGTTACTATAGGAATGCTCAGCCTTTATGATATACTTATATCCATTAGGAATCTCCAAGAGGGAGAAGAGAATAGATGGACTTTCCAAACGTATTTTACCATACAACACTGTTTTCCCCAGTGCATTTCCAAGGATTATTGTTCTATAGGAGCAGGAAAATTACAGTCCTAGGGAGACACAAGGTGATCGTTTTGTGGATTAGATGGGATGCCACAAAGGGGATCCTTGAATGACTTTTTGTAAGTCGATCTTTATATTCCTACAAACCACTTTCAAAATTGCAAATATCACAATTGAAAACTTGACACAGAGCCAGGCTCATGGCATGCTGGCTACAAAAACTTAGAGGAAAACGTTGGCAGAACTTTTCACTGTTTATGAAAGTTCTCACTCCTTCTGTCATTTACCCTGGGAACAATTTCCTATTCTACAGGATCTTCTCCCATGCTTGGAAGAGAAATTGCCAGCAGAACCTCTATACTCCTACCCCAGAGCAGGGGTCAGCAAATTACAGCTTGTAAGCTAAATCTGGCCCACCACTTGTTTTTTGTAAATAAAGTTTTATTGGAACACAGCCAAGTTCATTCACTTACATATCATCTTTAGCTGCTTTCATGCTACAACAGCAGAGTTGAGTAGCTGTGACAGACACTGGGTGGCCCGCAAAGCCTAAAATATTTATTATTTGACTCCTTAATGAAAAAGTTTGCTGACCACTGCCCTAGAGCTACCCATTTACACTAGTTATAGAGCCTGGCTTCAAGGCAAAACTTCTCCGGTAGGGGCCACTGACTGTCTAAAATACCATATGTTCAAATTGAGGCAAGCTACCACCATGACATACTCACTGTTCAAATTCAGAAATCTTATGTGATGTATGTTTTCTCCCGTGAGGAGAAAGGAAAAAACACTACGATTATGTATCTGGAAAGATGCATGTATTGTCTCATTTGCAATAATCTGGATAAGCAAGTACGGCTCCATTTTATGGAGAAAAAAACAGATTCAAAAAGGTGGAGTTATTTAACCAAGGTTACGCAGAAAATAATTTGCATCTCAAACTCTCTGACTCAAAGCTGGGTGCTGATGCTCTAGGACTGGTTAAGAAGGCAGGCTCTGGGGCTTCCCTGGTGGCACAGTGGTTGAGAGTCCACCTGCCAATGCAGGGGACATGGGTTTGTGTCCCGGTCCGGGAAGATTCCACATGCCGCGGAGTGGCTGGGCCCGTGAGCCATGGCCGCTGAGCCTGCGCGTCTGGAGCCTGTGCTCCGAAAAAAAAAGAAGGCAGGCTCTGGAATCACCCAGCCTAGATTCAAATCCTAGCTCTCTCATGGACTAACTTTGTGACTTGGGCAAGAGACTTAACATTGCACCTCAGTTTTCTCAACTGTGAAGTGGGGAGGAAAATACTCCTTTCCTCTTAGGGTTGTTATGAGGACTAAATGAATTGATTCATGTAAAATTCTTAGAATGATGCCTGACACAGTAAGAGCACTGAGAAAACGTTGGTTGCTACTGTCAGGTGGGGACGGGTAGGGAAGGATCAAGGAGAAGTTCTACATTTCTGGCTCTAACAAATTGGGATGCTACATTTGTCTTTCCACATATATAGTGATCCCCTTGAGGGCAGGGAGTATTTTCCTGTGTCTTCTGTAACCCAGGAGTGCCTCAGAAAACATATTCCATTGATGTTCACTGGCTAATTGACGGTAAAATTGGGGGAAGAGGCCTGTCAGGAAAATGAAATCTTGAGCAACAGAGCCAATGTGGGGAGCTTGGTCAGCACAGGTGACAGCTTCAGAGGACTGACCGGGCCTTGGTCTGATACTTCAGTTATCGATCATGCCAACCTTCATGCCTTAAAGCAATCATTTCTCATCTCTCAAGACTCTGTATCGATGGGGCTCAGTGTTGTCAGCTGGAGCTGGGGACTCAGTTCTTCTGGAACAACCACCAAGATGGCACTCTCACACAGTTGGCAGTTGGCGCTGGCTATGGCTTGGAGTCCATTTGGGGCCATTGAGCACCTTGGTTTATGTCCACGTGGCCTCTGCATTTGGCTTGGGGTTCTCTCAGTGTGGTCACTGAGTTTTCAAGAGGAAGAAAGCATACCTGTCTTCTTAAAGTCTGTACTTGGAAGTTCCAGAAAGATACTTCCTCTGTATCCCTTGGTCAAAACAAATTCTAGGGGCCACCCAAACTCAAGGGGAGAGGAAACAGACTGTCTTTTGATGCGAGAAATGGCAAAGAATTTGTGGCCATCTTTAATCTAGATAAACTCCCTGGACCTCGCCCTGGAACTATTAGACTACAGCCTGCATCTTCCTCCCCCAAAAGACACTCCCTTTATTCTGTCTTCGAGGTTACCCAGACCTGAACTGGTCATTTGAAGCATTTGACAAATGCAGCCTATTCAATGAAGTTGCAAACAAGGGGTTCCCACTTCCAGCCCTTGACCTGGCCATGCGTTAGCTTCCTAGAACAATGACAAGCTTGCTCTCACTTCTGCTCCTTCAGGTCTTCCTCCTCTGCAACTAAATAATTTCCACTTGTCCTTCACGGTTCAATTTAAGAAACGCCTCCTCCAGGAAGTATTCCCTGCTTTACACCCACTCCACTAGCTCAGTGCTCCCATAATACTGTGACAACCACCACCCTGCCCATCCAATCATTGCCTTTCTCCTCCTGAGTTATCACTAACTGTTCGTCCCCATCAGAGAGAAGGTTTAATGTGAATAGAGACGATACCTTATTCTCCTTACCAGTAGGTGCTCAGTAAATAAAAGCTTCCCACTGACTGTTTCCTACGCTCCTGCTCTCAGAACCTGGACCATCAGGAATGCCAAAGTTTGGAGATTGGAAGAAGGAAGGCCAAGAGGAGTCGAATGGGGATGATGTGAGAGCCAGGGGGAAGGGAACAGAAGGAGAAGCTAAGACCAAGATGGCAGGCAAAGTGGACAGCCCGGCTGAGCCAGGAACCCTGGTATCTGCCACTCGAATTCAGGCACATGCAGCTGTCCCCGTGGCTTCCCGAGCTCTAGTAAAGACTTCAACCCCAGGGCTTCCCTGGTGGCACAGTGGTTGAGAGTCCGCCTGCCGATGCAGCGGACACGGGCCCGTGCCCCGGTCCGGGAAGATCCCACGTGCTGCGGAGCGGCTGGGCCCGTGAGCCATGGCCGCTGAGCCTGCGCGTCCGGAGCCTGTTGCTCCGCAACAGGAGAGGCCACAGCAGTGAGAGGCTCGCGTACCGCGAAAAAAAAAAAAAAAAAAAAAAGACTTCAACCCCAATAAATGTTTTATTCACATCTGAGCATACCTGACTCCCTGACGTGGCTCACAGACTCTGACTGGGAAGGAGAGGGGAGCCCGTTGAGGGGGCCACGTCTTCGTGTTGCCCCTGAAAATCGTTCTTCCAAAGCAAACACGTGTGAGTGTGTAAAGGCAGGTTCATAAAAGAGAAATCAGAGGGAAAGGAGTGAATCTAATAACGCCCCAATCCCTTATACCTTTCCAGAAGCATCTGAGTCCTGACACCCCTGGGGGTCTGACCGCTCACCCAGACGACCTATGGCCTCTAAGCTGAGGGGTCCAGGGAGCCTGTGGTGCCCCCCCGCCACTGGAACTCTCACCTCATCCGGCCCATGACTCCAGGGCAGTGGAGGTGAGTGTTTTTTCGTAATAAACAGCACGGGGCTGAGCAGGGCACTCCCTCTCTGATTCTGGGCCATTCATAGCGTGTCCTCCTGCAGAGGCAGCTTCAAAACAGCTCCTCGAAGGCCTTCTCTCTGGGTTTTAAACAACACTGCTGCTTCTCTCTGTATCTCACGTCCTCCCGACTTCTTCCCTAAAAGCGACACCCCACGTCCCCAGCTGAGAACATCAACCCCTTACCTCCTCTATATAAAATAGAGTTGTGTGTTTCCTGCACCCTTGCTTCTGAGACTTCAGAGCAGAGAAAGGGGGTCTGATCTCTAACTTTGGGGACAGAAAGAGCAGAGCTGTTGCCTTCCTGAGCTTCCCAGGCATCGCACTCACACGCCAACCTTTGTCACATGCAAATGAACGTGCTATTCCCAACATGGTAAATTTCACATCAGTCCTGCTGACTTGGGCTTACTAATTGCCCGATAGCGTTTTCTTTGTTAAGCTCCACTGTGATCAACACACTTTTTGTTGAACTGACAGTAGAAATATTCCGCAGCTGACAGCCCAAATGCAGCCCTAGTCTTTCATGCAGGCCCCCCGCATCCCAGCCCCTGGAACTATCTCTGTGGAGGGCTCCCCAGGCCTGCCATGATGCACAAGTCCAGGGAGATGCCATTCACGCTATGCTCTTGTGCCCCCCGTAAGTGAGCAGGGCGTAACCTGTACACAGTGACCCTGGGCAGCCCCGTTCTGTACCTGGAGCTTTTGATGGGCAAGGGGCAAGGGACCCAGCAAGCTTATCTATTAAAAGCGGTGGCAACAGGAATGGGGACCAGAAAGAGAATGTCCGTGTTCACAAAGTTATTCTAGGTTGTGTGGCGCTGTCTGCCTCCCTGGCAAAGCCTTCTGATGGAGGCATCTTCAGTTTTGGCTGCCAAGTCCAGCTGTCAAATGATACCCAGGGAAAGGGGGACGGCCTGGGTACCACTGACTGTCTGGAATCCAACCTGGGTTTGATGTGGGTAAGAGGAGACCCTGTGGAAGATGGGGGTGTTTCCCCTGGAGGGGCAGGGACAGAACGAACCACAGGGAGGTCTCCTCACCCCAATTTGCACGCTCCCTCTTAGCAAGAGACCGAGTACTCTTATCAGCTGAAGAATTCAGCCAGCCAGTCGGGGTCGCATACCACACGGTGGCTGGGCCTGGCTCGGCTGTCTAGCCAAGAACAGGCTGGTCTTTGTTCCTGTGTAACTGGGGGTGCTGCTTGGGGCTGGTGGATCCAGGGTGCGTGCAATTATAGGATTTTTTTAGAAGGTATAGAAATTGTATCTCCCATCTTGGACCTTGGGAAAATAAATTGAAGAAGGGAGTGTGATATTAAAGAGGCAAGGGGAGTCATTTTCATTGCTGGCAACTCTTCTCCCAAAAGTGACCCTATATTCTCACATGCCTTCTGACTGTTGCAAGAGCCACCAATATTGCCGAAACACTGCATTTAACTTCTCAAACGTCGTTCACCTTACCCTAATGTCTTATCCTCCAAGGACTCAGAATCCTAAAGTTTGGAGTTTGTAAAATCCTTATAGGTCATCCATCCATCCATTCATCCATCCATCCATCCATCTATCCACCTATCCATTTATCCACCCATCCATCTACCCATTCACCCATCCACCCACCCACCACTCATCTACCCACCCACCTATCCATCTGTCCATCCATGCATCCATCCATCCATCTGCCCACCCACTGACCCATCCACCCATCTACCCATTCATCTAGCCACTCACTCACCTACTTATTCTCCCACACAACCGCCCATCCACCTATCCATTCATCCATCCATCGAAGAAGCAGTTATTGAGTGCTTACCATGTGCCACTCAGTGGTGAACAGCGAGACAAGGTGCCTGCTCTCCTGAAACTGACATGCTCTAGGGGGAGATGGATAGTAAACAAGTAAGCAAGTAAACAAACAAAATCATTCCAAGGCTGTGGTAAGTTCCTGGAAAGGGAAAATGAAGGAGATATGAGAGAATAAATGCAGAGGCCTGGGAGGATACAGAAAGGTCTCTCCAAGAAGTTATCACTTAAGCTGAAAAGTAATTGGCAAGGAGGAGCCAACCACACTAAAAAACGAAAGAAGAGCATTCTAGGCAGAGGGAAGAGCCAGCGTTAAGTGGAGGCTCAGAAACGGGTGCAAGCTTGAGGGGTAGACAGGAAGCCAGCATGGCCAGAGCAGAGGGAACTTTGCAAAAACCACTTGTTCAAGTGAAATATGGCACAGCGTCTAATAGAAAATAAACCGAAGCAGAGGGATTCATATAAAGTCAGTTTAAAACCACTGATAAGATTCGACTGCTGGCAGCAGCTCAGCTCTCCCCTGTGATATTTAGCATTTCTTGGAATGCTTTGCTGATGCTAAATCATGGGCCCCTCCGTAGCGCACACGCAAGGGGGTGGGTGCTGAGGCCAGCAGGGCTTTCCTTGGGGACACCTCTTTCTGAACAGAAAGTCTGCATATGTGCTGAAGGCTTGATGCTCTGCCAGCCAAATCACGCTGTGGTTTCCCCCTCCCGGGGGCGGCAGGCTTATCCCAGCTGGTTCTTGCTGAGCAGCGTAAAGGACATATTTCAGACCAGGAGACTTTGAAGTATGTGTTCTCTTAAGGCTTAACAATGTCAAGCTTCATAACCCAAGAACTGGCTTGCTAGCTTCCTACTTTAAATTGCTCATAATTTGAAACATGCAAACATTTCCACTTTATCAAGCAGGGCTACTAAACATACTGTTGCTGGAACCTGCATGTTTTATGGTCTCCATACAGCCAGGGAGCTGAGTTTTATTAAAATAGACTGTTAAGGGGCTCAACTCATTATAGGATCTTCCAGGCCCCAGAAAGAAAGAGTTTTGTTTATTATAAGGACGGGGGGGAAAAAAGCACTGGGAAGAGGGTGGGGGTGAGTGTGTGGGGGGGTGGGGGGGGGTGGAGAGGTAGGAAGAAAGCAGAGACCACCAACAGTCTGGGCTCTGCCCCTCACCGCCCTTCCCGCCCCACCTCTGTGTCCACTGCCTATCCAGACCCGGCGTTTGTTTGTGGGGCTATGAATCTTTACGTACGGTAAAGTTCAGTCTGGCTTCGAGACAACTGGAATTTAGCAAAGAGGGATGATTCTTCACTTGGTTAAAAAAAAGGCTCAGGGCCTCCAGTGAGGGCAAGCACAGCAAGGATGTTAAAAATCAGATCTGACAAACAAACATACACTGTGTGCAGAGGTTTTTAAACAGATGCTGACCCTGAGAACCCAGGTCAGGCTGCATTTGTCGTTTTAAGCGTGCTCCTGGGCTTGGGCAGGATTAAATGATATTAAGGATAAGACTAGATAATACAGTTATACCTTGGTATCCGTGGGGGACTGGTCCAGGACCCCCTGCAGATACCAAAATCTGTAGATGCTCTAAGTCCCTTACAGTCAGCCCTCTGCATCTGCCGATGCAGACCCACAGATCCTCAGGGCCGGCTGTACTGTCGTTCCCGTCTGTTTGGGTAGCCTTCTTTGCTTGCCAGCGCAGAGGCAGTGAGCTCCGCGTGGCGTGCTGCGCCCGGCCTGCCCTATCTATTGCTCTGCTAGTTCCCACACCGGCCTTGTAGAAAGGAGAGGCCCCAAGACTGCATGGGGTGGCAGAGAGGGACCCAGCTGTCCTCACATCCCAGATGAGTCTGTACAAAATCTCTAGCCCCAGGTGTCACTGGGCAGTGACCACGTGAGAGACCCCAGGTGAGACCAGCGAAAGAGCCGCCCCGCTGAACCCAGTCCACCCACAGAAACATCAAAGACTGTCAGTAGTTTTCGCAGTTTCAAGTCTCTAAGGTTGTATCGGATTTTGATGAAGCAACAAATAGCCAAAACGCCACCCGTCACTTCCTCCCGCCTCCTCTTGGGGGTTTTGGGGAAAGAAACGGTTCTCCAGAGACAGAAAAAGATGTCTACCAGCCATCGTGATCGCTGATAATGAGAATGATGGCTGTGATTTATGGAACATCTAGAATGTACCAGGCACCATTTCTGAATGTGTTATATGTTTTCATACATCACCTGAGGTTCATCCAATTATTGTCCCCATTTTGCAGACAGGGAGACTGAGGCTCGAAATCTGATTCCTGAGTCCACGTGTTTGAATCTTACACTGTGCGGCTCCCGTAGCCAGACCTATATCCGGCACCATGGCTGTTAGCACAAAACCCTGCACACAGGAAGTGCTCAGTAATGTGAGTGGCAGCAAATGACACTAGGAACTCACCTTTCATCCCACACTTACTAAGTTATCACTCAGTTTCCAGAAACTGTGCTGGATTCTAGGAATATTCCTGGAGCTTGGAATGGGATGCACTGCCCTCTCTCACATAGAGGCACTAGCAGTCCCTGTCCTGGAATTGCCCATGATCTCCTTTAATCCCTGCAACTGTGGTGCCCAATGCCATAAGCATAAGCAACCAGTGTTTATCAAATGGGTCTAAGACTGAATTACACATGAATAAACAAGGGACAGGTGGATGGATGAACAGACAGCTGGACGGATGAACAGACAGCTGGACGGATGTATAAGCAAATCTCATTCTGACGCACATACAGTAAAGCAGGCCCCTCTGGAGTATCTCTTATGGTGGTTTTAATTTTATCAGAAGTGTCATACCCACCATGATTTTTTATTTGGCCTGGGTACAAGGCCAAGAGGGTTGGGGAATGTGATCCGGCCATGGAGGAGGTCGGAAAGGTGTTAACAAGCTATAAATGACCTTCCTGGCCTATTCAGGCATAAGTAATGTCCCCAAATTGCCTACAGTCAAAACTGCCAATTCCAAGCTGATGGCGATGAATCAGGCTCCCCCTATACGCAATAATGTGATCAATTTCTCATTTCGCTGAATAAATAAGCTGGAGGATGGGGAACTGTCTCTGACCCACCGTTAACCTTCTGTCTCATTATTCATATCAGACCTATGACATGCATGTAAGAAATCCCTGGTTCAATTTTAGCTAATTATTTGTTAGGACTGAAGGTTCCGTGAAGTGTTACTGATGGTACAAGTGCCCAGGGACCTCCAGGCGGAGAAAACCAGATGGAGAAAGCCTTTGTCTACCAGGAGGGAGGCCGGGAGCTGCCGCCTTTTCTAGCCCCATCTCTAAGCTTACGGTCAGTGTGTTCACGCCCTTGTACACGTGTATTTGCTTCTGAGTGTGATGCCCCCATGATTTTGACTATTGTTAACTTACATCTTTTTATCGTACTTAGCAAAGATCACCCTCACAGATCAATTCTTTCATTGGGAATAAATCCTGCCGTGGTATTTCCTCTCCCCCTGCCCCACACAGCATCGTCCTGGCACAGGTATTGAAAGACCAGAGCTTTTGGAAACATTTAAAATTTTTGTTTAATTGGCTGGCTGCCTCTGAGAGCTTTCTGGGAAAACTGCAAAAGTAGGTTTGTATATACTGGGAGGGATGAAGCCCACGTGGGGGGGTTGGCAAGAGCTGCCCCCAGAGGTGCTGGGGGCCGTTGATCCTATTCCAGGGGCCGTGGTGATGCTTCTGGAAGAAGATATTTCTTGGGGCTCCTCTGGGAGGGACCCACTGGCTCAGTCTGGAAGACCCGGTGCCTGCCCCAGAGGGGGCCTGGTTGGAATGTTTGTGACTGGTTGCCCTTGCCAGGGGTCCCCCTGAAAATCAGGATGGGTGACTCCCAAGGAATCTCCCAAGCCTAGAAGAGCACAAGGTATTGTTGGTACATTTGTGTTTCCTTAAGAGGACAGAGACCTTCATTGCCCACCAGCTGTCACGGTGCCTTTATAAAGATCTAGTCCGTATTCAGAGTTCCTGAGAAGTTCTCCCAAACACTCTCACCTTGGGAGACTTAGCGAATCAGCAAGCCCATTCATTTCATTCAACATACAATTTTTGAAAGTGGGTCATGCATTGGGCTAGACTTTGAAGGTACAGTAATGGAGGAATAGTGTTATCAGGTACAGTCTCGTCTTTACAGAGCTTTCTGTCTAGTGTGGAGACAGATAATATTGAAGATTTCACTGTGATGAGGTGATGAGTTAGGGAGAATTCATAGGTGTAGGAGGCACAGAGGAGGTGATGGATTTGGGAGGTCAGAGAGGCTTCCTGGAGGTAACCCTGAGGATGAAATCTGTGGTAAAGAGAAGAGGTAGAAAAAGGGGTGGGATGGTGGGGCAGGGGAGTTGTCCCAGTAGAAGCAGCAGCATGTAGGATATCTCAGAGGTTAAGAGGGAGCATGGGACTTCCCTGGTGGCGCAGTGGTTGAGAGTCCGCCTGCCGATGCAGGGGACGCGGGTTCGTGCCCCGGTCCAGGAAGATCCCGCATGCCGCGGAGCGGCTGGGCCCGTGAGCCATGGCCGCTGAGCCTGAGCGTCCGGAGCCTGTGCTCCGCAACGGGAGAGGCCACGGCGGTGAGAGGCCCGCAAAAAAAAAAAAAGAGGGAGCATGGCGGGCTGGAGGACAGTTTGATTACAGGAGGTGAAAGAAGAGGCCAAAGAGGTAAATAGGACCAAGCGTGAAGGGTCTCATTTGTCCGCTTCTGGATGTGAATGTTTCAATTTGGGGGGTGGGGAGAGGAAGTGGGCTCCATTAATAATTGCTCTAGATCTTAGATAAATCAGGACTACCTCACACAGACCAGTATGTACAGTCACCCTATTTCATCATTAGCAATCGTTAGCAATCATTAGCAATCGTTGGGTGACTGCGTTACCCAATCAATCAAAGAGAGCTCCATCATGGACCCAGCTTTGCTGTTTTCCGCCGTGGGAAACCTATTTTCTGTTTGGGAGATGCGAGTGGTCCCAAACCTAATGTCAAATATATAAAACCTCAGGAAAGGGGGGAGAATTTGTCACTAGTAAAAAAGGATAGTTGGCTCCCAGGAACCAAACCCTGTACATCTCGTCCAAAGAGCTAAGGAATCTGTTTTTCTGAAAAGCAGTAACCCCATGTCCAAATGATCAAGTTATAGAGATATCCCTCTTCCCCTGGAATGAGAATGACCGGTCCACAGCTCCGCGCTATCATTCGGAACCACCGCCGGGCACACACGCCCACGGGGAGTGCCAACGCCTCCCCCAGGGCTCTGCATATTCCGTTCCCTCTACCTGTCATGCTCTTCCACTTAAGTGTCACATGCTTCATTCAGGTCTCTGCTCAGACGTGGCCTCGGCCAAGAGACCTTTCCTGACCATCTTGTCCAAAACAGCCTTGCCCCCGTTACCTGTGACTATTTTCTCCTAACTGCCGTCCTATGGTAGTCAGTTGATGATCTGTTTCCCGCACTAGAATGTGAGCTTCCTAAGGGCAGGGACTCTGTGTCCTTCACCCCTGCATCTTCAGTGCCTCGCATACAGTGGGTGTTTAGTGCATGTATGAAACGAGCAAATCATCGTTGAAGTTATTGCTCCCTCGTGAAGGTTCTCGGAAGGGGCTTCCCGTGACGCTGTGAAGGGCCAGTTGCAGGAAGACAGAACAGGGCACACCGACCCCCTGGACCAGCGCTCCCTCCCTCCCCGGTCCCTCGGCATCCCTGAGGCCCAGAAAGAGCCAGGCACGGGACACAGGTTTGTTGAGGTTTGTCTCGATGATGAATGACCGAATGACTTGACTGAGCAGCCCATTAAATCTCCCCTGGGGTCAGGACCGGAAGTGGATCCAGCTCGGGGGAACTGCGGGACCATGGGTAGTAATGGCATCATCATTATCGGGGCTGCCATCTCTTGATTGCTAATTACGTGCCAGACACAGTCTAATCATTCCACATTCATTATCGCGTTTAACCCTCTCAAACCGCCCATTAAGTGGTACTATTATTGTCTCCATTTTACATATGAGAAAATTGAGACCCAGAGAGGTTAAGTAGCCAGCTCAAAATGCTACAGCACAGACATAGAACAGTCAGGATTACAGTCCAGACCACTGGCTTTACCTGTGAGCCGGGGGGGGGGGGTAGATCAGGGGGGCTCAAACCCCGGATGATGGTAGGTCACATTTGGTAAGTGGGTCCAGTGGAGGAGGGTCTTCTAGATATCTATTTGCAAAGAAGATGAAATTCTCACCTTGGAGATACGTGTGTCTGATGACGGAAGTTTAGCCCATCTCCCCTAATACTTTGGGAGATTCCAGCTGCGGAAGAGAAACCATTCCTACCTCTATGTGAATAGCTGTAGAACAGCAAACTCTCTCTCAAGGGAAAACACAAAAATACAGATGATTTTGGACTTCATTGCTTGGTTCATTCATTAATTCAGCCATTCTACTGAGTCCCTACAAAGTGCCAGGTACCACTTTACAGGCTGGGGCTACATCAGGGCACTGGGCAGATAGGATCCCTGCCCTCCTGGAGAGATAACAATACAGGAGCTGAGAGAGCAAAGAGTGGGGTGGGGGGAGGTGGCTGAGGCCCCTCTAGAGGTTTCCACCAAGGGAGGGCAGGAGAGGTCGGGTAAAGAGGCTGGGGAGGGGAGGGGTGAATAACAGCCTGGCTCTAAGGAGGGGCATTCATCTGCCCAAGAGGGGCAGCAGTACAGACGGAAGAAGTGGGTCTGTGCTGAAGAGGGGAGCAGAGCCTATGCTCAGACTTGAAAAAAGGAAATCGGTTGCCCAAAGGCATCTAGCCAAGGCAGGGAGTGGGGCAGAAACCCCGCTCAAGGAGCCTCTGCAAGCTGCATGCCCAGGAGCTCCATCCACCAGAGTGGACACCTTTTTCAAGTTCACACCAGGTCCCTATGGACCAGCAGTTACCCTCATCAGGTCACTTCATAAACAAGCCCCCAATGTGTTTCTTCTCATTGGAAGTAGCTTGGACTCTGGACAGCCAAAGCAATCATTTTCCTCTCTGAGCCTAATGTGGCTTTATGGTGGGGACAATCAGGGTCAGGTGGCCGACCTTGGGAGCTTTGAGGTTCCATCCTCAAACCAGTGCAGATGGGAAACAGCCCCCTAACCTGGTTGTGGGAAGAACTGGCCTGGGCCCATTTCTCTCCCCCATCTTTGAGATCCCTTTCATGAAGTCATATTTATTTGTGTTTCAAATTCACCGCAAACTCCATTTAAAAATTTTTCTTTTTCCATTTCTTAGGATTCCTCCAAAAATTGGGGACAAATAACGGCTGAACGGACTTACACTGTTGCAGCTCAATGTCCTGCCCTGAGTAGTCCAGGCCGAGGCTGGCTCCTCCCAGGGCTGGGTCCCCGCCTGGGCAGGAAGCGGGTGATGAAGTTCATGTGACGAAAAATGAAGGCCTCTCTCTCTGCGATTCAGCATCCCACCATCTGCTCCGACCCAGAGCCAAGGATCGGTGGCCGGTATCTCAGGGGCTGTTTTCCATGACAACTCACATGCCTGAGCTCATTCATCAATTTCTATGCAACAAAATCAGTTGGTGGAAAACTCACATGAGTTCCTGAATCCAGGGGCGAAGGGGGGACACAGGGAGATACAAGACAGATTTTTCCCCGGATGGTAGGAAAGTTCCCAACTCCCCCACAGGCCTCCCTTCCTGTCCCCAGCCACAGTCTCACTTTTTCCATGGCCTTATCAAGCTCTGATAGGCAGGGACACATCCAGCATTTGAGGGAAAAGGAAGCTCTGGGAAAACCACAGCCCACCAGGTCCCCCCGCCATACACAAGGGCAGCGCCTCATAGGCTCAGCCCCACTCTCTAAGCATGACGTCATCCAGCTCGGTCACATCTCTTCATCTCCTCACCCACTGCACACGTGGACTCTGGAACAGGGAGGAAGCTGGGCAGGACAGGAAGTCGTCAGTGGTAGAAGGTCACAGATACTCCGACCATGCCTGGCTTTGGCGTCCAAAATGGAGGAAGAAGATGGGACTTCCTGAAAAGGTTTCTCTGCAGCCTCTGAGCGCAGCCGTTAGTCATTAGTCACGCTCACCAAGTATTCCTGGTTCTCTTCCCTCCTGGGCTACAGGTGGGATTGTAATTCCTGTCCTCCAACACCCACCTATAAGTGAGCGGGACCCTGTGACTAGTGACCGATGGAAGCGACATGCATCACTGCCTTGCTCAGAATTTAACTGCCGGTGGGAGATCTCCCAGATTTTGCTGTCTCTTTTATTTCTGGTCTCCTGATTGGCAGCGTTTGAGATGATGGAAACCCTGATCATTTGGATACCTGGGTGACTACGGGATGACCAGGGCCCTTCCACCAATCATGATGGACATGCAGCATGAATAAGAAGCAACCCTATATCCATTGATATTTCTGAAACTTGGTGCTGTTTGTTACTGCCACATAGTGTAGCCTATACTAACTGAAACAATGGTGGAGAACCATCGAGGTAAATGGAGGAGAGGAAGCTGGGGTTTCAAGTGTCAAGACGCCCAGCTTAGTGCTTGTTCCTCTTAATAATACTAGTAACAACTTTATGAACTTGAAGCACTTAATTAACTTTCTCTGAGTCTTGTTATTCTTACTTATAAAATGAGGATAACGATATTTGCCTCTCCATAGTCTATGAGGTTTCAATGAGATAATGCATGTAGGGTGTAGCCTGTTGTCTACACTCTGCTTGCTGTATTTCATTGATTCTAAAATGCCTGTTTATTCACATCCAACATTTCTGACTTTTATAATCAATGCTATCTTCCAACTAATAGGCAGTTTTGTTTTTCCTTTCTCAGAGGCATGTAAATGATGCCATTTACCTTCAAATGCTGTGAGAGTTACTTATACACAGTAGTTGACCGTTAATAAACAGTAGCAATCATTCTTATCTTTCATATTATCCCACTGAACTTTTTCTGGGTTTACGTTACATCTGGAAAATGGGAATCATAATCATAATCTCAGAGGAGCTGATGAAGCTGCAATGCTTTCAGAGGATTAAGCATTCTGATAATAGAGTAAATAGTAAAACTCCAGGGGCACTGCCTCCAGGAAGCCTTCCTGATCACACCCTCTCAAAGCCTGTGCATTTTGAACATTTAGTTCTAGCAGAGCTATTGAGGTTGCGGTATTTAAGGTGTGGTGAGAAATGGTTCAGCCAGATGCACACAACCGTGCCCAGCCAATGCCCAGTTGGTGTAGAAATATTCAGCCAGACCCAGGTTGAAATGTAAGTTTCATCTCTCCGAAGCCACAAGCCCTTCGACAATCTATTTCTCCTTTAGAAATCTCAGATTTATCATCTGCAACATGAGGACATTAGTAGATTTCTTAAGGGATTATTATAAGGATGCAATGAAAAAAAAATATGTAGAATACAGAGCTGTGCTGTCCCATACTGTAGCCGCTGCCCACAGGTGGCTAGTAAGTGGCCACTTGAAACGTAGCCAGTCCAAACTGAGTGTGCTGTAAGTATGTAATACACACCATATTCCAAAGTTTCAGTATGGAGAAAAAGAATGTAAAATAGCTCATTAACAATTTTTATATTGAAACGATAATATTGTTGAAATGATATTTTGGAGTTAAGTAAGATATACAATTAAAGGTAATTTCACCCATTTCTTTTTACTATATCTTATGTAGTTACTAGGAAATTTTAAATTACAGCTTGCGTTTGTGACCACATCATACTCGTCTAGAACAAGGCCTTGCCCCTGATAGGTACTCAATAAAATTGGACAGAGACAGGGTGCTGGAGGCTTTCCGGGGAGAATTCCAGGATTGCCTCAGGGGACGGCAGTAAGGAGGAAAAGAAAACATTTTACTGTGGGGAAAATTGCCTTAATGGTTTCAATATGAAAGAGGAAATGCTTCCCATTTTGACTGTGGGTAGAGATGAGGAACGGCACATTCTGTCTTTTATCTTTTATCTCTCCTCCCTGCCTCCTCTCCCTTAACCACGCCGGTGCTTATGCTTCTCAGGCTTCAGAGATGATGTTTTCTGTGACCTTGGCCCATATCTGTCATGGTCACTTTTTATCCCTGGTATCTATCATGGTGTGTGGCTCACACTAGGTACTCAGTAAACATTTGCGCAAATAATAAATTAATTTCTCCAGAGGGTCTTAAGACATTTGGACATTTACTGTTCTTTGTTTACCCTCCCCATTTGCATACATGAGAGGTGTTTTAAAAGAGCAAGAGCTTGGCATTCGAGCTCCTCCGCGTGCCCCGGCAGGAAGGAATAGAGCATCTTCAGCTTCAGTGTTTCCATCTGTCAAATGGGCATATTCCTACTTCTCCTAATATTTCCTTCACACAGCTGTTGTGGGATCAGATAACAAAGATGGCCAGTGAATGAAGCGGGTGAGAGATGGGACTGTGCTAACTCAGCTTGCCACAGAAATAAGCTTCTCTCTAGCAACATTGCAAACGTGATTTTGCCCATTCGAGGCACCTGATATTTCACTGTGGTCTCAGCTGCATCCGGCTAAGAGAGATGTGTTGAACTCCTTCCTCCGGGAAGACTACCTTCCTTGTGTGGGTCTGAGTTGAAAGCTGCTTTGCGAGACTCTCACCCTCTGGGAGAGAGGGTGGACATTTCCATTGACCCTTTTATGACCATTCGTCTGGGGGCTCCAGAAATATTTTGTACATGACAAATCCCTAGACAGAGGAATGTGATAATAGTCGTCACGATAATGATGGGGTGACGGTGGTCTTTTTTTTTTTCTGTAAAAGAACAGAGTAGCAATAAATCATTGGGTGAAGGTATAAAAAGATGTATTTGTTGTGATGTAAGATTACCCAACCAGTAGCAGAGGACTTGAATTCAAGTCTGGGTTCTATGCTTTTGAGCCTCAGTTTCTGCAACATGGAGGAGGGCTGGTCCCTCCTGTCCTGCCCATCTTGAAGAGTCAGTGAAAGATAAAACATGACGATGGATGTAAAATCACTTTATAAACTGTGATACCCTTTACAAAGGCAAATGATTACTGATTTTCATTAAAGCATCTGTCAGCAAACTATGCCGTCTTGTGAAGCTGTGTCAATTGGCCAAAGATGATTTGGAACAAG